>NC_138045.1:153135-492430 GCF_964106645.2 Podarcis pityusensis | reverse complement strand
AGAACTTGGCTGGGAGTGGGATTTGTGGGGCTGGCAGGGTGAGGTTTGGGGCTGGGGCTGCAGCAAGAAACTGCTAGGGTGTTTTCCTTGGGGGAACAGTTTGCGATATAACACTGGGGAAAGAGTTTGTGGTGTAAAAATCCTTTTTTAAAAAAGTTTGTATTTATTGATTGATACTTATTCTAAGACAGACAGAAATAATATTCATTATAAATATATATTTTATAATATACTGAGTTAAAACAGCTACTTAAGCTAAGAAAGAGCAGAAAGAAAGTCGGAAGGAAGAAAATACAAGAAAAAGAGAAAACAAAAGTAGAAGACAAAGGGAAAGAAAGAAAACAACTAAAGGGAGAGACTAGAATAAAAGGACTTCTGGGTTTCAGTAGCTACCTATGATACTGGTTTATAGAAAATAGAATGTTAAAGAGAGGTGTTTTTTTCCCAATCTTCAAATTCAGATACTGCAAGTTCATTTTCTCTTTCACACAAAAGGTCCATAGGAAACTTCCAATCCTTAACAAATGCTAGTAATGATTTTTCTCTAATTAAACATGTTAGCTTAGCCATCTAAGGCAATGTGGGGTAAAACTCCTGTGGTTGTAGATATTTTTATTTTATTTTTTGCAGCAAGGGAAGGGCTGGGAGCAAGGTCATTGAGGCTTTTCCCAGTCCATGAAATTCAGAAGCATTATAAACAAACATTACAATTCAACTTTAGCTTAAACACATTCCTACTTTCATCTCGGGTTTCCCCCACCTTAAAAAAGAAAGAAAGAAAGCTTTCAGACTACCCAAAAAGGATTAGCAATGAGATTGTAAACTTGAGGACGGGAACTATCTTTTTTGTTTGTGTGTGGGGAAAATTATTTACTTAGACATAATATTTGTACCTACTTAACATTTGGTTTATCAGTTTTCCTACTACATAAAAACCAAATATTAATACAACTTTTATAGTAGCAAAAAGCAGAGGCAGCTTTGCATAGCCTATTGCGTTTAGGCGTTATTCAAGCTTAAGCTTTAGGCCCGGACCAAAAATTTCAAAGCCAATGTTTCCAAAAGATTGTGCTGTTTTAATATTAAGTGTGAAAACATTTAAACAGTCGTCACTTACAGTTCCCATAGTTGTTTGCTAATAGGTAATGGAGAATCTGTGACTCTTTTGGATGCTATTGGGACTCTAGCTGGAAGAGAAGCTGGGGAAAGACACAGCTGTTGATAATGAGGCTTCAGCGTTCTTAGAGGAGAAAGGGGCGAGGCAGAAAGGCTTTTGATTTTCTTTCACCCATAGAAGCCCAGCTAATACATTTATATATATTAGAAAATTTCAGTACTTCCTAATCCATGAAATTCAGAAGCTTTATAACGAAACATCGCAGTACACCTTTAGCTTAAACACATTCCTGCTTTTCTCTCTGGTACTGAATGTGGGAAACACCCTATGTGCTTTACAGGCATTTCACACAACCTTGCCATTACTTGATAAGTGTAATTGCGTGTCAAGGTCCCCAAGCCACCCCTCAAATAACTCACAACACACACATAATTTTTGTTTAAGGTTTTTGGCATAATTTTGGCCACAACTTTATTAACATACATGATTGTTAGTGGTTGCTTAGGCACTGGTTAAGACTATCTGTCCCCCTCCCCGCCCCCCGCCTGGGGACAGAACTTACTTCCGGATTCCACCGAAAGCCAGTAAGGGAAAACAATATTGGGGAGAAATGGAGCTGAGCGACAGGCCCTCACTTCTCCCCGCATGCTCCCTAGGGCTTGCCGGTCCTAGCCCCATTCCAGGGATTCGGACGAAAACATGGCAAGCCCCTGGGTTCCTTTAACGGAACTCCCTTTCCGCGGCAGCGTTGGAGGGGCAGGCCCAGCCAATCCTTGCCCCTCTTCCAACCAATTTGATAACCAATGCCTAACCGCAACTTACAAGTTGTGACGATTTGCAGTAGGCAAAAAACAAATCAGCCAGATGGACAAAATTCCTACCAGTCCCCTGCCACAACAGCAGATGACCCCATGACAGGCATAGCAAGGTCAACGCAGAAAACCCTTAAATTTAGGGCGGGCGGGCGGGTGCACGCAGCAAAGAGAAAGTTTCCAAGCTGCGTGCACAGAATATAAAACATTAGATCCCTCCCACCAAATTGCAACACATAAATTGCCCCAGCGACTCAACCAACTAATGATTGCCACAGGCCAACTTTCCAATCCTGCCTGGCAACCAAGGGGGGGTGGCCTGATAGACCCCACCGCAACCAGCGCTCTCCATTAAGGAGAACACTCTTTGTCACATGAAAGTGGTGGGGCGTGGGTGAGAAGGCAAAACCTGTTTACATCCCAGGGGAAAGAAATGACTTGGGTATCAATCACCCATTTTCTGACTTCCTTCTACACTTGACCAGATGTACCCTCTTCGGCTGTGTCTGTCTTTCCAACCAGGGAAATGTTAATGCAATTTGGACTGTAAACAGAGTCAGGTACAGCTGTCCCCATGATCATAGCTGGAAGAAAATTACATCTGTGTCCACAGAAATGCCTGCCAGTGTTTCAGTCAGTAGTTCAGTTCATGCTTACATGTCCACATGTGATTTCAGCTGAAGTCTGCTTATGTGCTAGGGAAATCAAGCAGGCAAACATTTGGCAGCAACTCGCCATGCACTCGTAATGTACAGTACTTCCAGTCTGTAGGATGGTTCAGTTAAGAGAGATGTGATGTTTCGTTTCTCTGTGCCAAGTAACTGCAGCATCACAAGCAAGTTCCCCAGAGGTTGCAAAACTTGACACAAACATTCCATAAGCCCCTCTGCTTCTCAAAAGGCTAAACTGTGCTCTCGCCTCTTTTTTTTGCTCATTGTTAGTGCCCTCACGTATGCATCTGGCTTTGTTGGGTTGCCAGGCTCCATAGCATGCTATATTTTTCCATTTTCAGCTAGCTGGCACTTATCACTTTATTTGTCTGTTCCCTAAGATTGCCCTCCCCCCCCCCCATCTTTGAAACGTGTCATTCATTTAATAAATGAGGGAGATGGGAGGGGTGTGTGTCGGAGGCTAGCACAAAACTGCAGACAAACTTAGCAGGTCGGACAGCAAAAACCCTCAGTCTTGTCAAGTTTGTTTCAGAAATTCATCTCTGCTGCTACCATTGATAACCTGGATTACTAGACTATGCCAGTCCAGAGAACACAGGCTGTTTCAAAGTGAGTTTTAGGAACATAGGAAGCTGTTTCATACCAGGTCAGCTGGTTTGTCCATCAAGCACAGTGTTGTCTATTCTGACTGGCAGCACCTCTCCAAGGTGTCAAGCAGAAGTCTTTTCAATCACTTGCTATCTGATCTTCTAAGCAGGAAATGCCAAGATTTCAGTCTGGAACCTTAAACGTGCAGTGTATGTGCTGTGCCTCTAAGATTATGGTCTCTTCTTTGAAAGCAGATACCTTGTGTAGCAGCTCTAGACCCTTGGTTAGGGGTACTTAAAGGGTTAAGATGTTCTACATGAGCAGAGGCTTGGGCTCACAGGGCTCAAGTTTATTATTTCTTCAATACCAAGCTGCAATCTACTCTGAATTTTAGAGGCAAATGGCAAGTTGTCTTTTTTGAAGATTTCATTTAACTGGTGATACTGTAACAAGTTTTCTTATCCATTCTTGAATGTCTTTTGGAAGAGCATACATGAAAGAATGGTGCATGCACACACACGCGCGCACACACACAAAAACGGCGGTGTAGTCCATACTTATTTAGCACCATGTAGTTAATCAGTTCCCTTTTCCTATTTGCAACCAGAACTTGAGGTATCTGGGGTTGACTTCTCTCCTGTTTGGAAGGTTAACCTTTGAAACCCTCAGAGATAGAACACTTAAAGCAAACGAATAAGAGAGTGTGGTTTCACTCATGGCCTACGGGTCCCAAGAATGTGGCCTCCAAACTACATCTCTTCCTTAAACCGGCAGGATGGCTATTATTTGGAAGAAGGGGGTAGTTCATCCCAATTCTGAGTTCTTATCTCTGCTTTGCTTTGTTGGTGGTCTGAACTAATTAGTGCCGAAAGCAGTCCTTGTTACCACATATGAGACTCTGGATAAGTGACAGGTCTTTGTGCAGATGTGAATCCTTTCTTTTTTGTAACTCACTGTTTTGTCTTGTCTGCATTCGGCATCCCACAGAACAAGCGTCTACCAAACCTCACCCATGCTGTGCAAAATCTATTGGAAACTGTCCCTATCTTCAAACGTACAAAGACATATTATCCTGATTTCTCCCTCTCTCTTTCCATAGACTATGATCAGGCATTCCTGAGCTAGCTTGTCTGCAACCTATTTCCTTCACTGAAACAATGCCTGAATTATATTATTGAAAGCAGGAGAGGATCATTCCCCCCCCCCTTTGTTTTCTTTTGAAAAGAACAACAACAAACAAGGTAGAGCAGAAATGGAGATCAAGGCAACAGATCTGGAAAGGTACTTTGAAAGTCAGAATACGAACTATTCTAGGCGAAAGGGTGGACAATAGAAGAAGATATACAGATTGACAGGGACTGGCCTCAGGCCTGCTGACTGGGAAGTGGCATTTATTGACTCCTGCTCGCAGGGCTGAGAACTGGGAAAGGTGGTAATTCCATCATCTTGTTTCATTGATTTCCATAGGATTTAAATATGACTAACGGAGTGGTATAACGGTTAATTCTGCAGTGCTAGAGCTAACCATGACAGTCCCAAGTCATGTCCTCAATGCAAGTAAATAGCACAAGGCCCACTTTATTAGGATCAGTATGTTCCTACATAAAGTTTCTTGGTGCAAAGCCGCATTGAGTGCAATGAAATTTATTTCTGGCTGCATAAGTACAACTTGCAAAACACACTGAGCTTTAACAAAATCTTCAGCCAGTGCAAATGCAGCTTTAGTTTTAATTAGAAATGCAAACAATATTGCACAGGAGTGTTACCATTCAAATTACTAATGTGCAGTAGGAACCCCCTCAAAGTAATGAAATGTGTGGCCTTCCTTGGTTACTTCCCTTGTTCTCTTGACCTCCTCCATTCTAACGTTACGAAGAAACTTGAATGAGGCAAGAATAAGGGTGTAAATTAACTGGACACCCCTGCAGATAATATCAACCCTCTGGTTCTGCAAAACGTCCAGGAATTAGATGCTTCTCTACATTCTCCTTTCAGCACACCACAGGACTAAAGTTTAACCAGTTCCATGTGTTTGTGATTTGCTCTGGTTAGCATATGTAACAACACCCAGAACTTAATTGTCTGCTTTTAAGTGGCATATTTCAAGTCTCCACCTCTCCTCAATTGCTGCTCAAAATAATGCATACCTTTTTAAAAAAAACCTGCCTGATAGAGCCATTTCCTTTTCTCTCACTTTTGTTTTGTTACACACACACACACACACACACACGTAAGACAGAATGAAATGACATGGGTAAGGATATAAGGGGAACAGTTGAAGTTCTAACGAGGTCCTTGTGGATGGCATAATGACCCGCAGAGAATCTTGTGGTAGATAATGAGGTATGAAAAACAATAAATCACATTTTCTGCTACATTGTTAAGCATCAGGTCACCACTAGATCTTGACAATTTCCTGCAATGATCGGTGCTTAGAAAGCCTATGATTCAGTTCCAGGAGATATTGGTGACAGGCGCTGTAAGGCAAATACTGCTTCAGCCTACCAAGAAATTCCTCTTGAAAGAAATTTGTCTCTCACCTGAGGGATAATTACCTCCTGTACCTGGAAATGCTTCATTTCCACTTACCGTGGACTTGACTGTTCACATAATTTCACTCTCTGTGCTTATGTGCACATTCCACATGTACTAATCCAGGGATTCAAAGGGGAAAAGTAGGCGAATACGTAAGCAGTGGCGGCGGTGGGGGGAGAATGGTGGGGCCAGAATGCACAAACTTTTCAAGGCTAACTTTACTGAAGCTGCATAGGCAGACCAAGCAGCTACTCACAGGCAGGAGAAGGGATGGCGGGCACAATTCAAGAGGCAGCTGCTATTCTGTAATCAGCTTTTTGCCAAATTGCAGTCAAATTCCTCGGATGTGACCCAGGCGTGTCCATCCACGTCCATCGCATGTCCTACTTGGCTACCTACATCCCATGCCTCCTGTGGCTGCTCAAGACGGCCACTTGCAGTCCCATAACAACCCAGCGGTGGCCGGTGGCGGCCCCTTCGGTATCGGAGGGACTGATCCCCCTGCCTAGAAATATTGAGGGAGCTGAAGCCCCATATACCCGTTACCCCTGCTTTCTTGTATCTTTTGGTTTAGAAAGGGGTCCTTACTGTCACAGTTGCTTCTCTCATAGGAGATAGATGGTGAAGACTCCACCTGTTCTGATTCTCTCATGTCCCACTCGGCTACCTATGGTGTGTGCCTCCTGCAGCTGTAGGTGACTGTCATTTGCAGCCCCATAACTACAACCTGGCGATGGGGGATAGTGGGGGGGGGGGCGGGCTGAGCCCCCATGGCCAGGATTTAATCCAGCTGGGAATGGATTTAATAACCTTGTGTTTTCCGAGAATGCATGTAGCTGCCCCACCAGTTTGCCTGAGATGGGTGGGAGGAGTTATTAACATTCCAAATTCTCCTTCATCTTTCACTCAGTGGCCCGTCTGTGTGGTCAAATTCCTCAATGTGACCTAGATGTGTTCATCCACATCTGTCGTACGTCCCGCTCAGGTACCTACGCCCGGCGCCAAATGAATTGTTTGGTCCCATAGGCTGCATTAAGATGGGGTGAAAAACTAAGGATTTTGCTCTAGTTTGAGTTGCCAATCATTCTGGTTCCTTCCTCTTGGTTAAAAGTTGTTTATTTGTTTGGAAACCTGTTATGATACCCTGCAGTATGCAAATGGATTAAATCAAATTTCCCCCCTCCCCTCTCCTCCATCTTCGCCTCCCCTGCCAGGCGTGGCCATTCATATTTGTCGCATGTCCCTCGTGGCTAACAGGGCCCTTGGCCTCCCACGGCTGCTGGTGACAGTCAGTTGTGGCCACAGCAACAGCCTGGTGGTGGGGGATGGCGGTCCCCTCAATACTGGGGGGACTGAGCACCCTTCCTAGAAATATTGAGGGGGCTAAAGCCCTGGGTGTCTACGAGGTCTGCCCTGCCTTGTACCTGCAGTCCGTCATTCCGGCCAACTGAGGCAACAAGTCCTCAGTCGAGAATCAGCTCTGCTGGGATCATTAGAATTCTGCAAATAGCAGGGGCAGCAGTGCCTTGGTACTTCATCCTCTGTTGGGTTCCTCATCGTCTTTTACAAAGGAAATGGGGCTGCTGCAGTTGGACAGTTGCCTTATTTGATCATATGGCACAAATGGTTGGAGGCCCATGGTCTTAAAGCTTAAGACATGCCTGCAAGGAGGTGTGGGCCAGCTCTGACACAGAGCACTCTGCACTCAAATGGCAGGAAATGCAATCCAACTTCCGAATCTGAACTACACACAGGCTAACACCAGGCAGGCCCCAGAAGAAGGATCTTTCTTGTATCTTTTTGTTTACAAGGGGTCCTTGCACAAGCTATTTCCGATGCTCCTCTGACCCGGAAGTGACCGGAAATAGCATGTGCGCACGCATATGGGCAAGCACTCCCCCGCACTCTGGCCTGCTGCGCGATTGGCACTGGAAACACTGGACCGAGGCACAGTAAGTTTGCTGACCCCTGTCCTAGACCAGTCACAGGGGAGTGGCGGGTTTGCCACCATCTTTTTACTTGAATTGTGGCCAATCCAAACAGGCCAAGTTGACAGGCCTTTAGACCCGATAAAGGTTGTCTGTATCTGAACCCAGGCTCCACAGTTGGTTGCAGAAAAACCCTCCTTATTCTCCCCCCCCCCCCCATTTAATGATGCTCTGTGTTTATGTAAGCTAACATTGTCCTTCTAGGGCACTGCATTCCTTGGCTTTGTTGTGGTCCAATAATGGTTGCCATTTTCAGAGCCAGGAAGGAATTTTCCTCCAAACAGATTGACCCCGTTTGGAGGTTTTGTCTTCACCATAGCAATAGTCATAACTTTGGTGGATAAGGCATTGAAGGAGCATGGGATATGATGAGAGAAGCCCATCCTTAAGTTGCACTGGTTAAACTGCTTGAAATCCACATTGTAGATGTGATCTTGCAAAGAGAAGGCATGGTTCCACATGCCCTGCTCAAAAGCTGCAATGAGTGAAAAAGGCTCTTCATACTCCATCCATTTCCTTCCAGTAAGCCTACCATTGTTGACAAAGGAATCGGGGGTGCTGCAGTTGGACAGTTGCCTTGCTTGGTCAGATGGCCCAAATGGTTGGAGCACCATGGTATTTAAGGCATGCCTGCAAGGAGGTGTGGCCAGCTCTGACACAGAGCACTCTGCACTCAAATGGCAGGAAATGCAATCCAACTTCCGAATCTGAACTACACACAGGCTAACACACACAGTTTACTATACAGCGGAAAGGAGCAGCCAAGCATACTAGGACTCAATTTCTTGACTTTAAGAAAGCCGACTTCATAAAACTTAGGGAAGTGCTGGGTGAGATCCCATGGACAGTAATACTAAAAGGAAAGGGAGTTCATGATGGCTGGGAGTTTGTTAAGAGGGAGATAGTAAAAGCACAACTTCAGGCAATACCAATGAGACGGAAACATGGAAGGTGCCTAAAGAAGCCAGGGTGGCTATCTAAAGAACGTTTAACTGAGTTAAGATTAAAAAAGGATGTGTACAAAAAATGGAAAAGGGGGGAAACCACCAAAGAGGAATTCAAACAAATAGCCGGCACGTGTAGACACAAAGTCAGAAAAGCTAAAGCACAGAATGAACTCAGGCTTGCTAGAGAGGTTAAAAGCAACAAAAAAGGCTTTTATGGGTATGTTCGTAGCAAAAGGAAGAACACAGAAACAGTGGGGTCACTCAGAGGAGAAGATGGTGAAATGCAAACAGGGGACACAGAAAGGGCTGAACTCCTCAATGCCTTCTTTGCCTCAGTCTTCTCCGATAAAGAAAACAATGCCCGACCTGAAGAATTTGGAGCAAATGATTCAGCAGAGGAAACACAGCCCAGAATAACTAAGGAGATAGTACAAGAATACTTGGCTAGTTTAGATGTATTCAAGTCTCCAGGGCCAGATGAACTGCATCCAAGAGTATTAAAAGAACTGGCAGATGTGATCTCAGAACCACTGGCAGTCATCTTTGAGAATTCCTGGAGAACAGGCGAAGTCCCGGCAGACTGGAGGAGGGCAAATGTTGTCCCTATTTTCAAAAAGGGGAAAAGAGAGGACCCAAATAATTACCGCCCAGTCAGTCTGACATCCATACCAGGGAAGATTCTGGAGCAGATCATTAAGCAAACAGTCTGTGAGCACCTAGAAAGGAATGCTGTGATACCAATAGTCAGCATGGATTTCTGAAAAATAAGTCATGTCAGACTAACCTGATCTCGTTTTTTGACAGAATTACAAGCCTGGTAGATGAAGGGAACGCAGTGGATGTAGCCTACCTTGATTTCAGCAAGGCATTTGACAAGGTGCCCCATGATATTCTTGTAAAGAAGCTGGTAAAATGCGGTCTTGACTATGCTACCACTCAGTGGATTTGTAACTGGCTGACTGACCGAACCCAAAGGGTGCTCATCGATGGTTCCTCTTCATCCTGGAGAAGAGTGACTAGTGGGGTGCCGCGGGGTTCTGTCTTGGGCCCGGTCTTATTCAACATCTTTATCAACGACTTGGATGATGGACTCAAGGGCATCCTGTTCAAATTTGCAGATGACACCAAACTGGGAGGGGTGGCTAACACCCCAGAGGACAGGATCACACTTCAAAACGACCTTGACAGATTAGAGAACTGGGCCAAAACAAACCAGATGAATTTTAACAGGGAGAAATGTAAAGTATTGCACTTGGGCAAAAAAAATGAGAGGCACAAATACAAGATGGGGGACACCTGGCTTGAGAGCAGTACATGTGAAAAGGATCTAGGAGTCTTGGTTGACCACAAACTTGACATGAGCCAACAGTGTGACGCGGCAGCTAAAAAAGCCAATGCAATTCTGGGCCTCATCAATAGGAGTATAGCATCTAGATCAAGGGAAGTAATAGTGCCACTGTATTCTGCTCTGGTCAGACCTCACCTGGAGTACTGTGTCCAGTTCTGGGCACCACAGTTCAAGAAGGACACTGACAAACTGGAACGTGTCCAGAGGAGGGCAACCAAAATGGTCAAAGGCCTGGAAACGATGCCTTATGAGGAACGGCTAAGGGAGCTGGGCATGTTTAGCCTGGAGAAGAGGAGGTTAAGGGGTGATATGATAGCCATGTTCAAATATATAAAAGGATGTCACATAGAGGAGGGAGAAAGGTTGTTTTCTGCTGCTCCAGAGAAGAAGCGGACACGGAGCAATGGATCCAAACTAAAAGAAAGAAGATTCCACCTAAACATTAGGAAGAACTTCCTGACAGTAAGAGCTGTTCGACAGTGGAATTTGCTGCCTCCTCCCCCAACAGGCCCATCTCCGCAGTGCACGCCTCCTGCTTCCTCTGTTCTGTGAGTAGCTAGTTCCGGGCACTGGCTCTCCCCCCTCCCTATTTCCTCCTCGGAGTCAGATGAGAGACTGCTGATGAGCTCTTTAGGCTCTCTGTAATTGCCTCTCTCCCCCCTCGGCTCTTTGGCAGCTTCCAATTCCCTGACAGGCGGCTTGCAACAAAATCTTAAAATAAAAGAGTTCGTCAAACGTTAAAAGCTTCCCTAAACTTAATGTTTTCCCTGGCTGGTATGTTGCATTGAATCTGATTGATAGCAATGGGCCTGGTGTGACATATTATCAAATAACATTGGACAACATTGCTTTTCACATATTTCTGTTCCCTCATTAAAATGGATGCAAAGAACTAAAGGTAAAGGTAAAGGACTCCTGGATGGTTAAGTCTAATAAAATTTGACTATGGGGTGCTCATCTCCGTTTTTAGGCCTTCCACTGAAGGAACTCCATCCCTTCCCACTGTAGCCCTCGCAGGAGAGGATCCTCTCGGTGTTTTTTGTGGGCTTTATCCTGCTGCATGGGTCCTCCTACCACCTCAAGAGGGCTCAGCTTTCACAATGGCAGAAGTGGCTCTTTTCAGGTGTAGCCTATCAGAAGGCAGAAGAGGCACATTTCCCAGATACACTCAGTAGAGGACCAGACCTCCTTGGACAGAGACCTTTTCCATGGCACAGGAGCGTCCTGGATAAAGCCTATTTGCACAGACATCTTTAACGCCTCCTTGGCCTTGTCAGTTAATAGCGCAGTTTACTTTGCTACTGTTTACTTTGCTAAGGAAGCCTCCTGCTTGAAGAACTATGCCAAGGAAGCCAACGACAAACTGTTTGGTGTTGATGGGTCACTATTGGAGAGGTAGCTCAAAGCTTAGGTGGTGTACCCCCAGATTTTTGAAGAAAAATTCAGTGGTGCATCCCGGGGTATCAGCCCACGTGTAGTTCAGATTCTGCAGTTTGATTGCACCCACATGGCAGAAAATGCATCGTGCTCTACATCTCACCCTTTTCATTTATTTATTATTTGTGTACAGGAAGGCTTAAGAGAAGAGAGGCATTGCGTCCTCATAATCTTCCGGCATGTGTTTCTGTATCACATGAAGATCTCTAGCAGACAGTCCTGAAGGGGGACGTGGAAAAAAGGTAGTGCAGAGAGAGAACAAGGAAGGGATACGTTTAAAAAAACAAGAAGTTCCAATTAAGGCAACAATGATTAGCACACCATACATGAGCCAGCTTCAAAACCACCCAATCTAACCAAGACCACAGAGCATCCCACCAGGAGGGAAGAACATCCTGTGTGATGTTGTGTGCTAGTGCTTGCAATTGATCAATTTGATTTTGCACATGGTAACTATTATCAGTCAAATTAAAACAGCAAAGATTAGACACAACTTGACATCCTAGATGCTGGCGTAGCAAGAGATAGTCTACAGAAGCTTTCAGTGCAATAACAGCTTCTCTTAAAATCTTCTGTTCTTGATTTAAAAGAGCTAAAGCACATGAGGTATGATTTATAGATGTTGTCAAAGAACAGGCCAGGTGAGCACCCATGCGAGCATTGTATATAGCCAAAGCAGGAACTCCCACTAAGGAAACAGCCAAGGAAGTATACTCTGCTTTGGAAAAAAGCTGTAGATTGGAGTCACACATGTCTGTTAATCTTTCGGCATGACGTTGAGGGCGCTTTGAGTGCTGCCGCCTGTTTTGTTCTAAAAGTGAGCAACTAGGCATAACTAACGTCAATCGGCTAAGGCAGCATTGAGCATCAGATAAATTGGCGGGAATGTAGTTACAACTTCTTTGATTACACGTGAAAAACCAGCCATCTGGTAAGCGCACATGAGCATAATTAAAAGTAATCTGCTGAACACGTGAACAATTCCAAGTTGGCCTTCCTGTGTCCAGACAGCGAGTTGCTTTCTTACTGCAATTCACAATCTGAGCACAAGAGGTGTCTGGCGGTGCTGCAACTCTAGGTGTGTATAATGAGATTGCACTGAGGGGTAACTTTGCGTCACCGTTCCCCAATCATGGAGATTGGTATAACCAATGATACCTTTAGAAATCCATTAAAAAACCCACTTTCCCACGTGTGTGGCATGTGCCATATGAAAAGCTGCTTACAAACTGGAATCATACAATTTTCTAAGGCAGTGTGCATATCATATGTTTCACTCAAACAAAAATGAGAGACATTAGTAATTTTAGCTAAACGCATCCACAAATTATAGGTATGACTAGAAGAAGTTTCAGGAGAAGATACATACATGAAGTACTAGGTAGCAAAAAAACCAAATGGTATACATGTAAAAATCAGCATAGAGTTCATATGTAGCTGAGTTATTAAAGCTACTAAAAAGTCTCTGGTGCTTCTGGAACATCATGATGCTAAAATTGTGTCCTGGCATCAGAGGTCCAGGTCTTCAGCATTCCCCATGTCACCTTTGGGCATCCCTCAGCCTTTCGAGGATGAGGATGGACACGATGGACTTTTGCACGGGGCTGCTGAGCCTGTAG
This sequence comes from Podarcis pityusensis, assembly GCF_964106645.2. NCBI lineage: Eukaryota > Metazoa > Chordata > Lepidosauria > Squamata > Lacertidae > Podarcis > Podarcis pityusensis. Next base: position 479,368 of record NC_138045.1, on the reverse strand, counting down.
AAGCGAAGTCAGGGTCATGATCCTTGCAAAGTCTGGAATGGGATTCTGCAGGCCTTGGTGCAAGCGCATGTCTTAGCCCATAGGGATGGCTACCGCGACCTGGAATCCACACAGGACCTGAGGAAGTAAGAACAGTAGGGCATCCTGCCCCTAGGTAATTAAAGGAACAGGTCCCTCTCACTGCAGGTTGGGGAGCTGCTGTTACGTCACTAGAGGGCGTTCCAGAGGTACTTCCAGAGATACCTCTTTCCTACAATGGCATTTCATAGGAGAAAATTTATTAGGAAAGGAAAAAAATGATTTAAGGTAAAGTTAACAGAAGTTAAAGCGCAGGAAGGACATCCATCAACAATATCCTTAGCTTGTGTCAGAGGAATGAAAACATTATTTTATCAGCTGCATAGTTCCCTGATGAAAAAATGCATGGCTGTCAATTACATTAGAAAATAATGGACAGAAAGATTTCAGAGCAGAATCAGTATGTTGATTTCCTTCTGAAATTACATCTTTGAAATCCTGTATGGGAGCAAACGTGAGAGTAAACATGAGCAGCATAGAAAGGCATAGTTCTATTTGTCAAGAGATATTTCAGTGTCAAGAACAAAGAGAGTAGATTAAAATCTAGCATCGGAGAAAGAGAGGAAGTAGCCAAACGTGATAAAAAAAATCCCACTTCACACAAAAATCACAAAATGCAGTGGAAGTGTAGACTGGTCTCTGTCAGTTTCCTGATTAGCTGCAATATATATATATGTGCCAGTTATTTTCAGAATCCTTATACGTTAAAACACTCTAGAGTTGTTGAATAGGAACCTGTTTTTGGACAGAAACCAAATTTCAGGGTACCTGTTGAATTAAAACTAGGCGTGAATCTTTAGGAGGGTTAAAATAAACTATCCCAAGTTAGTCAGAACTCATTAGGGACTCATGCTCCTGTTTTAGAAAAAAGCAAATAACAAACAGCAATATCAAATCCAGTGTTAGGCAAATCAGAGAGTAGCCACTCTAAAATCCCTATTCTGTCAGCAGCGTCTGGGGGGAAAAGTAGTTCTGTAGGATTAGGTAAAAATATTGTATTAAGGGAAATCACGCGTATGAAGTGACCCCCAAACTCTGCAACTGCTGTAAATTCATTAGGAATTTTAAGTTCAGGGAGGAAAGGAGAAAAAACAGTCTGCAATAGCGATGAAGAATGAGTCTCACTGTCTGAGGTGGAAATCAGACCTGTATGCTATGTCTTAATTTTATAAACCACCATAGGGAACTGGAACTGAAAAGTAGCAAGTTCTGCTGTCAGTAGATTCAAACCAGCACTGCCCTTAGCGGCATGGCGCAGATTTGTCACAGGAGACTGTGTGTTAAAAGCAAGTGTGTTAGAAGATCATGCATAAATTGTGCCTAAGGAAGGTTCTAAACAGCTGAGGGGTGTAGGTTGGTCCTGCTGCTAGTACCCTTCTGGCTTTTAAGAGCCGCAAAACTGCCGCAACAACCGCAACTGTAATGAGTATGAGTTACAGATAGGTAGCCGTGTTGGTCTGCCATAGTCAAAATAAAAAAAATCCTTCCAGTAGCACCTTTAAGACCAACTAAGTTAGTTCTTGGTATGAGCTTTCGTGTGCAAGCACACTTCTTCAGATACACTGAAACAGAAGTTGCCAGATCCTTCTATATAGTGAGAAGGTGGGGAGGGGTATTACTCAGAAGGGTGGTGGGAATGGGAGATTGGCAGATAGCTGAGATGAGCCTGCTGACGACTCTTAACGACTGTAATAGGTCTTACAGGAAAAGGCAAGGGGTGAGAAGGTGAGAAATGGCTTAGTCATGTATAATGGGATAAGAATCCAATGTCTTTGTTCAAACCAGGTCTCTCCATGGTTTTAAGTTTAGCTAGTATAGTATTTAACAATACTATACTAGCTACTATGGATGTGGAATCTCTGTATACCAACATCCCACACAACGATGGTTTACAAGCTATAAGGAACACCATTTCAGATAAAACCACAGCGGACCTTGCCACCAAACTCTGCCAATTTGTCCTTACCCACAACAACTTCAAATTCGGTGATGACCTGTTCCTTCAGATCAGCGGCACAGCAATGGGCACCCGCATGGCCCCACAGTATGCCAACATCTTCATGGCAGATTTAGAACAACGTTTCCTAAACTCCTACCCACTCAAACCTCTCTTGTACCTGCGATACATTGACGATATTTTTATCATCTGGACACATGGTCAACAGACCCTGGACACCTTTCACCAGAAATTTAATGATTTTCACCCCACAATCAACCTTACAATGAATCAATCTATGCAAGAAATACATTTTTTGGACACTACTATAAAAATACAGGATGGGCACATAGACACCACCTTATACCGTAAACCAACTGACCGACAAACATATCTACATGCCTCTAGCTACCATCCCAAACATACCAAACAGTCCATTGTATATAGCCAGGCACTACGTTACAGCCGCATCTGTTCCAATTCTACAGACAGAGACTCTCACCTAAGAGATCTACAGCAAACCTTTTCAGAACTAAAATACCCAGCAGATGAAGTTAGACAACAGATCAACAGAGCCAGACTTATACCCAGAGAGAACTTGCTGCAAGACAGACCCAAAAAAGAAAATAACAGAACACCTCTAGTCATCACATACAGCTCCCAAGTTAAAACAGTACAACGCATCATCAGAGATCTACAACCTCTCCTGGACAATGACAGTTCTCTTTCTCAAGCTCTGGGAGGAAGACCTTTCATTGCCTACAGACAGCCACCCAATCTTAAACAACTCCTAACCCACAATAATACTACAACCAGACTTAACACGGACACTGGCACCAGAGCCTGCAATAAACCCAGATGCCAACTTTGCTGCCACATACACCCGGACAACACCATTACTGGCCCCAACAACATCACACATACCATCTCGGGACTATTCAATTGCTCATCATCTAACATTGTGTATGGCATCAAATGCCAACAGTGTCCTTCAGCTCTCTATATTGGACAAACAGGCCAAACCTTACGCCAAAGAATAAATGGACATAAATCTGACATCAAGAATCACAAAACAGAGAAACCAGTAGGAGAACACTTCAATCTCCCAGGACATTCTATACAAGATCTCAAAGTAGCTGTTTTACTACAAAGGAATTTCAGAAATAGACTGGAAAGAGAAGCTGCTGAATTGCAACTCATTACCAAACTTAAAACCATGGAGAGACCTGGTTTGAACAAAGACATTGGATTCTTATCCCATTATACATGACTAAGCCATTTCTCACCTTCTCACCCCTTGCCTTTTCCTGTAAGACCTATTACAGTCGTTAAGAGTCGTCAGCAGGCTCATCTCAGCTATCTGCCAATCTCCCATTCCCACCACCCTTCTGAGTAATACCCCTCCCCACCTTCTCACTATATAGAAGGATCTGGCAACTTCTGTTTCAGTGTATCTGAAGAAGTGTGCTTGCACACGAAAGCTCATACCAAGAACTAACTTAGTTGGTCTTAAAGGTGCTACTGGAAGGATTTTTTTTGTAATGAGTATGAGTTACTCGTGCGTAAACTGGTGCCTCTCTAGGCTAGTTTGCCTTGTTAAACCTTTCTGACTGCACAGCCCTTTCTCATCATGACTGTCTCAGTCACTAGCAGAATCCGTCAGTGGGCGTTTCTTGAATCTCTTCCAACATAAGAGTTGTTTGACACCCAATCTCCTCCGCCTCTCACTGCGCGGGAGCCTTCTGCGCAGGGTGGGCGTGGGTAGCGGGGGACCTGTCCCCTCCTCACTGAGTTCCAGTGAAGAGTCCGTGAGCCCTCTCTCCGATTTCCCCATCTGCTCACTTTTGTTCCTGGTGCTGCGCTTAAATGCTTCCCCCTCCACTGAGTTGCCTCTCCCCCTGCTGCTGGGTCCTTCTCCAGCATCATCCAGGAGCCTCCCCTTCGCCTCCCGCTCTGATGTCAGTTCCCTGACAGCAACAAACAAGGGTTGTTTAAAAGATAGGGAATATAGAATGCAAAATGGCTGACAATTCAGACTGCCTGCTCTGGTCCAGTCCTGTACTGACAGTACCTTCCCAGAGTATGATACTGCGATGTTTCCTACATCTCAGCCGTTCAAACAGTGGCTTGGGTGGGTGGCACCAGTCGCAGATAAAGTGCCTTTGCCCGTGCAAGTGGGAGTTGGCCCCCTTCACACCTTTTGGACTTGGGAGCTTTCAGTGTGTTAAAAGGTCATTGTCCGCCTAGTCATAGGAGGCGATAGCAGTGGGGCAGCTACAAGAATTCTTGGAAAACACAGATGATTTAAATCCATGCCCATCTGGGTTCAATCCTGGCCGAAGAACTGAGTCAGTCTTGGTCGCCCTGATGGATGACCTTTGCAGACAGCTGCCTATGAAAATCTAAGGGTTATGAGAATCGGAGGCAGTGTATCTTTACTTAGTTGCTTCCATTTTAAGGGGGGAAGAGAAGCATGCATGTGTGAAAAACAATGTTGTCCAATGAAATTTGATATTGTGTCACACCAGGCCCACAGATGTTTGAAGAAAAATTCAGTGGTGCATCCCGGGGTATCAGCCCACGTGTAGTTCAGATTCTGCAGTTTGATTGCACCCACATGGCAGAAAATGCATCGTGCTCTACATCTCACCCTTTTCATTTATTTATTATTTGTGTACAGGAAGGCTTAAGAGAAGAGAGGCATTGCGTCCTCATAATCTTCCGGCATGTGTTTCTGTATCACATGAAGATCTCTAGCAGACAGTCCTGAAGGGGGACGTGGAAAAAAGGTAGTGCAGAGAGAGAACAAGGAAGGGATACTGTCAGGGGTTCAGGAGCAGAGGCACAGGAAAGGGAGGAAATAGAGAGCGAGGGGGAGGAGTCCGAAGGTAATGTTAGCGATGACAGCGGTCCGAGGTCTCTGAGTCTTTCCAGCGAATCGGAAGATTCACAGAAAGGGGCTCCCATGGTCAGAGCAAGGGGGGTGCCGAGGGGGACACCCCAGGAAGACGGGGCCAGAGGGGACTCAGAGAGAAGCAGTTGGAAATCAGGACCAGCGTCCACACCAGAGTGCAGTAGGGGGGAGGAGTCCCAGGCATCGGGATCAGGCGGCGCACTGCCAGTGGGAGGACATGAGTCAGGATTGGCCACGCCTCCATCGGGGAGCGATGAAACGGTCGAGAGGAAGGTTGAAGGCTGGGCGCGCGCGCCAAGTTCAAATGTACAGGAGGGCGGTGCAGTTGGCAGCCCGGATAGGGAGCCAGGTCCCAAAGCCCGCCGAAAAGACGGGGAGGAGTCAGGGGGGTCAACGTCAGCGTCAGAAGAATCCAGGAAGGAAGGGACCCCGGGGGGTAGCAGGACCCAGAGGAGAAAGGAGAGACGGAAGAGGTGGAGTAAGGCTAGAATCTTAAACTGGTGTACAGGGGGCGGAGACTCAGATGGAGCTTCGCCGATCTAACCATGAGACGTAGAGTTGCACGCAGCAGCTTGAGAATGGAAACTGTAACTCAATAAAGACTTTTGTTTAATGATCGCTGGCTAGCGTGATCCTCTGTGAGCTAGGATCTGGAAGCAGCTCTGACAGTAAGCTCCATCCCTTAAATTGTGGGCATCTACGGCCTCGCGGAGAGGAGAGAAAGCGGGTGCCTACTAGCGAGCTCACGAACGGCAGACAATATGACGGCCGAACAGCAGATAGCGGAACTCAGAGAAGCAGTGTCACGACTGAATGCCGAGGCTCTTGCATCCAGGAAGAGAGAGGAGGACGCAGCTGCCGCCTACAGGGATCTCCAGGTCAGGTTGGAAGTGCTTACGAAGCAAGGGCAACTGACACCCAAACCGGAGGGGATTGGGTTGGGGAGACGAACAGGCGGTCTGGTCTCTCACTTCGATGGGAATTTGCAACAGTACCCCAACTTTAGAGCAGATGTAATGTGTGCACTGCAACTGCTGAACAAAGACTTTAGAGATGAGCAAGAGAAGGTGGGATTCATCATGTCCCATTTGCATGGAGATGCTAAAGCATGGCTGCGCAATTTGTGGAGAGATAAGGATCCGGCGCTCCAAAATGCGGATGCCTTTATTAAAGCGATGGATGGGTGCTTTTTATCAAGCATTGACGTGGATCTTGCTCGGCAGCAGATACATGGACTGAAGCAAGGGAGGGCCAGTGTAAGGCAGTACCATGCCCGCTTTTTCGCTTTGGTCAGTGCTCTGGAATGGGACAGAGATTCGGCTCCTGTAAGAGACCTGTTTTGGGAGGGATTGCACGGCTCGGTTAAAGATGAAATTGCGAGGGGGGAGAGACCCCGGACCACGCAGGAGATCGTTCAGAGGGCGCTGGCGGTGGGGGTGCGGCTGGAAGAACGTCCGTGGAGCAGGGACGAAGGGCGTGGAGGGCGCGAACCAGCCAGGGGCTCCTCCTTCCTTCCCAGAGAAGCAGCGCGTGCGCAATCCACGCCTCCGCCAGGAGGAGGAGCGGAACCTATGGAGGTTGGAGGTGCAAGGGCTCAGTCAGCAGCCAGAGCCCTAGCACCGGCAGCAGTGAAAGCGAAGCCTCCTAGAGGGAACAGGAAGTGTTACATCTGCGATGATCCACAGCATATGGCGAAAGAGTGTCCCCAGAGGCTCCACAAGCACACTGCAGCCTCAGCAATGGTAACTGCAGCAACGCAGCAAGGAGAACCACAGCAGGGAAACGACGGAGTCTGGCTGGAGAAAGAGGCACTGGGGCCCAGCCAGACGTGTCAGTGAAGCAGTCCCCAGAGATTTTACAGCCCATGGACCCCCTCCCGCCCAAACCAGTAGTGAGGCTCACCGCGTCGCTCCAGCTGCCCAATGGAATCACCATGGACGTGCCAATCACCATTGACTCCGGAAGCAATGCGGACTTTATAGGGCAGGACTTTGTCGACCGGCACGCTATACAGTTGCTGCCTGCCACGCTGCCCCTGCAGGTTGTCACGGTGGATGGCAGGGAGCTGCTAGGGGGGCAAGTGGTGAAGCAGACGCCACCAATGGTGATGCGACTTGGGAATCACAGGGAAATCATCAGCTTCAATGTCACTCAACTATCGGACACGCCCATTGTATTGGGCATGAGTTGGCTGGACAAGCACAGCCCGACGCTGGCTTGGTACCAGAGGCAGCTGACCTTCGGCTCTTCCTTTTGCGCTGAACACTGCATCGTGCCCCGGCAGGAAGGAGAGGAAGAGGAGTCACAGCTGCAGCTAGGCACGCTGCAAGCGGTTCCCCACAAGTACGCAGAATTTTTGGAGGTTTTCTGCGAGAAGGAGGCAGACAGGCTACCCCCCCACAGACCATATGATTGCAAAATTGACCTGCTGCCGGGGGCGGCGCTGCCCAAAGGGAAGCTGTATTCCATGTCTGAGGACGAACTGCAGGAACTCAAAGAGTTCATAGATCATAATTTGTAGCGCGGTTTCATCCGAGAGTCCAAGGCAGCGGGGGGCAGTCCGGTATTCTTTGTTAAGAAGCGGGACACGCCCCAAAAAAGACTTGTAGTGGACTATCGCATTTTGAACAGTGTGACCAAGCCATCGGACTTCCCCATGCCCCGAATCGACGACCTCCTCGCAAAGGTACGGAAGGGCAGCGTGTTCACCAAGTTGGACCTGCGAGGGGCGTACAACCTCATTCGCATGCGGGAAGGAGATGAGTGGAAGACAGCCATGTTCACGCCCCTGGGCACCTACGAATATAGAGTTATGCCTTTTGGATTGCAAAATGGTTCCCACGTTTTTCAAGCTTTCATGCATCACGTGTTGGCGGGGCTCCTCTACAAGACGTGCGTCTGTTTCTTGGATGACATCCTGATCTTTTCGGAATCGCAGCAGGAGCATGACAGACACGTCAAGGAAGTGCTGAGCAGGCTACAGCAACATAGGCTTTACGCCAAGCTGGAGAAGTGCCAATTCGACGTGACCGAGGTGGATTTCCTGGGCTACAAGTTGTCTGACAAGGGGCTCGCCATGGACAGCGCCAAGGTTCGAGCAGTGTTGGATTGGAAAAGCCCACGCAACCGGAAGGAGGTCCAACGGTTTGTCGGCTTCGCGAACTTCTATCGCAAGTTTATCAAAGGCTTTGCCATGCAGACAGCGGCCATCACGGACACGCTCAGCTCCAAGAAAAAGAAGTTCATCTGGACAGAGCAGGCGGAGCAGTCCTTTCAGGCACTCAAGCGTCTCTTCGCGTCGGAAGAGCAGCTGCTTCATGTCAACCCCAGCAGGCCGATGAGGGTGGAGACAGACGCTTCGGACAGAGCCGTGGGAGCAGTCCTGCTGCAGAAAGACCCGCAGGGGGCTTGGAGGCCGGGAGCGTTTTACTCCAGGAAGCTCAGCAAGTCTGAACAGAACTACACCATCTGGGACAGGGAGTTGCTGGCCATTCATGCAGCATTCAAAGCGTGGAGGCACTTCCTGATCGGCGCCAAGCACACGGTGCAGGTCTGCACGGACCACAAGAATCTAGAGCACTGGCACACGGCACAGTTCCTGAACCAGAGGCAGATACGTTGGGCTGAGTTCTTTGCGAACTTCGACTTCCGAATAGAGTATGTCCCGGGGGACACCAACATCATGGCGGATGCTCTCTCCCGTAAGCCACAGTATCTGGAGGAGGCAACGCCAGCGGCCGCCATGCACATCTTCGCACCGACAGTGTGGGCGTGCGCTGCTGCCACAGTTGACCTGGAGGCGGTGCGACGAGCGTTGCAGGATGACTCCTTCGCGCAAGCAAAGATGGCAGAGGTGCACAGGGGCACGGCAGCGTCCGACGAGTTCCAGCTGCGAGATGGATTGCTCATCCGTAAAGGGGCCATCTACGTGCCGGGAGACGAACTTCGCGCCAAGGTACTGCAGCAGCTGCACGACGCGCCCACTGCCGGGCACTTTGGCAAGGAGAAGACGGTGGAATTAGTCGCCAGAGAGTTCTGGTGGCCCGGAATGAGAGGGGAAGTCGCGGACTACGTGGCGAGGTGTGACACCTGCCAGAGGGCCAAACCAGTGCACAGACCCCCGGCCGGACTGCTGGAACCGCTGCAAACTCCGTTCGAACCATGGGAGAGAGTGGCCCTGGACTTTGTCACGGATCTGCCCAGCTCGAGGGGCAAGACGGCAGTGCTAGTGGTGGTGGACATGTTCACCAAAATGGCCCACTTCATTCCGTGCGCAAAGGTGGCCACAGCGGAACAGACCGCCAAACTGTTCATAGACCACGTGTTCAGGGTTCACGGTCTGCCACGGTCTATCCTGTCCGACCGGGGGCGACAGTTCATCTCGAACTTCTGGCAGAAGCTGATGGGTTTCCTGAACGTCAAGATCAACCTAGCGTCGGCAAGACACCCGCAGACCAACGGACAAGCGGAGCGAGTCAACGCCATCATGCAGCAGTACCTGAGATGCTACGCAAATCAGCAGCCGGCAACATGGGTGGACTACCTGCCGCTCGCTGAGTTCGCCTACAACAACACGAAGCACGTGTCCACGGGGGTGACACCGTTCTTCGCCAACAACGGGAGGCATCCCAGAACCTTCCCGGGATTAGAGAGACTGGGGGAGGGGGAGCCACAGGCAGCGGAAGCCTTAGCGTCAGAGTTGCAGGAGGTTCACGAACAGCTTCGGAGGCAGTTAGAACTAGCAAAGCACGCATACAAACTGCAGGCTGACAAGCACAGAAGGGTTGGGGAAGACATACAGGTGGGAGACTGGGTTTGGTTAGCAGCCCAGGCGGTGCCGGCCAGATCGTTAGCGAAGAAGAAGCTCGGACATAAGCAGCTAGGCCCTTACCAAGTCGAGGCACAGGTCAATCCAGTGGCCTTCCGGTTGACACTTCCGGAGGGATCCAGAATGCACCCAGTGTTCCATAGATCAGTGCTCACGCCCTACAAAGCACCTCACAGATTTCAGGAGCCGGGCACGGCACCAGACCCGCTCAGGGAGACGCCCCCAAGGAGGGGGTCGCCAAGGGGGGAACCCATCAACGAGGTCACAGAGATTTTAGACTCGAGATGGGGGGAAGAGGGTGTAGAATATTTTCTCGCCAGAGAAGGTACCCCGGCCAGCGCCAACAGTTGGGTGCCGGACTATGCCTTGGACGAGCCTCTTCTCAAGGACGAGTTTCATGCCCTTTTCCCACACAGGCCCATGCCAGCCGAGTATTTCGACGACTGGCTTTTCACACCCACATTTTCAGCCAGCACATTCCAGGGGTTCACCTCGGACGAGGAACCGGCACTAGAAACATGTTCCCCGGAGGGATCACCCTCGGGGTCGGTCTCAGACCGTTCCTATTGGTGGGACGATCGACCAGAGGAGCAGTGGCGCAGGAAGTGGCTGGGGGGTCCTTGGCAGGCAACGTCCCCGGAGGAGACCGGGGGAGAGACGGACATGGACGTGTTGGGGGAGGACCTTGGGTTCGAGCACGGCGGCAAAGAGATGGAAGCAGAGGAAATCGAGGTCGGCGAGAGCACGGAGGACGAGCCGGACTTATCCGGCTGGATGCACGCCACGGGGGACGAACTGTATCCGGCACTCACCCCCACAACGACGGAGCACCCAGTACCCACACCTGAAGGAGGGGAGGGGGGAAGGGGGGGCTTCGAGGGGGGGATGGATGTCAGGGGTTCAGGAGCAGAGGCACAGGAAAGGGAGGAAATAGAGAGCGAGGGGGAGGAGTCCGAAGGTAATGTTAGCGATGACAGCGGTCCGAGGTCTCTGAGTCTTTCCAGCGAATCGGAAGATTCACAGAAAGGGGCTCCCATGGTCAGAGCAAGGGGGGTGCCGAGGGGGACACCCCAGGAAGAAGGGGCCAGAGGGGACTCAGAGAGCAGCAGTTGGAAATCAGGACCAGCGTCCACACCAGAGTGCAGTAGGGGGGAGGAGTCCAAGGCATCGGGATCAGGCGGCGCACTGCCAGTGGGAGGACATGAGTCAGGATTGGCCACGCCTCCATCGGGGAGCGAGGAAACGGTCGAGAGGAAGGTTGAAGGCTGGGCGCGCGCGCCAAGTTCAAATGTACAGGAGGGCGGTGCAGTTGGCAGCCCGGATAGGGAGCCAGGTCCCAAAGCCCGCCGAAAAGACGGGGAGGAGTCAGGGGGGTCAACGTCAGCGTCAGAAGAATCCAGGAAGGAAGGGACCCCGGGGGGTAGCAGGACCCAGAGGAGAAAGGAGAGACGGAAGAGGTGGAGTAAGGCTAGAATCTTAAACTGGTGTACAGGGGGCGGAGACTCAGATGGAGCTTCGCCGATCTAACCATGAGACGTAGAGTTGCACGCAGCAGCTTGAGAATGGAAACTGTAACTCAATAAAGACTTTTGTTTAATGATCGCTGGCTAGCGTGATCCTCTGTGAGCTAGGATCTGGAAGCAGCTCTGACACATGGCAATATACATGTGCAAGCATATTCACCCAAAAATCGCAAAGCGAGGTGAAAGAATCTCAAAGAATGGAAAACTCGTTGTTTTCCCCTCCATCTGCAGAGAAAGAAGACGAATAAGCTTATTTGGATTGCTTTCACTTAGTTCCGTAGGTGTGCAAGCATATTCACCCAAAAAACACGTATAAGTTTGTATGGGTTGATTTCACTTGGTAATTTGGATAGTGTGCAAGCATATTCACCCCAAAATCGCTTTGCGGAGTGAAAGACTCTCCAACAAAGCAAAAGGAATTCTTTGCTTTCAAAGAAGACGAGTAAGCTAGATTTTGATTTCACTTGGTTCTTTAGCTTTGCATGCGTATTTACCCAAAAATTGAAAATGAAGTGAAAGAATCTCGAACAAAGCGAAAGGGACTTTTTGGTTTCAAAGAGGACGAATAAGCTTGATTTGGGTTGATTTCACTTCGCACTAGGTGTTCAAACATATTCAACCAAAAACCGAAAGCGACATTAAAGAGGCCCAAACAAAGGAAAACTGGGCTTTCTTCTTCCATATGCATACAAAGAAGAGGAATAAGCCTTGATTTCGCTTGATTATTTAGGTGTTCACCAAAAACCGCAAAGCGAAGGGAAAGCATCTCATGGAATGGAAAACTCGTTGTTCTCCCCTCCATCTGCAGAGAAAGATGACGAATAAGCTTCTGTGGATTGATTTCACTTAGTTCCTTAGGTGTGCAAGCATATTCACCCAAAAAACACGTATAAGCTTATATGGAATCATAGAATCATAGTTGGATGAGACCACAAGGGCCATCGAGTCCAACCCCCTGCCAAGCAGGAAACACCATGGGTTGATTTCACTTGGTTCTCTAGATACTGTCCCAACAATCGCAACGCGAAGTGAAAGAATCTCATAGAATGGAAAACTCGTTGTTTTCCCCTCCATCTGCAGAGAAAGATGACGAATAAGCTTATTTGGATGGAATTCACATAGCTCTTTGGTGTGCAAGCATATTCAACCAAAAAACCGAAACGAAGTTAAAGAGGCCCAAACAAAGCAAAACTGGGCTTTCTTGTTCCATATGCATACAAAGAGGAATAAACCTTGATTATTTAGGTGTTCACCAAAAACCGCAAAGGGAAGTGAAAGCATCTCAACGAATGGAAAACTCGTTGTTCTTGAATCCATCTGCAGAAAAGGAAGACAAGTTGGCGTATTTGGGTTGAATTCACATGGCAATATACATGTGCAAGCATATTCACCCAAAAATCGCAAAGCGAGGTGAAAGAATCTCCAAGAATGGAAAACTCGTTGTTTTCCCCTCCATCTGCAAATGAAGACGAATAAGCTTATTTGGATTGCTTTCACTTAATTCCGTAGGTGTGCAAGCATATTCACCCAAAAAACACGTATAAGCTTATATGGGTTGATTTCACTTGGTTCTTTAGATAGTATGCAAAGATATTCACCCCAAAATCGCTTTGCGGAGTGAAAGACTCTCCAACAAAGCAAAAGGGATTCTTTGCTTTCAAAGACGAGTAAGCTAGATTTTGATTTCACTTCGTATTTACCCAAAAATTGAAAATGAAGTGAAAGAATCTCGAACAAAGCGAAAGGGACTTTTTGGTTTCAAAGAGGACGAATAAGCTTGATTTGCGTTGATTTCACTTCGCACTAGGTGTTCAAGCATATTCAACCAAAAACTGAAAGCGACGTTAAAGAGGCCCAAACAAAGCAAAACTGGGCTTGCTTGTTCCATATGCATACAAAGAAGAGGAATAAGCCTTGATTTTGCTTGATTATTTAGATGTTCACCAAAAACCGCAAAGCGAAGTGAAAGCATCTCATGGAAAACTCGTTGTTTTCCCCTCCATCTGCAGAGAAAGATGACGAATAAGCTTCTGTGGATTGATTTCACTTAGTTCCTTAGGTGTGCAAGCATCTTCACCCAAAAAACACGTATAAGCTTATATGGAATCATAGAATCATAGTTGGATGAGACCACAAGGGCCATCAAGTCCAACCCCCTGCCAAGCAGGAAACACCATGGGTTGATTTCACTTGGTTCTCTAGATAGTGTCGCAACAATCGCAACGCGAAGTGAAAAAATCTCAACGAATGGAAAACTCGTTGTTCTTGAATCCATCTGCAGAAAAGGAAGACAAGTAGGCGTATTTGGGTTGAATTCACTTGGTTCTATATATGTGCAAGCATATTCACCCAAAAATCGCAAAGCGAGGTGAAAGAATCTCAAAGAATGGAAAACTCGTTGTTTTCCCCTCCATCTGCAGAGAAAGATGACGAATCAGCTTATTTGGATTGAATTCACATATTTCCTTAGGTGTGTAAGGATATTCAACCAAAAAACCGAAAGCGACGTTAAGGAGGCCCAGACAAACAAAACTGGGCTTTCTTGTTCCATATGCATACAAAGAAGAGGAATAAGCCTTGATTGGGTAGCTTTCGCTTGATTATTTAGGTGTTCACCAAAAACCGCAAAGGGAATTGAAAGCATCTCAACGAATGGAAAACTCGTTGTTCTTGAATCCATCTGCAGAAAAGGAAGACAAGTTGGCGTATTTGGGTTGAATTCACATGGCAATATACATGTGCAAGCATATTCACCCAAAAATCGCAAAGCGAGGTGAAAGAATCTCCAAGAATGGAAAACTCGTTGTTTTCCCCTCCATCTGCAAATGAAGACGAATAAGCTTATTTGGATTGCTTTCACGTAATTCCGTAGGTGTGCAAGCATATTCACCCAAAAAACACGTATAAGTTTGTATGGGTTGATTTCACTTGGTAATTTGGATAGTGTGCAAGCATATTCACCCCAAAATCGCTTTGCGGAGTGAAAGACTCTCCAACAAAGCAAAAGGGATTCTTTGCTTTCAAAGAAGACGAGTAAGCTAGATTTTGATTTCACTTGGTTCTTTAGCTTTGCATGCGTATTTACCCAAAAATTGAAAGAATCTCGAACAAAGCGAAAGGGACTTTTTGGTTTCAAAGAGGACGAATAAGCTTGATTTGGGTTGATTTCACTTCGCACTAGGTGTTAAAGCATATTCAACCAAAAACTGAAAGCGACGTTAAAGAGGCCCAAACAAAGCAAAACTGGGCTTTCTTGTTCCATATTGTCAGGGGTTCAGGAGCAGAGGCAAGGGCAAGGGAGGAAACAGAGAGCGAGGGAGAGGAGGCAGAAGAAAAGATGAGTGATGACGACGACCCGAGATCTCCGAGTCTTTCCAGTGAATCAGAAGATTCACAGAAAGGAGCACCAGTGGCCAGGGCAAGGGGGGAGCCTAGGGGGACACCCCAGGAAGATAGAGCCAGAGGGGACTCAGAGGGGAGCAGTTGGAAATCGGGACCAGCGTCACCGCCAGAGAGCAGGGAAGAGGAAGGGCGCCAGGGATCAAGCGCTGGCAGCTCACAACAGGGGGGAGGGCACGAGTCAGGTGTGGCCACACCTCCATCGGGGAGCGAAGAAACGGTCAGACGGAAGGTGGAAGGTTGGGCGCGCGTGCCAAGTTCAAATGCACAGGAAGGTGGCGCAGTAGGCAGCCCGGAAAGGGAGCCAGGTCCTAAAGCCCGCCGAAAGGAGGGAGAAGAGTCAGGGGGGTCAGCGTCAGCGTCAGAGGAATCCCGGAAGGAAGAGACCCCGGGGGGCAGAGGGACCCAGAGAAGAACAGTCAGGCGGAAAAGGTGGAGCAAGGCTAGGATATTAAGTTGGTGTACAAGGGGCGGAGACTCAGATGGAGCTTCGCCAATCTAACCATGAGACGTAGAGTTGCACGCAGCAGCTTGAGAATGGAAACTGTAACTCAATAAAGACTTTTATTTAATGATCGCTGGCTAGCGTGATCCTCTGTGAGCTAGGATCTGGAAGCAGCTCTGACAGTAAGCCCCATCTCAAGATTGTGGGCATCTACGTCCTCGAGGAGAGGAGAGAAAGCGGGTGCCTACTAGCGAGCTCACGAACGGCAGACAACATGACGGCCGAACAGCAGATAGTGGAACTCAGAGAAGCAGTGTCGCGCCTGAATGCCGAGGCTCTTGCATCCAGGAAGAGAGAGGAGGACGCAGCTGCCGCCTACAGGGATCTCCAGGTCAGGTTGGAAGTGCTTACGAAGCAAGGGCAACTGACACCCAAACCGGAGGGGATTGGGTTGGGGAGACGAACAGGCGGTTTGGTCTCTCACTTCGATGGGAATTTGCAACAGTACCCCAACTTTAGAGCAGATGTAATGTGTGCACTGCAACTGCTGAACAAAGACTTTAGAGATGAGCAAGAGAAGGTGGGATTCATCATGTCCCATTTGCATGGAGATGCTAAAGCATGGCTGCGCAATTTGTGGAGAGATAAGGATCCGGCGCTCCAAAATGCGGATGCCTTTATTAAAGCGATGGATGGGTGCTTTTTGTCAAGCATTGACGTGGATCTTGCTCGGCAGCAGATACATGGACTGAAGCAAGGGAGGGCCAGCGTAAGGCAGTACCATGCCCGCTTTTTCGCTTTGGTCAGTGCTCTGGAATGGGACAGAGATTCGGCTCCTGTAAGAGACCTGTTTTGGGAGGGATTGCACGGCTCGGTTAAAGATGAAATTGCGAGGGGGGAGAGACCCCGGACCACGCAGGAGATCGTTCAGAGGGCGCTGGCGGTGGGGGTGCGGCTGGAAGGACGTCCGTGGAGCAGTGGCGAAGGGCGTGGAGGGCGCGAACCAGCCAGGGGCTCCTCCTTCCTTCCCAGAGAAGCAGCGCGTGCGCAATCCACGCCTCCGCCAGGAGGAGGAGCGGAACCTATGGAGGTTGGAGGTGCAAGGGCTCAGTCAGCAGCCAGAGCCCTAGCACCGGCAGCAGTGAAAGCGAAGCCTCCTAGAGGGAACAGGAAGTGTTACATCTTCGATGATCCACAGCATATGGCGAAAGAGTGTCCCCAGAGGCTCCACAAGCACACTGCAGCCTCAGCAATGGTAACTGCAGCAACGCAGCAAGGACAACCACAGCAGGGAAACGACGGAGTCTGGTTGGAGGAAGAGGCACTGGGGCCCAGCCAGACGTGTCAGTGAAGCAGTCCCCAGAGATTTTACAGCCCATGGACCCCCTCCCGCCCAAACCGGTAGTGAGGCTCACCGCGTCGCTCCAGCTGCCCAATGGAATCACCATGGACGTGCCAATCACCATTGACTCCGGAAGCAATGCGGACTTTATAGGGCAGGACTTTGTCGACCGGCACGCTATACAGTTGCTGCCTGCCACGCTGCCCCTGCAGGTTGTCACGGTGGATGGCAGGGAGCTGCTAGGGGGGCAAGTGGTGAAGCAGACGCCACCAATGGTGATGCGACTTGGGAATCACAGGGAAATCATCAGCTTCAATGTCACTCAACTATCGGACACGCCCATTGTATTGGGCATGAGTTGGCTGGACAAGCACAGCCCGACGCTGGCTTGGTACCAGAGGCAGCTGACCTTCGGCTCTTCCTTTTGCGCTGAACACTGCATCGTGCCCAGGCAGGAAGGAGGGGAAGAGGAGTCACAGCTGCAGCTAGGCACGCTGCAAGCGGTTCCCCACAAGTACGCAGAATTTTTGGAGGTTTTCTGCGAGAAGGAGGCAGACAGGCTACCCCCCCACAGACCATATGACTGCAAAATTGACCTGCTGCCGGGGGCGGCGCTGCCCAAAGGGAAGCTGTATTCCATGTCTGAGGACGAACTGCAGGAACTCAAAGAGTTCATAGATCATAATTTGGAGCGCGGTTTCATCCGAGAGTCCAAGGCAGCGGGGGGCAGTCCGGTATTCTTTGTTAAGAAGAGGGACACGCCCCAAAAAAGACTTGTAGTGGACTTTCGCATCTTGAACAGTGTGACCAAGCCATCGGACTTCCCCATGCCCCGAATCGACGACCTCCTCGCAAAGGTACGGAAGGGCAGAGTGTTCACCAAGTTGGACCTGCGAGGGGCATACAACCTCATTCGCATGCGGGAAGGAGATGAGTGGAAGACAGCCATGTTCACGCCCCTGGGCACCTAGAGTTATGCCTTTTGGATTGCAAAATGGCTCCCACGTTTTTCAAGCTTTCATGCATCACGTGTTGGCGGGGCTCCTCTACAAGACGTGCGTCTGTTTCTTGGATGACATCCTGATCTTTTCGGAATCGCAGCAGGAGCATGACAGACACGTCAAGGAAGTGCTGAGCAGGCTACAGCAACATAGGCTTTACGCCAAGCTGGAGAAGTGCCAATTCGACGTGACGGAGGTGGATTTCCTGGGCTACAAGTTGTCTGATAAAGGGCTCGCCATGGACAGCGCCAAGGTCCGAGCAGTGTTGGATTGGAAAAGCCCACGCAACCGGAAGGAGGTCCAACGGTTTGTCGGCTTCGCGAACTTCTATCGCAAGTTTATCAAAGGCTTTGCGATGCAGACAGCGGCCATCACGGACACGCTCAGCTCCAAGAAAAAGAAGTTCATCTGGACAGAGCAGGCGGAGCAGTCCTTTCAGGCACTCAAGCGTCTCTTCGCGTCGGAAGAGCAGCTGCTTCATGTCAACCCCAGCAGGCCGATGAGGGTGGAGACAGACGCTTCGGACAGAGCCGTGGGAGCAGTCCTGCTGCAGAAAGACCCGCAGGGGGTTTGGAGGCCGGGAGCGTTTTATTCAAGGAAGCTCAGCAAGTCCGAACAGAACTACACCATCTGGGACAGGGAGTTGCTGGCCATTCATGCAGCGTTCAAAGCGTGGAGGCACTTCCTGATCGGCGCCAAGCACACGGTGCAGGTCTGCACGGACCACAAGAATCTAGAGCACTGGCGCACGGCACAGTTCCTGAACCAGAGGCAGATACGTTGGGCTGAGTTCTTTGCGAATTTCGACTTCCGAATAGAATATGTC
The DNA here is from genome assembly GCF_964106645.2 of Podarcis pityusensis. NCBI lineage: Eukaryota > Metazoa > Chordata > Lepidosauria > Squamata > Lacertidae > Podarcis > Podarcis pityusensis. Next base: position 461,076 of record NC_138045.1, on the reverse strand, counting down.
CCGGGGGACACCAACATCATGGCGGATGCTCTCTCCCGTAAGCCACAGTATCTGGAGGAGGCAACGCCAGCGGCCGCCATGCACATCTTCGCACCGACAGTGTGGGCGTGCGCGGCGGCAACAGTTGACCTGGATGCGGTGCGACGAGCGTTGCAGGATGACTCCTTCGCGCAAGCAAAGATGGCAGAGGTGCACAGGGGCACGGCAGCGACCGACGAGTTCCAGCTGCGAGATGGTTTGCTCATCCGTAAAGGGGCCATCTACGTGCCGGGAGACGAACTTCGCGCCAAGGTACTGCAGCAGCTGCACGACGCGCCCACTGCCGGGCACTTTGGCAAGGAGAAGACGGTGGAATTAGTAGCCAGAGACTTCTGGTGGCCCGGAATGAGAGGGGAAGTCGCGGACTACGTGGCGAGGTGTGACACCTGCCAGAGGGCCAAACCAGTGCACAGACCGCCGGCCGGACTGCTGGAACCGCTGCAAACTCCGTTCGAACCATGGGAGAGAGTGGCCCTGGACTTTGTCACGGATCTGCCCAGCTCGAGGGGCAAGACGGCTGTGCTGGTGGTGGTGGACTTGTTCTCCAAGATGGCACATTTCATTCCGTGTGTGTCAGGGGTTCAGGAGCAGAGGCAAGGGCAAGGGAGGAAACAGAGAGCGAGGGGGAGGAGGCAGAAGAAAAGATGAGTGATGACGACGACCCGAGATCTCCGAGTCTTTCCAGTGAATCAGAAGATTCACAGAAAGGAGCACCAGTGGCCAGGGCAAGGGGGGAGCCTAGGGGGACACCCCAGGAAGATAGAGCCAGAGGGGACTCAGAGGGGAGCAGTTGGAAATCGGGACCAGCGTCACCGCCAGAGAGCAGGGAAGAGGAAGGGCGCCAGGGATCAAGCGCTGGCAGCTCACAACAGGGGGGAGGGCACGAGTCAGGAGTGGCCACACCTCCATCGGGGAGCGAAGAAACGGTCAGACGGAAGGTGGAAGGTTGGGCGCGCGCGACAAGTTCAAATGCACAGGAAGGTGGCGCAGTAGGCAGCCCGGAAAGGGAGCCAGGTCCTAAAGCCCGCCGAAAGGAGGGAGAAGAGTCAGGGGGGTCAGCGTCAGCGTCAGAGGAATCCCGGAAGGAAGAGACCCCGGGGGGCAGAGGGACCCAGAGAAGAACAGTCAGGCGGAAAAGGTGGAGCAAGGCTAGGATATTAAGTTGGTGTACAAGGGGCGGAGACTCAGATGGAGCTTCGCCGATCTAACCATTAGACGTAGGGTTGCACGCAGCAGCTTGAGAATGGAAACTGTAACTCAATAAAGACTTTTATTTAATGATCGCTGGCTAGCGTGATCCTCTGTGAGCTAGGATCTGGAAGCAACTCTGACAGCTGGGCTGGGAAAAGGACTCCCTGGCAGTGAGAGACTTGTTCTGGGAGGGGCTTCATGGCTCAGTAAAAGATGAGCTGGCTAGGGGAGACAGACCTCAAACCCTAGCAGACGTCGTGCAGAGGGCACTCACGATAGGGGTGCGCCACGAAGAACGCCCTTGGCACAGTGAGGAGGGGCGTCACGTCCGCCCACCAGCTAGAGCACCTCCTTTTCTTCTTCCCAGGGACCTGGGACGTACAAATCCCTCGCCTATGCTGAAGGGAGGGGAGGAACCAATGGAGCTGGGTGGTGCAAAGGCTCAGACAGCTGCCGGAGCCTCAGCGTCCGGAGCAGTCAAGGCGAAGCCTCCTAGAGGGACCAGGAAGTGTTACATCTGTGACAGTGCACAGCACATGGCTAAAGAGTGTCCCCAGAGGCTTCAGAAGCACACTGCAGCCATAGCAACAGTAACAGGGGAAGCGTTCCAAGGAGAACAGTTTCAGGGAAACGAGAATGCCTGGCTGGAAGCAGAGATGCTGGGGCTCCGCCAGGCAAGTCAGTGAAGCAGTCCCCAGTGCTTTTGCAGCCTACAGACCCCTTACCACCCAAGCCAGTGGTGCAGCTCACTGCTACTCTCCAGCTACCTAATGGACTCACCCTGGAAGTCCCCATTACGATTGACTCAGGGAGCAACGCAGACTTCGTGGGGATGCAGTTCATCAAGCAGCATCGCATAGCGCTACTACCAGCCACGCTGCCTCTGAACGTCGTCACGGTAGATGGCAGAAAGTTGCTGGGTGGGCAAGTGGTACAACAGACGCCACCCATGCTGCTGAAAATTGGGAATCATCGCGAGGTCATCAGTTTCAATGTCACCCAACTGTCAGACACGCCTATAGTGTTAGGCATGAGTTGGCTGGATAGACACAGCCCATCATTAGCGTGGTACCAGCGGCAGCTCACCTTTGGCTCGTCCTACTGCGCACAACATTGCATCCAGACCGGCCAGGAGGAGGAGGGCCAGGAGGAAGGGCAACAGTTGCATCTAGGCATGGTGCAGGCAGTGCCCCACAAGTACAAGGGGTTTTTGGAGGTCTTCTGCGAAAAGGAAGCTGACCAATTACCACCCCACCGGCCCTACGACTGTGCAATTGACCTCTTACCAGGGACGACGCTACCGACTGTGAAGCTGTATTCCATGTCTGAAGATGAGATGCAGGAACTCCGGGAGTTCATAGATCACAATTTGAAGCGGGGATTCATCCGAGAATCCAAGGCAGTGGGGGGCAGTCCTGTGTTTTTCGTGAAGAAGAAGGACACGCCCCAAAAAAGGCTCATTGTGGACTATAGGGCCATAAACTCGATGACAAAGCCCAAGGCCTTCCCCATGCCCAAGATTGACGACCTGCTAAAGACGGTGAGGAAGGGGAGGATCTTCACCAAGTTGGATCTACGCGGAGCATACAACCTAATATGCATGAGGAAAGGTGACGAGTGGAAGACGGCCATGTTCACGCCGCTGGGCACCTATGAATACAGAGTTATGCCGTTTGGTCTCCAAAATGGCTCCCACTGTTTCCAAGCATTCATGCACCACGTGCTAGCAGGACTCCTCTACAAGAAGTGCGTATGCTTCCTCGACGACATTCTGATCTTCTCAGAATCGCAGGAGACTCACGAGAGAGACGTGAAGGAGGTCCTGCAGAGGCTACGGGAGCACAGACTCTACGCCAAACTGGAGAAGTGCCAGTTCGACGTGACGGAGGTGGATTTCCTGGGCTACCGGCTGTCCGACAAGGGACTAGCCATGGACAGCGCCAAAGTCCGCGCGGTGTTGGACTGGAATAGTCCGCGCAATCGGAAGGAGGTCCAGAGGTTCGTCGGTTTCGCCAACTTTTACCGCAAGTTCATCAGGGGTTTCGCGAAAGAGACGGCAGCTATCACGGACACCCTCAGTTCCAAGAAGAAAAAGTTCACCTGGACGGACCAGGCGGAGCAGTCCTTCAGGAGACTTAAGAGTCTCTTTGCGTCCGAAGACCAGCTGCTACACGTGAATCCCGGCAGGCCCATGCGGGTTGAGACTGACGCATCTGACAGAGCAGTGGGGGCCGTCCTCTTGCAGGAAGATCCGCAAGGGAACTGGAGGCCCTGCGCTTTCTATTCCCGGAAGCTCAGCAAGTCGGAACAGAACTACACCATCTGGGACAGGGAGTTGTTGGCCATCCACACGGCTTTCAAGGCGTGGCGGCACTTCCTCATCGGAGCCAAGCACACCGTGCAGGTCCGCACGGCCCACAAGAACCTAGAGTATTGGCGCACGGCGAAGCTCCAGAGCCAGAGGCACATGAGATGGGCGGAGTTCTTTGCGGATTTCGATTTCCGGATAGAGTATATCCCGGGAGACAACAACGTCATAGCGGATGCGCTCTCCAGGAAACCGCAGTATCTCGAGGAAGCGGCACCAGTGGCAGGCAGCCAGGCACATTTTCGCACCGCAAGCGTGGGCGTGCGCTTCCGCCGCCGTGGACCTGGACGCGGTACGACGCACGCTACAGACGGATCCGTTCGCACAATCCAAGATGGAGGAGGTGCGAAGAGGGACAGCAAAGGACGGCGAATTCCAGATATGCGACGGTCTGCTGACCCGCAAAGGTGCTCTCTACGTGCCCGGAGACGATCTCCGCGCGAAGGTTTTACAGCAGTTACACGACGCACCCAGCGCGGGTCACTTCGGCAAAGAAAAGACGGCGGACTTAGTAGCCAGAGACTTTTGGTGGCCCCAGATGCGGGGAGAGGTCGCGGATTACGTCGCCAGGTGTGACATTTGTCAGAGGTCCAAGCCAGTGCACAAGAAGCCAGCGGGATTGCTGGAACCGCTGGAGACGCCACTACAGCCGTGGGAACGGGTGGCGCTGGACTTTGTTACTGATCTGCCCAGTTCGCGGGGCAAGACGGCGGTGCTTGTGGTTGTAGACCTGTTCACCAAGATGGCGCACTTCATTCCTTGCGCAAAGGTGGCAACAGCGGAACAGACCGCCAAGCTGTTCATAGACCACGTGTTCCGGGTGCACGGCTTACCGCGGTCCATCCTGTCCGACCGGGGTCGCCAATTCATTTCCAGTTTCTGGCAGAAGCTCCTGGGCATCCTGAATGTCAAGATCAACTTAGCGTCGGCGAGACACCCGCAAACCAACGGCCAAGCGGAGAGGGTCAACGCCATCATGCAGCAGTACCTGCGATGTTACGCCAATCAAAAGCCTGCAACTTGGGTGGACTACTTGCCGATGGCCGAGTTTGCCTACAACAACACGAAGCACGCATCAACGGGGGTGACACCGTTCTTCGCCAACAATGGGCGACATCCCAGAACCTTCCCGGCGTTGGAGACAACGACGCAGGGGGAGTCGCAGGGAGCTGAGCATTTAGCAGCAGAATTGCAGGAGGTCCACGAGGAGCTACGACGGCACTTGGAACTAGCTAAACACGCCTACAAAGTGCAGGCAGACAGGCACAGGAGGGCAGGAGAAGACATCCAGGTGGGGGACTGGGTATGGTTAGCAGCCCAGGCGGTACCGGCCAAGTCGTTAGCTAAGAAGAAGCTAGGACACAAACAGTTAGGGCCATACCAAGTTGAGGGCAGGATCAATCCCGTAGCTTTTCGGTTGACCCTCCCAGAAGGTTCCCGAATGCACCCGGTCTTTCATAGGTCGGTGCTTACACCATACAAGGCCCCACACAGATTTCAGGAGCCAGGGACGGCACCAGACCCACGTAGAGAGTCACCGGGGGGGGGAGTCACCGAGGACCCCGACACTCAACGAGGTCACGGAAATTCTGGACTCGAGATGGGGGGAGGAGGGAGTGGAATACCCCGGCCAGCGCCAACAGTTGGGTGCCAGATTATGCTCTGGAGGAACCTCTTCTTAAAGACGAGTTCCATGCACTCTTCCCACACAGGCCCATGCCAGAGGAGTATTTTGACAACTGGCTTTTTACGCCCACACTTTCAGGCAGCACCTTCCGGGGGTTCTCCTCCGCAGAGGAGACCACGCCGGAATCGAGCCCTCCAAGGGGATCGTGCTCGGGGGTGGACACGGACCGCTCTTATTGGTGGGACGATCAACCAGAAGTGGGGTGGCGAAGGGGGCCTTGGCAAGCAGCATCGCCTGAAGTAACAGGGGGAGGGAAGGGTTTGGATGTGTTGGGGGAGGACCCCGGTTTCGAGCACGCATACACTGAACTGGAAGCAGAGGAGATCGACGTCGATGAACTGTATCCAGCGTCTACCCCCGCTACAACGGAGCTCCCGGAACCTGCGCCCGAGCAGCGGGAGGGGGGAAGGGGGGGCTTCGAGGGGGGGATGGATGTCAGGGGTTCAGGGACAGAGGCACAGGGTAGGCAGGAGATGGAGAGCGATGGGGATGATTCCCAGGACAGCGAGGAAGAGGATGACAATGACTCTAGAGATTCCATGAGTCTTTCCAGCGAATCAGAGGATTCCCAGAAGGGGGCGCCGGTGGTCAAGGCCAGGGGAGCCCCAGGGGGGACTTGTCAGGAGCAGGGGGCCAGCGGGGGATCCCAAAGTGGCAGCTGGGCGTCAGGACCAGCCTCCCCGCCAGAGTGCAGCGAAGGGGGTGGAGGTTCCAGTGTATCAGGGGAGGCGGCTCCGGCAGTAGAGAAAGGAGGGAGGTCGGAGCAAGCCACCCTCCCGGAAGGGGAGGGGAGTAGTGAAGGGAGTAGCGTAGCTGTCAAAAGGAAAGTTAGAGGTTGGGGGCGCGCGCCAAGTTCAAATGTAGAGGCGCGCGGAAGTACAGGGAGCCCGGAGGAGGGGCCAGGTCCCAAAGCCCGCAGGAGGGGGCAAGAGCAGTCTGATTCCGCGTCGGAGGAATCCAGGAGGGGCGAAACCCCAGCGGGCAGAAAGACCCTGCGGAAAAGGAAAGAGAGAAAGAGGTGGAGCAGCGCAAGCCTCTTAAACTGGTGCAGGGCGGGGACAGATTCAGAAGGGACTTCAGCGGTCTAAGCCTAGCAGACGTAGGGCTGCGCGCCTCGGATCTGAAGCAAACAATGAACTGCAATAAACACTTTTGTATATAAGAAGAGATAGGCGTTGGTCTTTTGTGAGCTGAGACTTGAGGCAGCCCTGACAGGTAGCTTTCGCTTGATGTTCACCAAAAACCGCAAAGGGAAGTGAAAGCATCTCAACGTATGGAAAACTCGTTGTTCTTGAATCCATCTGCAGAAAAGGAAGACAAGTTGGCGTATTTGGGTTGAATTCACATGGCAATATACATGTGCAAGCATATTCACCCAAAAATCGCAAAGCGAGGTGAAAGAATCTCAAAGAATGGAAAACTCGTTGTTTTCCCCTCCATCTGCAAATGAAGACGAATAAGCTTATTTGGATTGCTTTCACTTAATTCCGTAGGTGTGCAAGCATATTCACCCAAAAAACACGTATAAGCTTATATGGGTTGATTTCACTTGGTTCTTTAGATAGTATGTGTCAGAGCTGCTTCCAGATCCTAGCTCACAGAGGATCACGCTAGCCAGCGATCATTAAATAAAAGTCTTTATTGAGTTACAGTTTCCATTCTCAAGCTGCTGCGTGCAACTCTACGTCTCATGGTTAGATCGGCGAAGCTCCATCTGAGTCTCCGCCCCTTGTACACCAACTTAATATCCTAGCCTTGCTCCACCTTTTCCGCCTGACTGTTCTTCTCTGGGTCCCTCTGCCCCCCGGGGTCTCTTCCTTCCGGGATTCCTCTGACGCTGACGCTGACCCCCCTGACTCTTCTCCCTCCTTTCGGCGGGCTTTAGGACCTGGCTCCCTTTCCGGGCTGCCTACTGCGCCACTTTCCTGTGCATTTGAACTTGGCACGCGCGCCCAACCTTCCACCTTCCGTCTGACCGTTTCTTCGCTCCCCGATGGAGGTGTGGCCACTCCTGACTCGTGCCCTCCCCCCTGTTGTGAGCTGCCAGCGCTTGATCCCTGGCGCCCTTCCTCTTCCCTGCTCTCTGGCGGTGACGCTGGTCCTGATTTCCAACTGCTCCCCTCTGAGTCTCCTCTGGCTCTATCTTCCTGGGGTGTCCCCCTAGGCTCCCCCCTTGCCCTGGCCACTGGTGCTCCTTTCTGTGAATCTTCTGATTCACTGGAAAGACTCGGAGATCTCGGGTCGTCGTCATCACTCATCTTTTCTTCTGCCTCCTCCCCCTCGCTCTCTGTTTCCTCCCTTGCCCTTGCCTCTGCTCCTGAACCCCTGACATCCATCCCCCCCTCGAAGCCCCCTCTTCCCCCCTCCCCTCCTTCCGGTGCGGGATCTGGGTGCTGCCGTGTCAGGGGGACGAATGTCGGATACAGTTCGCTTCCCGTGGCGGGCCGCCATCCGAAGTCTTCCGGTTCTTCCTCCCTGCTCTCGTTGACGACGGTCACCTCCGCTTCCATCTCTGTGCCGCCGTGCTCGAAACCCGGGTCGTCCCCGAAAACGTCCATGTCCGTCTCTCCCTCGTTGCCTTCTGGAGACGTTGCTCGTCCTGGACCCTCCAGCCACCTTCTGCGGAACTGCTCCTCTGGTCGATCATCCCACCAATACGAGGGTTCTGAAGCAGATCCCGAGGGTGACCCCTCCGGGGAACGGGCGTCTCGTGTCGGTTCCTCGTCCGAGTCGAACCCCCGGAACGTGCTGGCTGAAAGCGTGGGCATGAAAAGCCAGTCGTCGAAAAGGTCTGCTGGCATTGGCCTATGTGGGAAGAGGGCATGAAACTCTTCTTTGAGCAGAGGTTCGTCTAAAGCGTAGCCCGGCACCCAGCTGTTGGCACTGGCCGGGGTGCCCTCCTTGGCGAGAAGGTATTCTACCCCCTCTTCCCCCCATCTGGAGTCCAAAATCTCCGTGACTTCGTTGATGCGCTCCTCCTGTGCCACTCCCCCTTGCCCGGTTCTCTCTCGGAGCGGACCCGGTGCCGTTCCTGGTTCCTGAAACCTGTGAGGTGCCTTGTAGGGAGTGAGCACCGATCTGTGGAACACCGGATGCATTCTGGAACCCTCCGGAAGAGCCAGCCTGAAAGCCACCGGGTTGACCTGTTCGTCGACTTGGTAGGGCCCCAGTTGTTTATGCCCTAGTTTCTTCTTCGCCAACGACCTGGCCGGCACTGCGTGGGCTGCTAACCAGACCCAGTCTCCCACATGGATCTCTTCGCCAACCCTTCTGTGTTTGTCCGCTTGTACCTTGTATGCGTGTTTAGCCAGCTCCAGGTGCCGCCGCAGCTGATCGTGGACCTCCTGCAACTCCGACGCGAACGCATCTGCTGTCTGCGGCTCCCCCTCCCCCATTCTTTCCAGTCCCGGGAAGGTTCTGGGGTGCCTCCCGTTGTTGGCGAAGAACGGCGTGACCCCCGTGGACACGTGCTTCGTGTTGTTGTAGGCGAACTCGGCGAGAGGCAGGTAATCCACCCACGTCGCAGGCTGTTGATTCGCATAACATCTCAGGTACTGCTGCATGATGGCATTGACCCGCTCCGCTTGCCCGTTGGTCTGCGGGTGTCTAGCCGACGCCAGGTTGATCTTGACGTTCAGGAAGCCCATCAGCCTCTGCCAGAAGTTTGAGATGAACTGTCGCCCTCGGTCGGACAGAATAGACCGCGGCAGACCGTGAACCTTGAACACGTGGTCTACGAACAGTTTGGCGGTTTGTTCCGCCGTGGCCACCTTCGCACACGGAATGAAATGTGCCATCTTGGAGAACAAATCCACCACCACCAGCACAGCCGTCTTGCCCCTCGAGCTGGGCAGATCCGTGACAAAGTCCAGGGCCACTCTCTCCCATGGCTCGAACGGAGTTTGCAGCGGTTCCAGCAGTCCGGCCGGCGGTCTGTGCACTGGTTTGGACCTCTGGCAGGTGTCACACCTCGCCACGTAGTCCGCGACTTCCCCTCTCATTCCGGGCCACCAGAAGTCTCTGGCTACTAATTCCACCGTCTTCTCCTTGCCAAAGTGCCCGGCAGTGGGCGCGTCGTGCAGCTGCTGCAGTACCTTGGCGCTGTCAGAGCTGCTTCCAGATCCTAGCTCACAGAGGATCACGCTAGCCAGCGATCATTAAATAAAAGTCTTTATTGAGTTACAGTTTCCATTCTCAAGCTGCTGCGTGCAACCCTACGTCTAATGGTTAGATCGGCGAAGCTCCATCTGAGTCTCCGCCCCTTGTACACCAACTTAATATCCTAGCCTTGCTCCACCTTTTCCGCCTGACTGTTCTTCTCTGGGTCCCTCTGCCCCCCGGGGTCTCTTCCTTCCGGGATTCCTCTGACGCTGACGCTGACCCCCCTGACTCTTCTCCCTCCTTTCGGCGGGCTTTAGGACCTGGCTCCCTTTCCGGGCTGCCTACTGCGCCACCTTCCTGTGCATTTGAACTTGGCACGCGCGCCCAACCTTCCACCTTCCGTCTGACCGTTTCTTCGCTCCCCGATGGAGGTGTGGCCACTCCTGACTCGTGCCCTCCCCCCTGTTGTGAGCTGCCAGCGCTTGATCCCTGGCGCCCTTCCTCTTCCCTGCTCTCTGGCGGTGACGCTGGTCCTGATTTCCAACTGCTCCCCTCTGAGTCTCCTCTGGCTCTATCTTCCTGGGGTGTCCCCCTAGGCTCCCCCCTTGCCCTGGCCACTGGTGCTCCTTTCTGTGAATCTTCTGATTCACTGGAAAGACTCGGAGATCTCGGGTCGTCGTCATCACTCATCTTTTCTTCTGCCTCCTCCCCCTCGCTCTCTGTTTCCTCCCTTGCCCTTGCCTCTGCTCCTGAACCCCTGACATCCATCCCCCCCTCGAAGCCCCCTCTTCCCCCCTCCCCTCCTTCCGGTGCGGGATCTGGGTGCTGCCGTGTCAGGGGGACGAATGTCGGATACAGTTCGCTTCCCGTGGCGGGCCGCCATCCGAAGTCTTCCGGTTCTTCCTCCCTGCTCTCGTTGACGACGGTCACCTCCGCTTCCATCTCTGTGCCGCCGTGCTCGAAACCCGGGTCGTCCCCGAAAACGTCCATGTCCGTCTCTCCCTCGTTGCCTTCTGGAGACGTTGCTCGTCCTGGACCCTCCAGCCACCTTCTGCGGAACTGCTCCTCTGGTCGATCATCCCACCAATACGAGGGTTCTGAAGCAGATCCCGAGGGTGACCCCTCTGGGGAACGGGCGTCTCGTGTCGGTTCCTCGTCCGAGTCGAACCCCCGGAACGTGCTGGCTGAAAGCGTGGGCGTGAAAAGCCAGTCGTCGAAAAAGTCTGCTGGCATTGGCCTATGTGGGAAGAGGGCATGAAACTCTTCTTTGAGCAGAGGTTCGTCTAAAGCGTAGCCCGGCACCCAGCTGTTGGCACTGGCCGGGGTGCCCTCCTTGGCGAGAAGGTATTCTACCCCCTCTTCCCCCCATCTGGAGTCCAAAATCTCCGTGACTTCGTTGATGCGCTCCTCCTGTGCCACTCCCCCTTGCCCGGTTCTCTCTCGGAGCAGACCCGGTGCCGTTCCTGGTTCCTGAAACCTGTGAGGTGCCTTGTAGGGAGTGAGCACCGATCTGTGGAACACCGGATGCATTCTGGAACCCTCCGGAAGAGCCAGCCTGAAAGCCACCGGGTTGACCTGTTCGTCGACTTGGTAGGGCCCCAGTTGTTTATGCCCTAGTTTCTTCTTCGCCAACGACCTGGCCGGCACTGCGTGGGCTGCTAACCAGACCCAGTCTCCCACATGGATCTCTTCGCCAACCCTTCTGTGTTTGTCCGCTTGTACCTTGTATGCGTGTTTAGCCAGCTCCAGGTGCCGCCGCAGCTGATCGTGGACCTCCTGCAACTCCGACGCGAACGCATCTGCTGTCTGCGGCTCCCCCTCCCCCATTCTTTCCAGTCCCGGGAAGGTTCTAGGGTGCCTCCCGTTGTTGGCGAAGAACGGCGTGACCCCCGTGGACACGTGCTTCGTGTTGTTGTAGGCGAACTCGGCGAGAGGCAGGTAATCCACCCACGTCGCAGGCTGTTGATTCGCATAACATCTCAGGTACTGCTGCATGATGGCATTGACCCGCTCCGCTTGCCCGTTGGTCTGCGGGTGTCTAGCCGACGCCAGGTTGATCTTGACGTTCAGGAAGCCCATCAGCCTCTGCCAGAAGTTTGAGATGAACTGTCGCCCTCGGTCGGACAGAATAGACCGCGGCAGACCGTGAACCTTGAACACGTGGTCTATGAACAGTTTGGCGGTTTGTTCCGCCGTGGCCACCCTCGCACACGGAATGAAATGTGCCATCTTGGAGAACAAATCCACCACCACCAGCACAGCCGTCTTGCCCCTCGAGCTGGGCAGATCCGTGACAAAGTCCAGGGCCACTCTCTCCCATGGCTCGAACGGAGTTTGCAGCGGTTCCAGCAGTCCGGCCGGCGGTCTGTGCACTGGTTTGGCCCTCTGGCAGGTGTCACACCTCGCCACGTAGTCCGCGACTTCCCCTCTCATTCCGGGCCACCAGAAGTCTCTGGCTACTAATTCCACCGTCTTCTCCTTGCCAAAGTGCCCGGCAGTGGGCGCGTCGTGCAGCTGCTGCAGTACCTTGGCGCGAAGTTCGTCTCCCGGCACGTAGATGGCCCCTTTACGGATGAGCAAACCATCTCGCAGCTGGAACTCGTCGGTCGCTGCCGTGCCCCTGTGCACCTCTGCCATCTTTGCTTGCGCGAAGGAGTCATCCTGCAACGCTCGTCGCACCGCATCCAGGTCAACTGTTGCCGCCGCGCACGCCCACACTGTCGGTGCGAAGATGTGCATGGCGGCCGCTGGCGTTGCCTCCTCCAGATACTGTGGCTTACGGGAGAGAGCATCCGCCATGATGTTGGTGTCCCCCGGGACATACTCTATTCGGAAGTCGAAATTCGCAAAGAACTCAGCCCAACGTATCTGCCTCTGGTTCAGGAACTGTGCCGTGCGCCAGTGCTCTAGATTCTTGTGGTCCGTGCAGACCTGCACCGTGTGCTTGGCGCCGATCAGGAAGTGCCTCCACGCTTTGAACGCTGCATGAATGGCCAGCAACTCCCTGTCCCAGATGGTGTAGTTCTGTTCGGACTTGCTGAGCTTCCTTGAGTAAAACGCTCCCGGCCTCCAAACCCCCTGCGGGTCTCTCTGCAGCAGGACTGCTCCCACGGCTCTGTCCGAAGCGTCTGTCTCCACCCTCATCGGCCTGCTGGGGTTGACATGAAGCAGCTGCTCTTCCGACGCGAAGAGACGCTTGAGTGCCTGAAAGGACTGCTCCGCCTGCTCTGTCCAGATGAACTTCTTTTTCTTGGAGCTGAGCGTGTCCGTGATGGCCGCTGTCTGCATCGCAAAGCCTTTGATAAACTTGCGATAGAAGTTCGCGAAGCCGACAAACCGTTGGACCTCCTTCCGGTTGCGTGGGCTTTTCCAATCCAACACTGCTCGGACCTTGGCGCTGTCCATGGCGAGCCCTTTATCAGACAACTTGTAGCCCAGGAAATCCACCTCCGTCACGTCGAATTGGCACTTCTCCAGCTTGGCGTAAAGCCTATGTTGCTGTAGCCTGCTCAGCACTTCCTTGACGTGTCTGTCATGCTCCTGCTGCGATTCCGAAAAGATCAGGATGTCATCCAAGAAACAGACGCACGTCTTGTAGAGGAGCCCCGCCAACACGTGATGCATGAAAGCTTGAAAAACGTGGGAGCCATTTTGCAATCCAAAAGGCATAACTCTATATTCGTAGGTGCCCAGGGGCGTGAACATGGCTGTCTTCCACTCATCTCCCTCCCGCATGCGAATGAGGTTGTATGCCCCTCGCAGGTCCAACTTGGTGAACACTCTGCCCTTCCGTACCTTTGCGAGGAGGTCGTCGATTCGGGGCATGGGGAAGTCCGATGGCTTGGTCACACTGTTCAAGATGCGAAAGTCCACTACAAGTCTTTTTTGGGGCGTGTCCCGCTTCTTAACAAAGAATACCGGACTGCCCCCCGCTGCCTTGGACTCTCGGATGAAACCGCGCTCCAAATTATGATCTATGAACTCTTTGAGTTCCTGCAGTTCGTCCTCAGACATGGAATACAGCTTCCCTTTGGGCAGCGCCGCCCCCGGCAGCAGGTCAATTTTGCAGTCATATGGTCTGTGGGGGGGTAGCCTGTCTGCCTCTTTCTCGCAGAAAACCTCCAAAAATTCTGCGTACTTGTGGGGAACCGCTTGCAGCGTGCCCAGCTGCAGCTGTGACTCCTCTTCCCCTCCTTCCTGCCTGGGCACGATGCAGTGTTCAGCGCAAAAGGAAGAGCCGAAGGTCAGCTGCCTCTGGTACCAAGCCAGCGTCGGGCTGTGCTTGTCCAGCCAACTCATGCCCAATACAATGGGCGTGTCCGATAGTTGAGTGACATTGAAGCTGATGATTTCCCTGTGATTCCCAAGTCGCATCACCATTGGTGGCGTCTGCTTCACCACTTGCCCCCCTAGCAGCTCCCTGCCATCCACCGTGACAACCTGCAGGGGCAGCGTGGCAGGCAGCAACTGTATAGCGTGCCGGTCGACAAAGTCCTGCCCTATAAAGTCCGCATTGCTTCCGGAGTCAATGGTGATTGGCACGTCCATGGTGATTCCATTGGGCAGCTGGAGCGACGCGGTGAGCTTCACTACCGGTTTGGGCGGGAGGGGGTCCATGGGCTGTAAAATCTCTGGGGACTGCTTCACTGACACGTCTGGCTGGGCCCCAGTGCCTCTTCCAACCAGACTCCGTCGTTTCCCTGCTGTGGTTGTCCTTGCTGCGTTGCTGCAGTTACCATTGCTGAGGCTGCAGTGTGCTTGTGGAGCCTCTGGGGACACTCTTTCGCCATATGCTGTGGATCATCGCAGATGTAACACTTCCTGTTCCCTCTAGGAGGCTTCGCTTTCACTGCTGCCGGTGCTAGGGCTCTGGCTGCTGACTGAGCCCTTGCACCTCCAACCTCCATAGGTTCCGCTCCTCCTCCTGGCGGAGGCGTGGATTGCGCACGCGCTGCTTCTCTGGGAAGGAAGGAGGAGCCCCTGGCTGGTTCGCGCCCTCCACGCCCTTCGTCCCTGCTCCACGGACGTCCTTCCAGCCGCACCCCCACCGCCAGCGCCCTCTGAACGATCTCCTGCGTGGTCCGGGGTCTCTCCCCCCTCGCAATTTCATCTTTAACCGAGCCGTGCAATCCCTCCCAAAACAGGTCTCTTACAGGAGCCGAATCTCTGTCCCATTCCAGGGCACTGACCAAAGCGAAAAAGCGGGCATGGTACTGCCTTACGCTGGCCCTCCCTTGCTTCAGTCCATGTATCTCCTGCCGAGCAAGATCCACGTCAATGCTTGATAAAAAGCACCCATCCATCGCTTTAATAAAGGCATCCGCATTTTGGAGCGCCGGATCCTTATCTCTCCACAAATTGCGCAGCCATGCTTTAGCATCTCCATGCAAATGGGACATGATGAATCCCACCTTCTCTTGCTCATCTCTAAAGTCTTTGTTCAGCAGTTGCAGTGCACACATTACATCTGCTCTAAAGTTGGGGTACTGTTGCAAATTCCCATCGAAGTGAGAGACCAGACCGCCTGTTCGTCTCCCCAACCCAATCCCCTCCGGTTTGGGTGTCAGTTGCCCTTGCTTCGTAAGCACTTCCAACCTGACCTGGAGATCCCTGTAGGCGGCAGCTGCGTCCTCCTCTCTCTTCCTGGATGCAAGAGCCTCGGCATTCAGTCGTGTCACTGCTTCTCTGAGTTCCACTATCTGCTGTTCGGCCGTCATGTTGTCTGCCGTTCGTGAGCTCGCTAGTAGGCACCCGCTTTCTCTCCTCTCCGCGAGGACGTAGATGCCCACAATCTAGGGATGGAGCTTACTGTCAGAGCTGCTTCCAGATCCTAGCTCACAGAGGATCACGCTAGCCAGCGATCATTAAATAAAAGTCTTTATTGAGTTACAGTTTCCATTCTCAAGCTGCTGCGTGCAACCCTACGTCTAATGGTTAGATCGGCGAAGCTCCATCTGAGTCTCCGCCCCTTGTACACCAACTTAATATCCTAGCCTTGCTCCACCTTTTCCGCCTGACTGTTCTTCTCTGGGTCCCTCTGCCCCCCGGGGTCTCTTCCTTCCGGGATTCCTCTGACGCTGACGCTGACCCCCCTGACTCTTCTCCCTCCTTTCGGCGGGCTTTAGGACCTGGCTCCCTTTCCGGGCTGCCTACTGCGCCACCTTCCTGTGCATTTGAACTTGGCACGCGCGCCCAACCTTCCACCTTCCGTCTGACCGTTTCTTCGCTCCCCGATGGAGGTGTGGCCACTCCTGACTCGTGCCCTCCCCCCTGTTGTGAGCTGCCAGCGCTTGATCCCTGGCGCCCTTCCTCTTCCCTGCTCTCTGGCGGTGACGCTGGTCCTGATTTCCAACTGCTCCCCTCTGAGTCCCCTCTGGCTCTATCTTCCTGGGGTGTCCTCCTAGGCTCCCCCCTTGCCCTGGCCACTGGTGCTCCTTTCTGTGAATCTTCTGATTCACTGGAAAGACTCGGAGATCTCGGGTCGTCGTCATCACTCATCTTTTCTTCTGCCTCCTCTCCCTCGCTCTCTGTTTCCTCCCTTGCCCTTGCCTCTGCTCCTGAACCCCTGACAGCGACGGTCTGCTGACCCGCAAAGGTGCTCTCTACGTGCCCGGAGACGATCTCCGCGCGAAGGTTTTACAGCAGTTACACGACGCACCCAGCGCGGGTCACTTCGGCAAAGAAAAGACGGCGGACTTAGTAGCCAGAGACTTTTGGTGGCCCCAGATGCGGGGAGAGGTCGCGGATTACGTCGCCAGGTGTGACATTTGTCAGAGGTCCAAGCCAGTGCACAAGAAGCCAGCGGGATTGCTGGAACCGCTGGAGACGCCACTACAGCCGTGGGAACGGGTGGCGCTGGACTTTGTTACTGATCTGCCCAGTTCGCGGGGCAAGACGGCGGTGCTTGTGGTTGTAGACCTGTTCACCAAGATGGCGCACTTCATTCCTTGCGCGAAGGTGGCAACAGCGGAACAGACCGCCAAGCTGTTCATAGACCACGTGTTCCGGGTGCACGGCTTACCGCGGTCCATCCTGTCCGACCGGGGTCGCCAATTCATTTCCAGTTTCTGGCAGAAGCTCCTGGGCATCCTGAATGTCAAGATCAACTTAGCGTCGGCGAGACACCCGCAAACCAACGGCCAAGCGGAGAGGGTCAACGCCATCATGCAGCAGTACCTGCGATGTTACGCCAATCAAAAGCCTGCAACTTGGGTGGACTACTTGCCGATGGCCGAGTTTGCCTACAACAACACGAAGCACGCATCAACGGGGGTGACACCGTTCTTCGCCAACAATGGGCGACATCCCAGAACCTTCCCGGCGTTGGAGACAACGACACAGGGGGAGTCGCAGGGAGCTGAGCATTTAGCAGCAGAATTGCAGGAGGTCCACGAGGAGCTATGACGGCACTTGGAACTAGCTAAACACGCCTACAAAGTGCAGGCAGACAGGCACAGGAGGGCAGGAGAAGACATCCAGGTGGGGGACTGGGTATGGTTAGCAGCCCAGGCGGTACCGGCCAAGTCGTTAGCTAAGAAGAAGCTAGGACACAAACAGTTAGGGCCATACCAAGTTGAGGGCAGGATCAATCCCGTAGCTTTTCGGTTGACCCTCCCAGAAGGTTCCCGAATGCACCCGGTCTTTCATAGGTCGGTGCTTACACCATACAAGGCCCCACACAGATTTCAGGAGCCAGGGACGGCACCAGACCCACGTAGAGAGTCACCGGGGGGGGGGAGTCACCGAGGACCCCGACACTCAACGAGGTCACGGAAATTCTGGACTCGAGATGGGGGGAGGAGGGAGTGGAATACCTCCTCGCCAGGGAAGGTACCCCGGCCAGCGCCAACAGTTGGGTGCCAGATTATGCTCTGGAGGAACCTCTTCTTAAAGACGAGTTCCATGCACTCTTCCCACACAGGCCCATGCCAGAGGAGTATTTTGACGACTGGCTTTTTACGCCCACACTTTCAGGCAGCACCTTCCGGGGGTTCTCCTCCGCAGAGGAGACCACGCCGGAATCGAGCCCTCCAAGGGGATTGTGCTCGGGGGTGGACACGGACCGCTCTTATTGGTGGGACGATCAACCAGAAGTGGGGTGGCGAAGGGGGCCTTGGCAAGCAGCATCGCCTGAAGTAACAGGGGGAGGGAAGGGTTTGGATGTGTTGGGGGAGGACCCCGGTTTCGAGCACGCATACACTGAACTGGAAGCAGAGGAGATCGACGTCGATGAACTGTATCCAGCGTCTACCCCCGATACAACGGAGCTCCTGGAACCTGCGCCCGAGCAGCGGGAGGGGGGAAGGGGGGGCTTCGAGGGGGGGATGGATGTCAGGGGTTCAGGGACAGAGGCACAGGGTAGGCAGGAGATGGAGAGCGATGGGGATGAATCCCAGGACAGCGAGGAAGAGGATGACAATGACTCTAGAGATTCCATGAGTCTTTCCAGCGAATCAGAGGATTCCCAGAAGGGGGCGCCGGTGGTCAAGGCCAGGGGAGCCCCAGGGGGGACTTGTCAGGAGCAGGGGGCCAGCGGGGGATCCCAAAGTGGCAGCTGGGCGTCAGGACCAGCCTCCCCGCCAGAGTGCAGCGAAGGGGGTGGAGGTTCCAGTGTATCAGGGGAGGCGGCTCCGGCAGTAGAGAAAGGAGGGAGGTCGGAGCAAGCCACCCTCCCAGAAGGGGAGGGGAGTAGTGAAGGGAGTAGCGTAGCTGTCAGGGGTTCAGGAGCAGAGGCACAGGAAAGGGAGGAAATAGAGAGCGAGGGGGAGGAGTCCGAAGGTAATGTTAGCGATGACAGCGGTCCGAGGTCTCTGAGTCTTTCCAGCGAATCGGAAGATTCACAGAAAGGGGCTCCCATGGTCAGAGCAAGGGGGGTGCCGAGGGGGACACCCCAGGAAGAAGGGGCCAGAGGGGACTCAGAGAGAAGCAGTTGGAAATCAGGACCAGCGTCCACACCAGAGTGCAGTAGGGGGGAGGAGTCCCAGGCATCGGGATCAGGCGGCGCACTGCCAGTGGGAGGACATGAGTCAGGATTGGCCACGCCTCCATCGGGGAGCGAGGAAACGGTCGAGAGGAAGGTTGAAGGCTGGGCGCGCGCGCCAAGTTCAAATGTACAGGAGGGCGGTGCAGTTGGCAGCCCGGATAGGGAGCCAGGTCCCAAAGCCCGCCGAAAAGACGGGGAGGAGTCAGGGGGGTCAACGTCAGCGTCAGAAGAATCCAGGAAGGAAGGGACCCCGGGGGGGTAGCAGGACCCAGAGGAGAAAGGAGAGACGGAAGAGGTGGAGTAAGGCTAGAATCTTAAACTGGTGTACAGGGGGCGGAGACTCAGATGGAGCTTCGCCGATCTAACCATGAGACGTAGAGTTGCACGCAGCAGCTTGAGAATGGAAACTGTAACTCAATAAAGACTTTTGTTTAATGATCGCTGGTTAGCGTGATCCTGTGTGAGCTAGGATCTGGAAGCAGCTCTGACAGTAGCTGTCAAAAGGAAAGTTAGAGGTTGGGGGCGCGCGCCAAGTTCAAATGTAGAGGCGCGCGGAAGTACAGGGAGCCCGGAGGAGGGGCCAGGTCCCAAAGCCCGCAGGAGGGGGCAAGAGCAGTCTGATTCCACGTCGGAGGAATCCAGGAGGGGCGAAACCCCAGCGGGCAGAAAAACCCTGCGGAAAAGGAAAGAGAGAAAGAGGTGGAGCAGCGCAAGCCTCTTAAACTGGTGCAGGGGAGGGACAGATTCAGAAGGGACTTCAGCGGTCTAAGCCTAGCAGACGTAGGGCTGCGCGCCTCGGATCTGAAGCAAACAATGAACTGCAATAAACACTTTTGTATATAAGAAGAGATAGGCGTTGGTCTTTTGTGAGCTGAGACTTGAGGCAGCCCTGACAGGTAGCTTTCGCTTGATTATTTAGGTGTTCACCAAAAACCGCAAAGGGAAGTGAAAGCATCTCAACGTATGGAAAACTCGTTGTTCTTGAATCCATCTGCAGAAAAGGAAGACAGGTTGGCGTATTTGGGTTGAATTCACATGGCAATATACATGTGCAAGCATATTCACCCAAAAATCGCAAAGCGAGGTGAAAGAATCTCAAAGAATGGAAAACTCGTTGTTTTCCCCTCCATCTGCAAATGAAGACGAATAAGCTTATTTGGATTGCTTTCACGTAATTCCGTAGGTGTGCAAGCATATTCACCCAAAAACCACGTATAAGCTTATATGGGTTGATTTCACTTGGTTCTTTAGATAGTATGCAAACATATTCACCCCAAAATCGCTTTGCGGAGTGAGAGACTCTCCAACAAAGCAAAAGGGATTCTTTGCTTTCAAAGAAGACGAGTAAGCTAGATTTTGATTTCACTTGGTTCTTTAGCTTTGCATGCGTATTTACCCAAAAATTGAAAATAAAGTGAAAGAATCTCAAACAAAGCGAAAGGGACTTTTTGGTTTCAAAGAGGACGAATAAGCTTGATTTGGGTTGACTTCACTTCGTACATTAGGTGTTCAAGCATATTCAACCCAAAACCGAAAGAGAGGTGAAAGAGTGCCAAACAAAGGAAAATGGGATTTCTTGTTCCAGATGCATACAAAGAAGAGGAATAAGCCTTGATTGGGTAGCTTTCGCTTGATTATTTAGGTGTTCACCAAAAACCGCAAAGCGAAGTGAAAGCATCTCACAGAATGGAAAACTCGTTCTTGAATCCATCTGCAGAAAAGGCAGACAAGTAGGCGTATTTGGGTTGAATTCACTTGGTTCCATATATGTGCAAGCATATTCACCCAAAAATCGCAAAGCGAGGTGAAAGAATCTCAAAGAATGGAAAACTCGTTGTTTTCCCCTCCATCTGCAGAGAAAGATGACGAATCAGCTTATTTGGATTGAATTCACATAGTTCCTTAGGTGTGAAAGCATAGTCAACCAAAAAACCGAAAGCGACGTTAAAGAGGCCCAGACAAACAAAACTGGGCTTTCTTGTTCCATATGCATACAAAGAAGAGGAATAAGCCTTGATTGGGTAGCTTTCGCTTGATTATTTAGGTGTTCACCAAAAACCGCAAAGGGAAGTGAAAGCATCTCAACGAATGGAAAACTCGTTGTTCTTGAATCCATCTGCAGAAAAGGAAGACAAGTTGGCGTATTTGGGTTGAATTCAAATGGCGTTCACCAAATGGTGTTCACCAAAAACCGCAAAGCGAAGTGAAAGCATCTCATGGAAAACTCGTTGTTTTCCCCTCCATCTGCAGAGAAAGATGACGAATAAGCTTCTGTGGATTGATTTCACTTAGTTCCTTAGGTGTGCAAGCATATTTACCCCAAAAACACGTATAAGCTTATATGGAATCATAGAATCATAGTTGGATGAGACCACAAGGGCCATCGAGTCCAACCCCCTGCCAAGCAGGAAACACCATGGGTTGATTTCACTTGGTTCTCTAGATAGTGTCGCAACAATCGCAACGCGAAGTGAAAAAATCTCAACGAATGGAAAACTCGTTGTCAGGGCTGCCTCAAGTCTCAGCTCACAAAAGACCAACGCCTTTCTTTTCTTATATACAAAAGTGTTTATTGCAGTTCATTGTTTGCTTCAGATCCGAGGCGCGCAGCCCTACGTCTGCTAGGCTTAGACCGCTGAAGTCCCTTCTGAATCTGTCCCCGCCCTGCACCAGTTTAAGAGGCTTGCACTGCTCCACCTCTTTCTCTCTTTCCTTTTCCGCAGGGTCTTTCTGCCCGCTGGGGTTTCGCCCCTCCTGGATTCCTCCGACGCGGAATCAGACTGCTCTTGCCCCCTCCTGCGGGCTTTGGGACCTGGCCCCTCCTCCGGGCTCCCTGTACTTCCGCGCGCCTCTACATTTGAACTTGGCGCGCGCCCCCAACCTCTAACTTTCCTTTTGACAGCTACGCTACTCCCTTCACTACTCCCCTCCCCTTCCGGGAGGGTGGCTTGCTCCGACCTCCCTCCTTTCTCTACTGCCGGAGCCGCCTCCCCTGATACACTGGAACCTCCACCCCCTTCGCTGCACTCTGGCGGGGAGGCTGGTCCTGACGCCCAGCTGCCACTTTGGGATCCCCCGCTGGCCCCCTGCTCCTGACAAGTCCCCCCTGGGGCTCCCCTGGCCTTGACCACCGGCGCCCCCTTCTGGGAATCCTCTGATTCGCTGGAAAGACTCATGGAATCTCTAGAGTCATTGTCATCCTCTTCCTCGCTGTCCTGGGATTCATCCCCATCGCTCTCCATCTCCTGCCTACCCTGTGCCTCTTTCCCTGAACCCCTGACACTCGTTGTTCTTGAATCCATCTGCAGAAAAGGAAGACAAGTAGGCGTATTTGGGTTGAATTCACTTGGTTCTATATATGTGCAAGCATATTCACCCAAAAATCGCAAAGCGAGGTGAAAGAATCTCAAAGAATGGAAAACTCGTCGTTTTCCCCTCCATCTGCAGAGAAAGATGACGAATCAGCTTATTTGGATTGAATTCACATATTTCCTTAGGTGTTGTCAGAGCTGCTTCCAGATCCTAGCTCACAGAGGATCACGCTAGCCAGCGATCATTAAATAAAAGTCTTTATTGAGTTACAGTTTCCATTCTCAAGCTGCTGCGTGCAACTCTACGTCTCATGGTTAGATCGGCGAAGCCCCATCTGAGTCTCCGCCCCTTGTACACCAACTTAATATCCTAGCCTTGCTCCACCTTTTCCGCCTGACTGTTCTTCTCTGGGTCCCTCTGCCCCCCGGGGTCTCTTCCTTCCGGGATTCCTCTGACGCTGACGCTGACCCCCCTGACTCTTCTCCCTCCTTTCGGCGGGCTTTAGGACCTGGCTCCCTTTCCGGGCTGCCTACTGCGCCACCTTCCTGTGCATTTGAACTTGGCACGCGCGCCCAACCTTCCACCTTCCGTCTGACCGTTTCTTCGCTCCACGATGGAGGTGTGGCCACTCCTGACTCGTGCCCTCCCCCCTGTTGTGAGCTGCCAGCGCTTGATCCCTGGCGCCCTTCCTCTTCCCTGCTCTCTGGCGGTGACGCTGGTCCTGATTTCCAACTGCTCCCCTCTGAGTCCCCTCTGGCTCTATCTTCCTGGGGTGTCCCCCTAGGCTCCCCCCTTGCCCTGGCCACTGGTGCTCCTTTCTGTGAATCTTCTGATTCACTGGAAAGACTCGGAGATCTCGGGTCGTCGTCATCACTCATCTTTTCTTCTGCCTCCTCTCCCTCGCTCTCTGTTTCCTCCCTTGCCCTTGCCTCTGCTCCTGAACCCCTGACATCCATCCCCCCCTCGAAGCCCCCTCTTCCCCCCTCCCCTCCTTCCGGTGCGGGATCTGGGTGCTGCCGTGTCAGGGGGACGAATGTCGGATACAGTTCGCTTCCCGTGGCGGGCCGCCATCCGAAGTCTTCCGGTTCTTCCTCCCTGCTCTCGTTGACGACGGTCACCTCCGCTTCCATCTCTGTGCCGCCGTGCTCGAAACCCGGGTCGTCCCCGAAAACGTCCATGTCCGTCTCTCCTTCGTTGCCTTCAGGAGACGTTGCTCGTCCTGGACCCTCCAGCCACCTTCTGCGGAACTGCTCCTCTGGTCGATCATCCCACCAATACGAGGGTTCTGAAGCAGATCCCGAGGGTGACCCCTCTGGGGAACGGGCGTCTCGTGTCGGTTCCTCGTCCGAGTCGAACCCCCGGAACGTGCTGGCTGAAAGCGTGGGCGTGAAAAGCCAGTCGTCGAAAAGGTCTGCTGGCATTGGCCTATGTGGGAAGAGGGCATGAAACTCTTCTTTGAGCAGAGGTTCGTCTAAAGCGTAGCCCGGCACCCAGCTGTTGGCACTGGCCGGGGTGCCCTCCTTGGCGAGAAGGTATTCTACCCCCTCTTCCCCCCATCTGGAGTCCAAAATCTCCGTGACTTCGTTGATGCGCTCCTCCTGTGCCACTCCCCCTTGCCCGGTTCTCTCTCGGAGCGGACCCGGTGCCGTTCCTGGTTCCTGAAACCTGTGAGGTGCCTTGTAGGGAGTGAGCACCGATCTGTGGAACACCGGATGCATTCTGGAACCCTCCGGAAGAGCCAGCCTGAAAGCCACCGGGTTGACCTGTTCGTCGACTTGGTAGGGCCCCAGTTGTTTATGCCCTAGTTTCTTCTTCGCCAACGACCTGGCCGGCACTGCGTGGGCTGCTAACCAGACCCAGTCTCCCACATGGATCTCTTCGCCAACCCTTCTGTGTTTGTCCGCTTGTACCTTGTATGCGTGTTTAGCCAGCTCCAGGTGCCGCCGCAGCTGATCGTGGACCTCCTGCAACTCCGACGCGAACGCATCTGCTGTCTGCGGCTCCCCCTCCCCCATTCTTTCCAGTCCCGGGAAGGTTCTAGGGTGCCTCCCGTTGTTGGCGAAGAACGGCGTGACCCCCGTGGACACGTGCTTCGTGTTGTTGTAGGCGAACTCGGCGAGAGGCAGGTAATCCACCCACGTCGCAGGCTGTTGATTCGCATAACATCTCAGGTACTGCTGCATGATGGCATTGACCCGCTCCGCTTGCCCGTTGGTCTGCGGGTGTCTAGCCGACGCCAGGTTGATCTTGACGTTCAGGAAGCCCATCAGCCTCTGCCAGAAGTTTGAGATGAACTGTCGCCCTCGGTCGGACAGAATAGACCGCGGCAGACCGTGAACCTTGAACACGTGGTCTATGAACAGTTTGGCGGTTTGTTCCGCCGTGGCCACCTTCGCACACGGAATGAAATGTGCCATCTTGGAGAACAAATCCACCACCACCAGCACAGCCGTCTTGCCCCTCGAGCTGGGCAGATCCGTGACAAAGTCCAGGGCCACTCTCTCCCATGGTTCGAACGGAGTTTGCAGCGGTTCCAGCAGTCCGGCCGGCGGTCTGTGCACTGGTTTGGACCTCTGGCAGGTGTCACACCTCGCCACGTAGTCCGCGACTTCCCCTCTCATTCCGGGCCACCAGAAGTCTCTGGCTACTAATTCCACCGTCTTCTCCTTG
Organism: Podarcis pityusensis; assembly: GCF_964106645.2. Classification (NCBI taxonomy): domain Eukaryota; kingdom Metazoa; phylum Chordata; class Lepidosauria; order Squamata; family Lacertidae; genus Podarcis; species Podarcis pityusensis. Next base: position 436,725 of record NC_138045.1, on the reverse strand, counting down.
CCAAAGTGCCCGGCAGTGGGCGCGTCGTGCAGCTGCTGCAGTACCTTGGCGCGAAGTTCGTCTCCCGGCACGTAGATGGCCCCTTTACGGATGAGCAAACCATCTCGCAGCTGGAACTCGTCGGTCGCTGCCGTGCCCCTGTGCACCTCTGCCATCTTTGCTTGCGCGAAGGAGTCATCCTGCAACGCTCGTCGCACCGCATCCAGGTCAACTGTTGCCGCCGCGCACGCCCACACTGTCGGTGCGAAGATGTGCATGGCGGCCGCTGGCGTTGCCTCCTCCAGATACTGTGGCTTACGGGAGAGAGCATCCGCCATGATGTTGGTGTCCCCCGGGACATACTCTATTCGGAAGTCGAAATTCGCAAAGAACTCAGCCCAACGTATCTGCCTCTGGTTCAGGAACTGTGCCGTGCGCCAGTGCTCTAGATTCTTGTGGTCCGTGCAGACCTGCACCGTGTGCTTGGCGCCGATCAGGAAGTGCCTCCACGCTTTGAACGCTGCATGAATGGCCAGCAACTCCCTGTCCCAGATGGTGTAGTTCTGTTCGGACTTGCTGAGCTTCCTTGAGTAAAACACTCCCGGCCTCCAAACCCCCTGCGGGTCTTTCTGCAGCAGGACTGCTCCCACGGCTCTGTCCGAAGCGTCTGTCTCCACCCTCATCGGCCTGCTGGGGTTGACATGAAGCAGCTGCTCTTCCGACGCGAAGAGACGCTTGAGTGCCTGAAAGGACTGCTCCGCCTGCTCTGTCCAGATGAACTTCTTTTTCTTGGAGCTGAGCGTGTCCGTGATGGCCGCTGTCTGCATCGCAAAGCCTTTGATAAACTTGCGATAGAAGTTCGCGAAGCCGACAAACCGTTGGACCTCCTTCCGGTTGCGTGGGCTTTTCCAATCCAACACTGCTCGGACCTTGGCGCTGTCCATGGCGAGCCCTTTATCAGACAACTTGTAGCCCAGGAAATCCACCTCGGTCACGTCGAATTGGCACTTCTCCAGCTTGGCGTAAAGCCTATGTTGCTGTAGCCTGCTCAGCACTTCCTTGACGTGTCTGTCATGCTCCTGCTGCGATTCCGAAAAGATCAGGATGTCATCCAAGAAACAGACGCACGTCTTGTAGAGGAGCCCCGCCAACACGTGATGCATGAAAGCTTGAAAAACGTGGGAGCCATTTTGCAATCCAAAAGGCATAACTCTATATTCGTAGGTGCCCAGGGGCGTGAACATGGCTGTCTTCCACTCATCTCCCTCCCGCATGCGAATGAGGTTGTATGCCCCTCGCAGGTCCAACTTGGTGAACACTCTGCCCTTCCGTACCTTTGCGAGGAGGTCGTCGATTCGGGGCATGGGGAAGTCCGATGGCTTGGTCACACTGTTCAAGATGCGAAAGTCCACTACAAGTCTTTTTTGGGGCGTGTCCCGCTTCTTAACAAAGAATACCGGACTGCCCCCCGCTGCCTTGGACTCTCGGATGAAACCGCGCTCCAAATTATGATCTATGAACTCTTTGAGTTCCTGCAGTTCGTCCTCAGACATGGAATACAGCTTCCCTTTGGGTAGCGCCGCCCCCGGCAGCAGGTCAATTTTGCAGTCATATGGTCTGTGGGGGGGTAGCCTGTCTGCCTCTTTCTCGCAGAAAACCTCCAAAAATTCTGCGTACTTGTGGGGGACCGCTTGCAGCGTGCCTAGCTGCAGCTGTGACTCCTCTTCCCCTCCTTCCTGCCTGGGCACGATGCAGTGTTCAGCGCAAAAGGAAGAGCCGAAGGTCAGCCGCCTCTGGTACCAAGCCAGCGTCGGGCTGTGCTTGTCCAGCCAACTCATGCCCAATACAATGGGCGTGTCCGATAGTTGAGTGACATTGAAGCTGATGATTTCCCTGTGATTCCCAAGTCGCATCACCATTGGTGGCGTCTGCTTCACCACTTGCCCCCCTAGCAGCTCCCTGCCATCCACCGTGACAACCTGCAGGGGCAGCGTGGCAGGCAGCAACTGTATAGCGTGCCGGTCGACAAAGTCCTGCCCTATAAAGTCCGCATTGCTTCCGGAGTCAATGGTGATTGGCACGTCCATGGTGATTCCATTGGGCAGCTGGAGCGACGCGGTGAGCTTCACTACCGGTTTGGGCGGGAGGGGGTCCCTGGGCTGTAAAATCTCTGGGGACTGCTTCACTGACACGTCTGGTTGGGCCCCAGTGCCTCTTCCTCCAACCAGACTCCTTCGTTTCCCTGCTGTGGTTGTCCTTGCTGCGTTGCTGCAGTTACCATTGCTGAGGCTGCAGTGTGCTTGTGGAGCCTCTGGGGACACTCTTTCGCCATATGCTGTGGATCATCGCAGATGTAACACTTCCTGTTCCCTCTAGGAGGCTTCGCTTTCACTGCTGCCGGTGCTAGGGCTCTGGCTGCTGACTGAGCCCTTGCACCTCCAACCTCCATAGGTTCCGCTCCTCCTCCTGGCGGAGGCGTGGATTGCGCACGCGCTGCTTCTCTGGGAAGGAAGGAGGAGCCCCTGGCTGGTTCGCGCCCTCCACGCCCTTCGTCCCTGCTCCACGGACGTCCTTCCAGCCGCACCCCCACCGCCAGCGCCCTCTGAACGATCTCCTGCGTGGTCCGGGGTCTCTCCCCCCTCGCAATTTCATCTTTAACCGAGCCGTGCAATCCCTCCCAAAACAGGTCTCTTACAGGAGCCGAATCTCTGTCCCATTCCAGGGCACTGACCAAAGCGAAAAAGCGGGCATGGTACTGCCTTACGCTGGCCCTCCCTTGCTTCAGTCCATGTATCTCCTGCCGAGCAAGATCCACGTCAATGCTTGATAAAAAGCACCCATCCATCGCTTTAATAAAGGCATCCGCATTTTGGAGCGCCGGATCATTATCTCTCCACAAATTGCGCAGCCATGCTTTAGCATCTCCATGCAAATGGGACATGATGAATCCCACCTTCTCTTGCTCATCTCTAAAGTCTTTGTTCAGCAGTTGCAGTGCACACATTACATCTGCTCTAAAGTTGGGGTACTGTTGCAAATTCCCATCGAAGTGAGAGACCAGACCGCCTGTTCGTCTCCCCAACCCAATCCCCTCCGGTTTGGGTGTCAGTTGCCCTTGCTTCGTAAGCACTTCCAACCTGACCTGGAGATCCCTGTAGGCGGCAGCTGCGTCCTCCTCTCTCTTCCTGGATGCAAGAGCCTCGGCATTCAGTCGTGTCACTGCTTCTCTGAGTTCCACTATCTGCTGTTCGGCCGTCATGTTGTCTGCCGTTCGTGAGCTCGCTAGTAGGCACCCGCTTTCTCTCCTCTCCGCGAGGACGTAGATGCCCACAATCAGGAGATGGGGCTTACTGTCAGAGCTGCTTCCAGATCCTAGCTCACAGAGGATCACGCTAGCCAGCGATCATTAAATAAAAGTCTTTATTGAGTTACAGTTTCCATTCTCAAGCTGCTGCGTGCAACTCTACGTCTCATGGTTAGATCGGCGAAGCCCCATCTGAGTCTCCGCCCCTTGTACACCAACTTAATATCCTAGCCTTGCTCCACCTTTTCCGCCTGACTGTTCTTCTCTGGGTCCCTCTGCCCCCCGGGGTCTCTTCCTTCCGGGATTCCTCTGACGCTGACGCTGACCCCCCTGACTCTTCTCCCTCCTTTCGGCGGGCTTTAGGACCTGGCTCCCTTTCCGGGCTGCCTACTGCGCCACCTTCCTGTGCATTTGAACTTGGCACGCGCGCCCAACCTTCCACCTTCCGTCTGACCGTTTCTTCGCTCCCCGATGGAGGTGTGGCCACTCCTGACTCGTGCCCTCCCCCCTGTTGTGAGCTGCCAGCGCTTGATCCCTGGCGCCCTTCCTCTTCCCTGCTCTCTGGCGGTGACGCTGGTCCTGATTTCCAACTGCTCCCCTCTGAGTCCCCTCTGGCTCTATCTTCCTGGGGTGTCCCCCTAGGCTCCCCCCTTGCCCTGGCCACTGGTGCTCCTTTCTGTGAATCTTCTGATTCACTGGAAAGACTCGGAGATCTCGGGTCGTCGTCATCACTCATCTTTTCTTCTGCCTCCTCTCCCTCGCTCTCTGTTTCCTCCCTTGCCCTTGCCTCTGCTCCTGAACCCCTGACAGGTGTGTAAGCATATTCAACCAAAAAACCGAAAGCGACGTTAAGGAGGCCCAGACAAACAAAACTGGGCTTTCTTGTTCCATATGCATACAAAGAACAGGAATAAGCCTTGATTGGGTAGCTTTCGCTTGATTATTTAGGTGTTCACCAAAAACCGCAAAGCGAAGTGAAAGCATCTCAACGAATGGAAAACTCGTTGTTCTTGAATCCATCTGCAGAAAAGGAAGACAAGTTGGCGTATTTGGGTTGAATTCACATGGCAATATACATGTGCAAGCATATTCACCCAAAAATCGCAAAGCGAGGTGAAAGAATCTCAAAGAATGGAAAACTCGTTGTTTTCCCCTCCATCTGCAAATGAAGACGAATAAGCTTATTTGGATTGCTTTCACTTAATTCCGTAGGTGTGCAAGCATATTCACCCAAAAACCACGTATAAGCTTATATGGGTTGATTTCACTTGGTTCTTTAGATAGTATGCAAACATATTCACCCCAAAATCGCTTTGCGGAGTGAGAGACTCTCCAACAAAGCAAAAGGGATTCTTTGCTTTCAAAGAAGACGAGTAAGCTAGATTTTGATTTCACTTGGTTCTTTAGCTTTGCATGCGTATTGTCAGAGTTGCTTCCAGATCCTAGCTCACAGAGGATCACGCTAGCCAGAAATCATTAAATAAAAGTCTTTATTTAGTTACAGTTTCCATTCTCAAGCTGCTGCGTGCAACCCTACGTCTAATGGTTAGATCGGCGAAGCTCCATCTGAGTCTCCGCCCCTTGTACACCAACTTAATATCCTAGCCTTGCTCCACCTTTTCCGCCTGACTGTTCTTCTCTGGGTCCCTCTGCCCCCTGGGGTCTCTTCCTTCCGGGATTCCTCTGACGCTGACGCTGACCCCCCTGACTCTTCTCCCTCCTTTCGGCGGGCTTTAGGACCTGGCTCCCTTTCCGGGCTGCCTACTGCGCCACCTTCCTGTGCATTTGAACTTGGCGCGCGCGCCCAACCTTCCACCTTCCGTCTGACCGTTTCTTCGCTCCCCGATGGAGGTGTGGCCACTCCTGACTCGTGCCCTCCCCCCTGTTGTGAGCTGCCAGCGCTTGATCCCTGGCGCCCTTCCTCTTCCCTGCTCTCTGGCGGTGACGCTGGTCCCGATTTCCAACTGCTCCCCTCTGAGTCCCCTCTGGCTCTATCTTCCTGGGGTGTCCCCCTAGGCTCCCCCCTTGCCCTGGCCACTGGTGCTCCTTTCTGTGAATCTTCTGATTCACTGGAAAGACTCGGAGATCTCGGGTCGTCGTCATCACTCATCTTTTCTTCTGCCTCCTCTCCCTCGCTCTCTGTTTCCTCCCTTGCCCTTGCCTCTGCTCCTGAACCCCTGACAGTATGTGTCAGAGTTGCTTCCAGATCCTAGCTCACAGAGGATCACGCTAGCCAGCGATCATTAAATAAAAGTCTTTATTGAGTTACAGTTTCCATTCTCAAGCTGCTGCGTGCAACCCTACGTCTAATGGTTAGATCGGCGAAGCTCCATCTGAGTCTCCGCCCCTTGTACACCAACTTAATATCCTAGCCTTGCTCCACCTTTTCCGCCTGACTGTTCTTCTCTGGGTCCCTCTGCCCCCCGGGGTCTCTTCCTTCCGGGATTCCTCTGACGCTGACCCCCCTGACTCTTCTCCCTCCTTTCGGCGGGCTTTAGGACCTGGCTCCCTTTCCGGGCTGCCTACTGCGCCACCTTCCTGTGCATTTCAACTTGGCGCGCGCGCCCAACCTTCCACCTTCCGTCTGACCGTTTCTTCGCTCCCCGATGGAGGTGTGGCCACTCCTGACTCGTGCCCTCCCCCCTGTTGTGAGCTGCCAGCGCTTGATCCCTGGCGCCCTTCCTCTTCCCTGCTCTCTGGCGGTGACGCTGGTCCCGATTTCCAACTGCTCCCCTCTGAGTCCCCTCTGGCTCTATCTTCCTGGGGTGTCCCCCTAGGCTCCCCCCTTGCCCTGGCCACTGGTGCTCCTTTCTGTGAATCTTCTGATTCACTGGAAAGACTCGGAGATCTCGGGTCGTCGTCATCACTCATCTTTTCTTCTGCCTCCTCCCCCTCGCTCTCTGTTTCCTCCCTTGCCCTTGCCTCTGCTCCTGAACCCCTGACACGTATTTACCCAAAAATTGAAAATAAAGTGAAATAATCTCGAACAAAGCGAAAGGGACTTTTTGGTTTCAAAGAGGACGAATAAGCTTGATTTGGGTTGACTTCACTTCGTACATTAGGTGTTCAAGCATATTCAACCCAAAACCAAAAGAGAGGTGAAAGAGTGCCAAACAAAGGAAAATGGGATTTCTTGTTCCAGATGCATACAAAGAAGAGGAATAAGCCTTGATTGGGTAGCTTTCGCTTGATTATTTAGGTGTTCACCAAAAACCGCAAAGCGAAGTGAAAGCATCTCAAAGAATGGAAAACTCGTTGTTTTCCCCTCTATCTGCAGAGAAAGATGACGAATCAGCTTATTTGGATTGAATTCACATAGGTCCTTAAGTGTGAAAGCATAGTCAACCAAAAAACCGAAAGCGACGTTAAAGAGGCCCAGACAAACAAAACTGGGCTTTCTTGTTCCATATGCATACAAAGAAGAGGAATAAGCCTTGATTGGGTAGCTTTCGCTTGATTATTTAGGTGTTCACCAAAAACCGCAAAGGGAAGTGAAAGCATCTCAACGAATGGAAAACTCGTTGTTCTTGAATCCATCTGCAGAAAAGGAAGACAAGTTGGCGTATTTGGGTTGAATTCAAATGGCGTTCACCAAATGGTGTTCACCAAAAACCGCAAAGCGAAGTGAAAGCATCTGTCAGGGGTTCAGGGACAGAGGCACAGGGTAGGCAGGAGATGGAGAGCGATGGGGATGATTCCCAGGACAGCGAGGAAGAGGATGACAATGACTCTAGAGATTCCATGAGTCTTTCCAGCGAATCAGAGGATTCCCAGAAGGGGGCGCCGGTGGTCAAGCCCAGGGGAGCCCCAGGGGGGACTTGTCAGGAGCAGGGGGCCAGCGGGGGATCCCAAAGTGGCAGCTGGGCGTCAGGACCAGCCTCCCCGCCAGAGTGCAGCGAAGGGGGTGGAGGTTCCAGTGTATCAGGGGAGGCGGCTCCGGCAGTAGAGAAAGGAGGGAGGTCGGAGCAAGCCACCCTCCCGGAAGGGGAGGGGAGTAGTGAAGGGAGGAGCGTAGCTGTCAAAAGGAAAGTTAGAGGTTGGGGGCGCGCGCCAAGTTCAAATGTAGAGGCGCACGGAAGTACAGGGAGCCCGGAGGAGGGGCCAGGTCCCAAAGCCCGCAGGAGGGGGCAAGAGCAGTCTGATTCCGCGTCGGAGGAATCCAGGAGGGGCGAAACCCCAGCGGGCAGAAAGACCCTGCGGAAAAGGAAAGAGAGAAAGAGGTGGAGCAGCGCAAGCCTCTTAAACTGGTGCAGGGGAGGGACAGATTCAGAAGGGACTTCAGCGGTCTAAGCCTAGCAGACGTAGGGCTGCGCGCCTCGGATCTGAAGCAAACAATGAACTGCAATAAACACTTTTGTATATAAGAAAAGAAAGGCGTTGGTCTTTTGTGAGCTGAGACTTGAGGCAGCCCTGACAGTAAGTCCCTTCTCCAAAAAAAAACTGCAAAAAAATTTTTTTTGCAAAGCTCACGAAGTTTGGCAGACATGACTACTGAGGAGCAGATAACGACCCTGCAAAACGCAGTCGCTGAACTCTCCGTTGCAGTACGGGTCTCTCAGAAGACAGTTGCCGAAGCAGAAGCGCGATGCCAGGATCTGCAAGCCAGGTGGGATCAGGCGTGCAAACAGGGGTTCCTGGGGTCCAGATCAGAGGGAATCGGTCTCGGACGGAGGGGGGGCAATTTAGTAGCCCACTTCGATGGTGTCAGAGTTGCTTCCAGATCCTAGCTCACAGAGGATCACGCTAGCCAGCGATCATTAAATAAAAGTCTTTATTGAGTTACAGTTTCCATTCTCAAGCTGCTGCGTGCAACCCTACGTCTAATGGTTAGATCGGCGAAGCCCCATCTGAGTCTCCGCCCCTTGTACACCAACTTAATATCCTAGCCTTGCTCCACCTTTTCCGCCTGACTGTTCTTCTCTGGGTCCCTCTGCCCCCCGGGGTCTCTTCCTTCCGGGATTCCTCTGACGCTGACGCTGACCCCCCTGACTCTTCTCCCTCCTTTCGGCGGGCTTTAGGACCTGGCTCCCTTTCCGGGCTGCCTACTGCGCCACCTTCCTGTGCATTTGAACTTGGCACGCGCGCCCAACCTTCCACCTTCCGTCTGACCGTTTCTTCGCTCCCCGATGGAGGTGTGGCCACTCCTGACTCGTGCCCTCCCCCCTGTTGTGAGCTGCCAGCGCTTGATCCCTGGCGCCCTTCCTCTTCCCTGCTCTCTGGCGGTGACGCTGGTCCCGATTTCCAACTGCTCCCCTCTGAGTCCCCTCTGGCTCTATCTTCCTGGGGTGTCCCCCTAGGCTCCCCCCTTGCCCTGGCCACTGGTGCTCCTTTCTGTGAATCTTCTGATTCACTGGAAAGACTCGGAGATCTCGGGTCGTCGTCATCACTCATCTTTTCTTCTGCCTCCTCCCCCTCGCTCTCTGTTTCCTCCCTTGCCCTTGCCTCTGCTCCTGAACCCCTGACATCCATCCCCCCCTCGAAGCCCCCTCTTCCCCCCTCCCCTCCTTCCGGTGCGGGATCTGGGTGCTGCTGTGTCAGGGGGACGAATGTCGGATACAGTTCGCTTCCCGTGGCGGGCCGCCATCCGAAGTCTTCCGGTTCTTCCTCCCTGCTCTCGTTGACGACGGTCACTTCCGCTTCCATCTCTGTGCCGCCGTGCTCGAAACCCGGGTCGTCCCCGAAAACGTCCATGTCCGTCTCTCCCTCGTTGCCTTCTGGAGACGTTGCTCGTCCTGGACCCTCCAGCCACCTTCTGCGGAACTGCTCCTCTGGTCGATCATCCCACCAATACGAGGGTTCTGAAGCAGATCCCGAGGGTGACCCCTCCGGGGAACGGGCGTCTCGTGTCGGTTCCTCGTCCGAGTCGAACCCCCGGAACGTGCTGTCTGAAAGCGTGGGCGTGAAAAGCCAGTCGTCGAAAAAGTCTGCTGGCATTGGCCTGTGTGGGAAGAGGGCATGAAACTCTTCTTTGAGCAGAGGTTCGTCCAAAGCGTAGCCCGGCACCCAGCTGTTGGCACTGGCCGGGGTGCCCTCCTTGGCGAGAAGGTATTCTACCCCCTCTTCCCCCCATCTGGAGTCCAAAATCTCCGTGACTTCGTTGATGCGCTCCTCCTGTGCCACTCCCCCTTGCCCGGTTCTCTCTCGGAGCGGACCCGGTGCCGTTCCTGGTTCCTGAAACCTGTGAGGTGCCTTGTAGGGAGTGAGCACCGATCTGTGGAACACCGGATGCATTCTGGAACCCTCCGGAAGAGCCAGCCTGAAAGCCACCGGGTTGACCTGTTCTTCAACTTGGTAGGGCCCCAGTTGTTTATGCCCTAGTTTCTTCTTCGCCAACGACCTGGCCGGCACTGCGTGGGCTGCTAACCAGACCCAGTCTCCCACATGGATCTCTTCGCCAACCCTTCTGTGTTTGTCCGCTTGTACCTTGTATGCGTGTTTAGCCAGCTCCAGGTGCCGCCGCAGCTGATCGTGGACCTCCTGCAACTCCGACGCGAACGCATCTGCTGTCTGCGGCTCCCCCTCCCCCATTCTTTCCAGTCCCGGGAAGGTTCTGGGGTGCCTCCCGTTGTTGGCGAAGAACGGCGTGACCCCCGTGGACACGTGCTTCGTGTTGTTGTAGGCGAACTCGGCGAGAGGCAGGTAATCCACCCACGTCGCAGGCTGTTGATTCGCATAACATCTCAGGTACTGCTGCATGATGGCATTGACCCGCTCCGCTTGCCCGTTGGTCTGCGGGTGTCTAGCCGACGCCAGGTTGATCTTGACGTTCAGGAAGCCCATCAGCCTCTGCCAGAAGTTCGAGATGAACTGTCGCCCTCGGTCGGACAGAATAGACCGCGGCAGACCGTGAACCTTGAACACGTGGTCTATGAACAGTTTGGCGGTTTGTTCCGCCGTGGCCACCTTCGCACACGGAATGAAATGTGCCATCTTGGAGAACAAGTCCACCACCACCAGCACAGCCGTCTTGCCCCTCGAGCTGGGCAGATCCGTGACAAAGTCCAGGGCCACTCTCTCCCATGGTTCGAACGGAGTTTGCAGCGGTTCCAGCAGTCCGGCCGGCGGTCTGTGCACTGGTTTGGCCCTCTGGCAGGTGTCACACCTCGCCACGTAGTCCGCGACTTCCCCTCTCATTCCGGGCCACCAGAAGTCTCTGGCTACTAATTCCACCGTCTTCTCCTTGCCAAAGTGCCCGGCAGTGGGCGCGTCGTGCAGCTGCCGCAGTACCTTGGCGCGAAGTTCGTCTCCCGGCACGTAGATGGCCCCTTTACGGATGAGCAAACCATCTCGCAGCTGGAACTCGTCGGTCGCTGCCGTGCCCCTGTGCACCTCTGCCATCTTTGCTTGCGCGAAGGAGTCATCCTGCAACGCTCGTCGCACCGCATCCAGGTCAACTGTTGCCGCCGCGCACGCCCACACTGTCGGTGCGAAGATGTGCATGGCGGCCGCTGGCGTTGCCTCCTCCAGATACTGTGGCTTACGGGAGAGAGCATCCGCCATGATGTTGGTGTCCCCCGGGACATATTCTATTCGGAAGTCGAAATTCGCAAAGAACTGAGCCCAACGTATCTGCCTCTGGTTCAGGAACTGTGCCGTGCGCCAGTGCTCTAGATTCTTGTGGTCCGTGCAGACCTGCACCGTGTGCTTGGCGCCGATCAGGAAGTGCCTCCACGCTTTGAACGCTGCATGAATGGCCAGCAACTCCCTGTCCCAGATGGTGTAGTTCTGTTCGGACTTGCTGAGCTTCCTTGAGTAAAACGCTCCCGGCCTCCAAACCCCCTGCGGGTCTTTCTGCAGCAGGACTGCTCCCACGGCTCTGTCTGAAGCGTCTGTCTCCACCCTCATCGGCCTGCTGGGGTTGACATGAAGCAGCTGCTCTTCCGACGCGAAGAGACGCTTGAGTGCCTGAAAGGACTGCTCCGCCTGCTCTGTCCAGATGAACTTCTTTTTCTTGGAGCTGAGCGTGTCCGTGATGGCCGCTGTCTGCATCGCAAAGCCTTTGATAAACTTGCGATAGAAGTTCGCGAAGCCGACAAACCGTTGGACCTCCTTCCGGTTGCGTGGGCTTTTCCAATCCAACACTGCTCGGACCTTGGCGCTGTCCATGGCGAGCCCTTTATCAGACAACTTGTAGCCCAGGAAATCCACCTCCGTCACGTCGAATTGGCACTTCTCCAGCTTGGCGTAAAGCCTATGTTGCTGTAGCCTGCTCAGCACTTCCTTGACGTGTCTGTCATGCTCCTGCTGCGATTCCGAAAAGATCAGGATGTCATCCAAGAAACAGACGCACGTCTTGTAGAGGAGCCCCGCCAACACGTGATGCATGAAAGCTTGAAAAACGTGGGAGCCATTTTGCAATCCAAAAGGCATAACTCTATATTCGTAGGTGCCCAGGGGCGTGAACATGGCTGTCTTCCACTCATCTCCCTCCCGCATGCGAATGAGGTTGTATGCCCCTCGCAGGTCCAACTTGGTGAACACTCTGCCCTTCCGTACCTTTGCGAGGAGGTCGTCGATTCGGGGCATGGGGAAGTCCGATGGCTTGGTCACACTGTTCAAGATGCGAAAGTCCACTACAAGTCTTTTTTGGGGCGTGTCCCTCTTCTTAACAAAGAATACCGGACTGCCCCCCGCTGCCGTGGACTCTCGGATGAAACCGCGCTCCAAATTATGATCTATGAACTCTTTGAGTTCCTGCAGTTCGTCCTCAGACATGGAATACAGCTTCCCTTTGGGCAGCGCCGCCCCCGGCAGCAGGTCAATTTTGCAGTCATATGGTCTGTGGGGGGGTAGCCTGTCTGCCTCCTTCTCGCAGAAAACCTCCAAAAATTCTGCGTACTTGTGGGGAACCGCTTGCAGCGTGCCTAGCTGCAGCTGTGACTCCTCTTCCTCTCCTTCCTGCCTGGGCACGATGCAGTGTTCAGCGCAAAAGGAAGAGCCGAAGGTCAGCTGCCTCTGGTACCAAGCCAGCGTCGGGCTGTGCTTGTCCAGCCAACTCATGCCCAATACAATGGGCGTGTCCGATAGTTGAGTGACATTGAAGCTGATGATTTCCCTGTGATTCCCAAGTCGCATCACCATTGGTGGCGTCTGCTTCACCACTTGCCCCCCTAGCAGCTCCCTGCCATCCACCGTGACAACCTGCAGGGGCAGCGTGGCAGGCAGCAACTGTATAGCGTGCCGGTCGACAAAGTCCTGCCCTATAAAGTCCGCATTGCTTCCGGAGTCAATGGTGATTGGCACGTCCATGGTGATTCCATTGGGCAGCTGGAGCGACGCGGTGAGCCTCACTACCGGTTTGGGCGGGAGGGGGTCCATGGGCTGTAAAATCTCTGGGGACTGCTTCACTGACACGTCTGGCTGGGCCCCAGTGCCTCTTCCAACCAGACTCCGTCGTTTCCCTGCTGTGGTTGTCCTTGCTGCGTTGCTGCAGTTACCATTGCTGAGGCTGCAGTGTGCTTGTGGAGCCTCTGGGGACACTCTTTCGCCATATGCTGTGGATCATCGCAGATGTAACACTTCCTGTTCCCTCTAGGAGGCTTCGCTTTCACTGCTGCCGGTGCTAGGGCTCTGGCTGCTGACTGAGCCCTTGCACCTCCAACCTCCATAGGTTCCGCTCCTCCTCCTGGCGGAGGCGTGGATTGCGCACGCGCTGCTTCTCTGGGAAGGAAGGAGGAGCCCCTGGCTGGTTCGCGCCCTCCACGCCCTTCGCCACTGCTCCACGGACGTCCTTCCAGCCGCACCCCCACCGCCAGCGCCCTCTGAACGATCTCCTGCGTGGTCCGGGGTCTCTCCCCCCTCGCAATTTCATCTTTAACCGAGCCGTGCAATCCCTCCCAAAACAGGTCTCTTACAGGAGCCGAATCTCTGTCCCATTCCAGAGCACTGACCAAAGCGAAAAAGCGGGCATGGTACTGCCTTACGCTGGCCCTCCCTTGCTTCAGTCCATGTATCTGCTGCCGAGCAAGATCCACGTCAATGCTTGACAAAAAGCACCCATCCATCGCTTTAATAAAGGCATCCGCGTTTTGGAGCGCCGGATCCTTATCTCTCCACAAATTGCGCAGCCATGCTTTAGCATCTCCATGCAAATGGGACATGATGAATCCCACCTTCTCTTGCTCATCTCTAAAGTCTTCGTTCAGCAGTTGCAGTGCACACATTACATCTGCTCTAAAGTTGGGGTACTGTTGCAAATTCCCATCGAAGTGAGAGACCAGACCGCCTGTTCGTCTCCCCAACCCAATCCCCTCCGGTTTGGGTGTCAGTTGCCCTTGCTTCGTAAGCACTTCCAACCTGACCTGGAGATCCCTGTAGGCGGCAGCTGCGTCCTCCTCTCTCTTCCTGGATGCAAGAGCCTCGGCATTCAGGCGCGACACTGCTTCTCTGAGTTCCACTATCTGCTGTTCGGCCGTCATGTTGTCTGCCGTTCGTGAGCTCGCTAGTAGGCACCCGCTTTCTCTCCTCTCCGCGAGGCTGTAGATGCCCACAATTTATGAGATGGGGCTTACTGTCAGAGTTGCTTCCAGATCCTAGCTCACAGAGGATCACGCTAGCCAGCGATCATTAAATAAAAGTCTTTATTGAGTTACAGTTTCCATTCTCAAGCTGCTGCGTGCAACCCTACGTCTAATGGTTAGATCGGCGAAGCCCCATCTGAGTCTCCGCCCCTTGTACACCAACTTAATATCCTAGCCTTGCTCCACCTTTTCCGCCTGACTGTTCTTCTCTGGGTCCCTCTGCCCCCCGGGGTCTCTTCCTTCCGGGATTCCTCTGACGCTGACGCTGACCCCCCTGACTCTTCTCCCTCCTTTCGGCGGGCTTTAGGACCTGGCTCCCTTTCCGGGCTGCCTACTGCGCCACCTTCCTGTGCATTTGAACTTGGCACGCGCGCCCAACCTTCCACCTTCCGTCTGACCGTTTCTTCGCTCCCCGATGGAGGTGTGGCCACTCCTGACTCGTGCCCTCCCCCCTGTTGTGAGCTGCCAGCGCTTGATCCCTGGCGCCCTTCCTCTTCCCTGCTCTCTGGCGGTGACGCTGGTCCCGATTTCCAACTGCTCCCCTCTGAGTCCCCTCTGGCTCTATCTTCCTGGGGTGTCCCCCTAGGCTCCCCCCTTGCCCTGGCCACTGGTGCTCCTTTCTGTGAATCTTCTGATTCACTGGAAAGACTCGGAGATCTCGGGTCGTCGTCATCACTCATCTTTTCTTCTGCCTCCTCCCCCTCGCTCTCTGTTTCCTCCCTTGCCCTTGCCTCTGCTCCTGAACCCCTGACAGATGGGAACCTGAAGCATTATCCCAATTTCAGAGCAGACGTCCTATACGCGCTGCATTTGCTTCGAAAAGACTTCAAAGATGAGGAGGAGAAAGTAGGCTTTATTGTGTCCCATTTGCATGGGGAAGCTAGAACCTGGTTACGCAATTTGTGGCGCGAAGATGGTCTTGCCCGCAGGGACTCTGACGAATTTATCAAAGCCATGGACGCTTGCTTCCAATCTACCGTTGACGTTGATGTGGCGCGCCAGGAGATGCATGGATTGCGGCAGGGCAAGGCTACAGTGCGTCAGTACCATTCTCGCTTTTTTGCATTGCTGAATGTGCTGGGCTGGGAAAAGGAATCCCTGGCAGTGAGAGACTTGTTTTGGGAGGGGCTTCATGGCTCAGTAAAAGATGAGCTGGCTAGGGGAGACAGACCTCAAACCCTAGCAGACGTCGTCCAGAGGGCACTCACGATAGGGGTGCGCCACGAAGAACGCCCTTGGCACAGTGAGGAGGGGCGTCACGTCCGCCCACCAGCTAGAGCGCCTCCTTTTCTTCTTCCCAGGGACCTGGGACGTACAAATCCCTCGCCTATGCTGAAGGGAGGGGAGGAGCCAATGGAACTGGGTCGTGCAAAGGCTCAGTCAGCTGCCGGAGCCTCAGCGTCCGGAGCAGTCAAGGCGAAGCCTCCTAGAGGGACCAGGAAGTGTTACATCTGTGACAGCCCACAGCACATGGCTAAAGAGAGTCCCCAGAGGCTCCAGAAGCACACTGCAGCCTTAGCAACAGTAACAGGGGAAGAGTTCCAAGGAGAACAGTTTCAGGGAAACGAGAATGCCTGGATGGAAGCAGAGATGCTGGGGCTCCACCAGGCAAGTCAGTGAAGCAGTCCCCAGCGCTTTTGCAGCCTACAGACCCCTTACCACCCAAGCCAGTGGTGCAGCTCACTGCTACTCTCCAGCTACCTAATGGACTCACCCTGGAAGTCCCCATTACGATTGACTCAGGGAGCAACGCAGACTTCGTGGGGATGCAGTTCATCAAGCAGCATCGCATAGCGCTACTACCAGCCACGCTGCCTCTGAACGTCGTCACGGTAGATGGCAGAAAGTTGCTGGGTGGGCAAGTGGTACAACAGACGCCACCCATGCTGCTGAAAATTGGGAATCATCGCGAGGTCATCAGTTTCAATGTCACCCAACTGTCAGACACGCCTATAGTGTTAGGCATGAGTTGGCTGGATAGACACAGCCCATCATTAGCGTGGTACCAGCGGCAGCTCACCTTTGGCTCGTCCTACTGCGCACAACATTGCATCCAGACAGGCCAGGAGGAGGAGGGCCAGGAGGAAGGGCAGCAGTTGCATCTAGGCATGGTGCAGGCAGTGCCCCACAAGTACAAGGGGTTTTTGGAGGTCTTCTGTGAAAAGGAAGCTGACCAATTACCACCCCACCGGCCCTACGACTGTGCAATTGACCTCTTACCAGGGGCGACGCTGCCGACTGCGAAGCTGTATTCCATGTCTGAAGATGAAATGCAGGAACTCTGGGAGTTCATAGATCACAATTTGAAGCGGGGATTCATCCGAGAATCCAAGGCCGTGGGGGGCAGTCCTGTGTTTTTCGTGAAGAAGAAGGACACGCCCCAAAAAAGGCTCATTGTGGACTATAGGGCCATCAACTCGATGACAAAGCCCAAGGCCTTCCCCATGCCCAAGATTGACGACCTGCTCGCGACGGTGAGGAAGGGGAGGATCTTCACCAAGTTGGATCTACGCGGAGCATACAATCTAATACGCATGAGGAAAGGTGACGAGTGGAAGACGGCCATGTTCACGCCGCTGGGCACCTATGAATACAGAGTTATGCCGTTTGGTCTCCAAAATGGCTCCCACTGTTTCCAAGCATTCATGCACCACGTGCTAGCAGGACTCCTCTACAAGAAGTGCGTATGCTTCCTCGACGACATTCTGATCTTCTCAGAATCGCAGGAGACTCACGAGAGAGACGTAAAGGAGGTCCTGCAGAGGCTACGGGAGCACAGACTCTACGCCAAACTGGAGAAGTGCCAGTTCGACGTGACGGAGGTGGATTTCCTGGGCTACCGGCTGTCCGACAAGGGACTAGCCATGGACAGCGCCAAAGTCCGCGCGGTGTTGGACTGGAATAGTCCGCGCAATCGGAAGGAGGTCCAGAGGTTCGTCGGTTTCGCCAACTTTTACCGCAAGTTCATCAGGGGTTTCGCGAAAGAGACGGCAGCTATCACGGACACCCTCAGTTCCAAGAAGAAAAAGTTCACCTGGACGGACCAGGCGGAGCAGTCCTTCAGGAGACTTAAGAGTCTCTTTGCGTCCGAAGACCAGCTGCTACACGTGAATCCCGACAGGCCCATGCGGGTTGAGACTGACGCTTCTGACAGAGCAGTGGGGGCCGTCCTCTTGCAGGAAGATCCGCAAGGGAACTGGAGGCCCTGCCCTTTCTATTCCTGGAAGCTCAGCAAGTCGGAACAGAACTACACCATCTGGGACAGGGAGTTGTTGGCCATCCACGCGGCTTTCAAGGCGTGGCGGCACTTCCTTATCGGAGCCAAGCACACCGTGCAGGTCCGCACGGACCACAAGAACCTAGAGTATTGGCGCACGGCGAAGCTCCAGAGCCAGAGGCACATGAGATGGGCGGAGTTCTTTGCGGATTTCGATTTCCGGATAGCGTATATCCCGGGAGACAACAACGTCATAGCGGATGCGCTCTCCAGGAAACCGCAGTATCTCGAGGAAGCGGCACCAGTGGCAGCCAGGCACATTTTCGCACCGCAAGCGTGGGCGTGCGCTTCCGCCGCCGTGGACCTGGACGCGGTACGACGCGCGCTACAGACGGATCCGTTCGCACAATCCAAGATGGAGGAGGTGCGAAGAGGGACAGCAAAGGACGGCGAATTCCAGATACGCGACGGTCTGCTGACCCGCAAAGGTGCTCTCTACGTGCCCGGAGACGATCTCCGCGCGAAGGTTTTACAGCAGTTACACGACGCACCCAGCGCGGGTCACTTCGGCAAAGAAAAGACGGCGGACTTAGTAGCCAGAGACTTTTGGTGGCCCCAGATGCGGGGAGAGGTCGCGGATTACGTCGCCAGGTGTGACATTTGTCAGAGGTCCAAGCCAGTGCACAAGAAGCCAGCGGGATTGCTGGAACCACTGGAGACGCCACTACAGCCGTGGGAACGGGTGGCGCTGGACTTTGTTACTGATCTGCCCAGTTCGCGGGGCAAGACGGTGGTGCTTGTGGTTGTAGACCTGTTCACCAAGATGGCGCACTTCATTCCTTGCGCGAAGGTGGCAACAGCGGAACAGACCGTCAAGCTGTTCATAGACCACGTGTTCCGGGTGCATGGCTTACCGCGGTCCATCCTGTCCGACCGGGGTCGCCAATTCATTTCCAGTTTCTGGCAGAAGCTCCTGGGCATCCTGAATGTCAAGATCAACTTAGCGTCGGCGAGACACCCGCAAACCAACGGCCAAGCGGAGAGGGTCAACGCCATCATGCAGCAGTACCTGCGATGTTACGCCAATCAAAAGCCTGCAACTTGGATGGACTACTTGCCGATGGCCGAGTTTGCCTACAACAACACGAAGCACGCTTCAACGGGGGTGACACCGTTCTTCGCCAACAATGGGCGACATCCCAGAACCTTCCCGGCGTTGGAGACAACGACGCAGGGGGAGTCGCAGGGAGCTGAGCATTTAGCAGCAGAATTGCAGGAGGTCCACGAGGAGCTACGACGGCACTTGGAACTAGCTAAACACGCCTACAAAGTGCAGGCAGACAGGCACAGGAGGGCAGGAGAAGACATCCAGGTGGGGGACTGGGTATGGTTAGCAGCCCAGGCGGTACCGGCCAAGTCGTTAGCTAAGAAGAAGCTAGGACACAAACAGTTAGGGCCATACCAAGTTGAGGGCAGGATCAATCCCGTAGCTTTTCGGTTGACCCTCCCAGAAGGTTCCCGAATGCACCCGGTCTTTCATAGGTCGGTGCTTACACCATACAAGGCCCCACACAGATTTCAGGAGCCAGGGACGGCACCAGACCCACGTAGAGAGTCACCGGGGGGGGGGGAGTCACCGAGGACCCCGACACTCAACGAGGTCACGGAAATTCTGGACTCGAGATGGGGGGAGGAGGGAGTGGAATACCTCCTCGCCAGGGAAGGTACCCCGGCCAGCGCCAACAGTTGGGTGCCAGATTATGCTCTGGAGGAACCTCTTCTTAAAGACGAGTTCCATGCACTCTTCCCACACAGGCCCATGCCAGAGGAGTATTTTGATGACTGGCTTTTTACGCCCACACTTTCAGGCAGCACCTTCCGGGGGTTCTCCTCCGCAGAGGAGACCACGCCGGAATCGAGCCCTCCAAGGGGATCGTGCTCGGGGGTGGACACGGACCGCTCTTATTGGTGGGACGATCAACCAGAAGTGGGGTGGCGAAGGGGGCCTTGGCAAGCAGCATCGCCTGAAGTAACAGGGGGAGGGAAGGGTTTGGATGTGTTGGGGGAGGACCCCGGTTTCGAGCACGCATACACTGAACTGGAAGCAGAGGAGATCGACGTCGATGAACTGTATCCAGCGTCTACCCCCGCTACAACGGAGCTCCCGGAACCTGCGCCCGAGCAGCGGGAGGGGGGAAGGGGGGGCTTCGAGGGGGGGATGGATGTCAGGGGTTCAGGGACAGAGGCACAGGGTAGGCAGGAGATGGAGAGCGATGGGGATGATTCCCAGGACAGCGAGGAAGAGGATGACAATGACTCTAGAGATTCCATGAGTCTTTCCAGCGAATCAGAGGATTCCCAGAAGGGGGCGCCGGTGGTCAAGCCCAGGGGAGCCCCAGGGGGGACTTGTCAGGAGCAGGGGGCCAGCGGGGGATCCCAAAGTGGCAGCTGGGCGTCAGGACCAGCCTCCCCGCCAGAGTGCAGCGAAGGGGGTGGAGGTTCCAGTGTATCAGGGGAGGCGGCTCCGGCAGTAGAGAAAGGAGGGAGGTCGGAGCAAGCCACCCTCCCGGAAGGGGAGGGGAGTAGTGAAGGGAGTAGCGTAGCTGTCAAAAGGAAAGTTAGAGGTTGGGGGCGCGCGCCAAGTTCAAATGTAGAGGCGCGCGAAAGTACAGGGAGCCCGGAGGAGGGGCCAGGTCCCAAAGCCCGCGGGAGGGGGCAAGAGCAGTCTGATTCCGCGTCGGAGGAATCCAGGAGGGGCGAAACCCCAGCGGGCAGAAAGACCCTGCGGAAAAGGAAAGAGAGAAAGAGGTGGAGCAGCGCAAGCCTCTTAAACTGGTGCAGGGCAGGGACAGATTCAGAAGGGACTTCAGCGGTCTAAGCCTAGCAGACGTAGGGCTGCGCGCCTCGGATCTGAAGCAAACAATGAACTGCAATAAACACTTTTGTATATAAGAAAAGAAAGGCGTTGGTCTTTTGTGAGCTGAGACTTGAGGCAGCCCTGACAGCATCTCATGGAAAACTCGTTGTTTTCCCCTCCATCTGCAGAGAAAGATGACGAATAAGCTTCTGTGGATTGATTTCACTTAGTTCCTTAGGTGTGCAAGCATATTCACCCCAAAAACACGTATAAGCTTATATGGAATCATAGAATCATAGTTGGATGAGACCACAAGGGCCATCGAGTCCAACCCCCTGCCAAGCAGGAAACACCATGGGTTGATTTCACTTGGTTCTCTAGATAGTGTCGCAACAATCGCAACGCGAAGTGAAAAAATCTCAACGAATGGAAAACTCGTTGTTCTTGAATCCATCTGCAGAAAAGGAAGACAAGTAGGCGTATTTGGGTTGAATTCACTTGGTTCTATATATGTGCAAGCATATTCACCCAAAAATCGCAAAGCGAGGTGAAAGAATCTCAAAGAATGGAAAACTCGTCGTTTTCCCCTCCATCTGCAGAGAAAGATGACGAATCAGCTTATTTGGATTGAATTCACATATTTCCTTAGGTGTGTAAGCATATTCAACCAAAAAACCGAAAGCGACGTTAAGGAGGCCCAGACAAACAAAACTGGGCTTTCTTGTTCCATATGCATACAAAGAAAAGGAATAAGCCTTGATTGGGTAGCTTTCGCTTGATTATTTAGGTGTTCACCAAAAACCGCAAAGGGAAGTGAAAGCATCTCAAAGAATGGAAAACTCGTTGTTCTTGAATCCATCTGCAGAAAAGGAAGACAAGTTGGCGTATTTGGGTTGAATTCACATGGCAATATACATGTGCAAGCATATTCACCCAAAAATCGCAAAGCGAGGTGAAAGAATCTCCAAGAATGGAAAACTCGTTGTTTTCCCCTCCATCTGCAAATGAAGACGAATAAGATTATTTGGATTGCTTTCACTTAATTCCGTAGGTGTGCAAGCATATTCACCCAAAAAACACGTATAAGTTTGTATGGGTTGATTTCACTTGGTAATTTGGATAGTGTGCAAGCATATTCACCCCAAAATCGCTTTGCGGAGTGAAAGACTCTCCAACAAAGCAAAAGGGATTCTTTGCTTTCAAAGAAGACGAGTAAGCTAGATTTTGATTTCACTTGGTTCTTTAGCTTTGCATGCGTATTTACCCAAAAATTGAAAGAATCTCGAACAAAGCGAAAGGGACTTTTTGGTTTCAAAGAGGACGAATAAGCTTGATTTGGGTTGATTTCACTTCGCACTAGGTGTTCAAGCATATTCAACCAAACACTGAAAGCGACGTTAAAGAGGCCCAAACAAAGCAAAACTGGGCTTTCTTGTTCCATATGTGTCAGGGGTTCAGGAGCAGAGGCACAGGAAAGGGAGGAAATAGAGATCGAGGGGGAGGAGTCCGAAGGAAATGTTAGCGATGACAGCGGTCCGAGGTCTCTGAGTCTTTCCAGCGAATCGGAAGATTCACAGAAAGGGGCTCCCATGGTCAGAGCAAGGGGGGTGCCGAGGGGGACACCCCAGGAAGAAGGGGCCAGAGGGGACTCAGAGAGCAGCAGTTGGAAATCAGGACCAGCGTCCACACCAGAGTGCAGTAGGGGGGAGGAGTCCCAGGCATCGGGATCAGGCGGCGCACTGCCAGTGGGAGGACATGAGTCAGGATTGGCCACGCCTCCATCGGGGAGCGAGGAAACGGTCGAGAGGAAGGTTGAAGGCTGGGCGCGCGCGCCAAGTTCAAATGTACAGGAGGGCGGCGCAGTTGGCAGCCCGGATAGGGAGCCAGGTCCCAAAGCCCGCCGAAAAGAGGGGGAGGAGTCAGGGGGGTCAACATCAGCGTCAGAAGAATCCAGGAAGGAAGGGACCCCGGGGGGTAGCAGGACCCAGAGGAGAAAGGAGAGACGTAAGAGGTGGAGTAAGGCTAGAATCTTAAACTGGTGTACAGGGGGCGGAGACTCAGATGGAGCTTCGCCGATCTAACCCCTAGACGTAGAGCTGGGGCGCTGCGGCTTGAAAATGGAAACTGTACTTCAATAAAGACTTTTGTACATTACTGCCGGCTAGCGTTGGTCCTCTGTGAGCTGGGACCTGGAGCCAGCTCTGACAGTAAGCTCCATCTCTTCCGAAAGTTTTGCACCAAAAACCTCGTAACGTGAGTGGACGCAGCGAGGGAAGAAGATTGGTGCTTCGCGAGCTCACAAAAGTCAGGCAAGATGACTACAGAACAGCAACTAGCAGCCCTGCAAGATGCAGTGACACAACTCAACGCGGAGGTACTCGCATCCAGGAAAAGGGAAGAGGAAGCGGCTGCCGCCTGCAGGGATCTCCAAGCCAGGTTGGAAGTGCTTGCTAAGCAGGGGCAACCGGGACCCAAATCAGAGGGGATTGGGCTGGCGAACAGAGGAGGCAGCCTGGTATCTCATTTCGATGGGAATTTGCAGCAGTACCCTAACTTCCGAGCAGACGTGCTGTTTGCGCTGGAACTGCTGGATAAAGACTTTAGAGATGAGCAAGAGAAGGTGGGGTTTATCTTGTCCCATTTGCATGGGGAAGCTAAAGCGTGGCTGCGCAATCTGTGGAGAGATAAGGATCCGGCGCTCCAAAATGCGGATGCATTCATTAAAGCGATGGATTCGTGTTTTTTATCAAATATAGACATTGATATCGCCAGAAAAGACATACATGGGCTCAAACAAGGCAGAGCCAGTGTAAGGCAGTACCATTCCCGCTTTTTTGCGTTAGTCCATGCGCTGGGATGGGAGAAGGATTCTGCCCCAGCCAGAGACCTTTTTTGGGAAGGCTTGAATGCAAATGTGAAAGATGAGATTGCAAGGGGGGAGAGACCAAAGAGCACTCAGGAGGTTGTCCGGCGGGCGCTGCAAATTGGGGTGCGTCTGGAAGAACGTCCATGGAACAGAGAAGAAGGACGTTGGGGACGTACGCCAGTGAGAGCACCTCCCCTCTTTCCCAAGGATGCAGCGCGTGCGCAATCCACACCTCCGCAGGGAGGGGGAGAGGAACCGATGGAGATTGGAAGCGCCAGGGCTCAGTCAGCAACCAGAGCCCTAACACCGGGAGCAGTCAAAGCGAAGCCTCCTAGAGGGAACAGGAAGTGCTACATCTGCGACAGTGCTCAGCACATGGCGAAAGAGTGTCCCCAGAGGCTCCACAAGCACACTGCAGCCTCAGCAACAGTACCAGACGCAACTCAGCAGAGAGAACCACAGCAGGGAAACGACAGAGTCTGGTTGGAGGAAGAGGCACTGGGGCCCAGCCAGACAAGTCAATGAAGCCGTCCCCAGAGATTTTGCAGCCCACAGACCCCCTCCCGCCCAAACCAGTGGTGCAGCTCACAGCATCGCTCCAACTACCCAATGGACTCACTATGGAAGTGCCGATTACCATTGACTCTGGTAGTAACGCAGACTTCATAGGACTGGATTTCATTCAAGAGCACAACATAGCACTCCTGCCAGCCACGCTGCCCCTGAAGGTTGTCACGGTGGATGGCAGGGAATTGCTGGGGGGACAGGTGGTGCAGCAAACGCCTCCGATGGTGATGCAAATTGGGAATCACCGAGAAGTCATCAGCTTCAATGTCACCCAACTGTCGGACACGCCTATAGTATTAGGCATGAGTTGGCTGCACAGGCACAGCCCAGCATTGGCGTGGTACCAGCGACAACTGACCTTCGGCTCCTCATACTGTGCGGAACATTGCATTCTGCCTAGCCCGGAAGGGGAAGAGGATGACCCGCAGCTACAATTAGGCACGCTGCAAGCAGTGCCACTCAAGTACGCAGCGTTTTTGGAGGTTTTCTGCGAGAAGGAAGCGGACAAGCTGCCTCCCCACAGGTCCTATGACTGCAAGATTGACCTCCTGCCAGGGGCGACGCTGCCAACCGGGAAACTGTATTCCATGTCTGAAGACGAGCTGCAGGAACTCAGGGAGTTCATAGACCTCAACTTGAAGCGCGGTTTCATCCAGGAGTCGAAGGCAGTGGGGGGCAGTCCTGTATTCTTTGTGAAGAAGAAGGACACGCCCCAAAAAAGGCTTGTGGTGGACTATAGAATTTTGAACTCGAAAACCAAGCCCACAGCCTTTCCCATGCCCAAGATAGATGACCTGCTCGCAACGGTGAGGAAAGGACGCGTTTTCACAAAGTTGGATCTGCGAGGGGCGTACAACCTGATTCGCATACGGGAGGGCGACGAATGGAAGACTGCCATGTTCACGCCCCTGGGCACCTATGAATACAGAGTTATGCCCTTTGGATTACAAAATGGCTCCCACTGTTTTCAAGCCTTCATGCATCACGTATTGGCGGGTCTCCTCTACAAGAAATGCGTCTGCTTCCTGGACGACATCCTGATATTTTCAGAATCAGAGGAGACCCACGAGGGAGACGTCAAGGAAGTTCTGCAGAGACTGCAGGAGCACAGGCTGTACGCCAAGCTGGAGAAGTGCCAGTTCGACATGAAGGAGGTAGATTTCCTGGGCTACAAGTTGTCGGACAAGGGGCTCGCCATGGACAGCGCCAAGGTTCGCTCAGTGTTGGACTGGAAGAGCCCGCGCAATCGGAAGGAGGTCCAGCGGTTTGTCGGTTTCGCCAACTTTTACCGCAAGTTCATCAAGGGGTTCGCGATGCAGACGGCGGCCATTACCGACACGCTCAGCTCCAAGAAGAAGAAGTTCATCTGGACGGAGCAAGCGGAGCAGTCCTTTCAGAAACTCAAGCGTCTCTTCTCGTCCGAAGAGCAGCTACTGCATGTGAATCCCAGCAGACCGATGAGGGTTGAAACGGACGCCTCAGACAGAGCCGTGGGGGCAGTACTGTTGCAGCAAGACCCGCATGGGGACTGGAGACCGTGTGCCTTCTACTCCAGGAAGCTCAGCAAGTCAGAGCAGAACTACGCCATCTGGGACAGGGAGTTGCTGGCCATTCATGCAGCATTCAAGGCGTGGCGGCACTTCCTCATTGGAGCCAAACACACAGTGCAGGTCCGCACGGACCATAAAAACCTGGAGTACTGGCGCACGGCAAGGTTCCTGAACCAGAGGCACATACGATGGGCGGAGTTCTTTGCGGATTTCGACTTCAGGATAGAGTACATCCCAGGCGACAACAACATCATGGCGGATGCACTGTCCAGAAAGCCGCAATACCTCGAGGAGGCGGCACCAGCAGCGGCCAAGCACATTTTCGCACCGAAAGCGTGGGCGTGCGCTTCAGCAACCGTGGACCTGGATGCTGTACGTCGAGCACTGCAGAAGGACCCCTTCGCACAAGCCAAGATGGAGGAGGTGCAAAGGGGCACGGCGGAGGACGACGAGTTCCAGATACGCGACGGATTGCTCATCCGCAGAGGGGCCCTCTACGTACCGGGAGACGACCTCCGCGCGAAAGTACTGCAGCAGTTGCACGACGCACCCACCGCCGGGCACTTTGGCAAAGAGAAGACGGTAGAATTAGTAGCCAGAGATTTTTGGTGGCCCAAGATGCGGGGGGAAGTCGCGGATTACGTCTCGAGGTGCGACACCTGCCAAAGGGCCAAGTCAGTGCACAAACCGCCGGCGGGACTGCTCGAACCGCTGCAGACACCGCTCGAACCGTGGGAGAGGGTGGCCCTGGACTTTGTCACGGACCTACCCAGCTCGAGGGGCAAGACGGCAGTGCTAGTGGTGGTGGACATGTTCACCAAAATGGCCCACTTCATTCCGTGCGCGAAGGTGGCCACGGCGGAACAGACCGCCAAACTGTTCATAGACCACGTGTTCAGGGTTCACGGTCTGCCACGGTCTATCCTGTCCGACCGGGGGCGACAGTTCATCTCGAACTTCTGGCAGAAGCTGATGGGTTTCCTGAACGTCAAGATCAACCTAGCGTCGGCGAGACACCCGCAGACGAACGGACAAGCGGAGCGAGTCAACGCCATCATGCAGCAGTACCTGCGATGCTACGCAAATCAGCAGCCGGCAACATGGGTGGACTACCTGCCGCTCGCTGAGTTCGCCTACAACAACACGAAGCACGTGTCCACGGGGGTGACACCGTTCTTCGCCAACAACGGGAGGCATCCCAGAACCTTCCCGGGATTAGCGAGAGCGGGGGAGGGGGAGCCACAGGCAGCGGAAGCCTTAGCATCAGAGTTGCAGGAGGTTCACGAACAGCTTCGGAGGCAGTTAGAACTAGCAAAGCACGCATACAAACTGCAGGCTGACAAGCACAGAAGGGTTGGGGAAGACATACAGGTGGGAGACTGGGTTTGGTTAGCAGCCCAGGCAGTGCCGACCAGATCGTTAGCGAAGAAGAAGCTAGGGCATAAGCAGCTAGGACCCTACCAAGTCGAGGCACAGGTCAATCCAGTGGCCTTCCGGTTGACACTGCCGGAGGGATCCAGAATGCACCCAGTTTTCCATAGATCAGTGCTCACGCCCTACAAAGCACCTCATAGATTTCAGGAGCCAGGCACGGCACCAGACCCGTTCAGGGAAACGCCCACAAGGGGGGGGTCGCCAAGGCGGGAACCCGTCAACGAAGTCACAGAGATTTTAGACTCGAGATGGGGGGAAGAGGGAGTAGAATATCTTCTCGCCAGAGAAGGTACCCCGGCCAGCGCCAACAGTTGGGTGCCAGACTATGCCTTGGACGAACCTCTTCTCAAGGACGAGTTTCATGCCCTTTTCCCACACAGGCCCATGCCAGCCGAGTATTTCGACGACTGGCTTTTCACACCCACATTTTCAGCCAGCACATTCCAGGGGTTCACCTCGGACGAGGAACCGGCACTAGAAACACGTTCCCCGGAGGGATCACCCTCGGGGTCTGCCTCAGACCGTTCCTATTGGTGGGACGATCGACCAGAGGAGCAGTGGCGCAGGAAGTGGCTGGGGGGTCCTTGGCAGGCAACGTCCCCGGAGGAGACCGGGGGAGAGACGGACATCGACGTGTTGGGGGAGGACCTTGGGTTCGAGCACGGCGGCAAAGAGATGGAAGCAGAGGAAATTG
This sequence comes from Podarcis pityusensis, assembly GCF_964106645.2. Lineage (NCBI taxonomy): Eukaryota > Metazoa > Chordata > Lepidosauria > Squamata > Lacertidae > Podarcis > Podarcis pityusensis. The sequence continues at coordinate 409,737 of NC_138045.1, read as the reverse complement.
AGGTCGGCGAGAGCACGGAGGACGAGCCGGACTTATCCGGCTGGATGCACGCCACGGGGGACGAACTGTATCCGGCACTCACCCCCACAACGACGGAGCACCCAGTACCCACATCTGAAGGAGGGGAGGGGGGAAGGGGGGGCTTCGAGGGGGGGATGGATGTCAGGGGTTCAGGAGCAGAGGCACAGGAAAGGGAGGAAATAGAGAGCGAGGGGGAGGAGTCCGAAGGAAATGTTAGCGATGACAGCGGTCCGAGGTCTCTGAGTCTTTCCAGCGAATCGGAAGATTCACAGAAAGGGGCTCCCATGGTCAGAGCAAGGGGGGTGCCGAGGGGGACACCCCAGGAAGAAGGGGCCAGAGGGGACTCAGAGAGCAGCAGTTGGAAATCAGGACCAGCGTCCACACCAGAGTGCAGTAGGGGGGAGGAGTCCCAGGCATCGGGATCAGGCGGCGCACTGCCAGTGGGAGGACATGAGTCAGGATTGGCCACGCCTCCATCGGGGAGCGAGGAAACGGTCGAGAGGAAGGTTGAAGGCTGGGCACGCGCGCCAAGTTCAAATGTACAGGAGGGCGGCGCAGTTGGCAGCCCGGATAGGGAGCCAGGTCCCAAAGCCCGCCGAAAAGAGGGGGAGGAGTCAGGGGGGTCAACGTCAGCGTCAGAAGAATCCAGGAAGGAAGGGACCCCGGGGGGTAGCAGGACCCAGAGGAGAAAGGAGAGACGTAAGAGGTGGAGTAAGGCTAGAATCTTAAACTGGTGTACAGGGGGCGGAGACTCAGATGGAGCTTCGCCGATCTAACCCCTAGACGTAGAGCTGGGGCGCTGCGGCTTGAAAATGGAAACTGTACTTCAATAAAGACTTTTGTACATTACTGCCGGCTAGCGTTGGTCCTCTGTGAGCTGGGACCTGGAGCCAGCTCTGACAGACATGTTTGTTATCAGCCCAAACCATTCATAGGTATTTTGATTCCATCTCAATAGAAAGAGGACGAATAAGCTTGGATTGTTCTTTCCGTGTTCATTCACTCACAAATAGCAAAGCGAATTGTAATAGGCCTAAACAAAGCCAAACTGGTCTTTTGGGTTCCAGCTACATAGAACGAAGAATCTTGGTGTCATGGGCTCAGGGACTGAGCCACAGGGGAAAGAGGAGATGGAGAGCGAAGGGGAACAATCTGAGGGGAGCTCAGGAGGGTATGCCAGTGATCAGAGAGATTCCATGAGTCTCTCCAGCGAATCAGAGGATTCCCAGAAGGGGGCCCCCAGAGGCAGGGCAAGGGGGGCCAGTGGGGAGTCTCCAAGCGGCAGCTGGAAATCAGGGGTAGCTTCCCCACCAGAGCGTAGCGGGGTGGAAGAATCCCAAGGATTAAAACAAGAGCCTCCTGCAGGAGGAGAGAGTGAGGCTGGACTGACCACGCCTCCGTCAGAGAGTGGAGGGGCGGAGGGAAGAGCAGGTCCGGCCAGCCTCCCTGAATGAGAAAGCAGTGAGGGGAGCAATGTAGCCGTTAGGAGGAAAGTAGGCGGCTGGGCGCGCGCGCCAAGTTCAAATGTGGAGGCGCGCGGGCCAGCAGAAAACCCGGATTGGGAGCCAGGTCCTAAAGCCCGCCGGAAGGGTGGGGAGGAGTCAGAAGAATCCGCCTCCGAAGAAAGTAGGAAGGAGGTAACCCCAGAGGACAGGAGGACCCGGAGGAGAAAGGAGCAGAAGCAGGAGAGGAAGAGGTGGAGCAAAGCTCAGGTCTTGAACTGGTGTAGGGGAGGGGAGGAGTCAGACGGAGCTTCGCCGGTCTAAGGACTCAGACGTAGCGCTGCGCGCCATGGATGTCAAACCAACAATGAACCACAATAAAGACTTTTGTTTATAAAGAGCAACTGGCGTTGGTCCTCTGTGAGCTAGGACCTGAGGCAGCGCTGACACTTGGATTTTGCTTATTTGAAGTCGTGTTCTTTGGTGTTAATGCACATTGACCCAGAAATCTCAATGTCTGTGTAATGAGACCAAAATAACACAACAGTGTCTTTTCGCTTCCATATGCGTAGAAAGAAGACAAATAAGCTTTGATTGTGCTTATTTCAATTCGCATGGTGTTTTTTGAGTGTGCACCAGATTCCCCCCCAACGAAAGCAAAAAGGTCTTTTGGGTTCTACATAAAAAGAAGATGATAAAGCTCTGATTGGCCTTATATCAAATTGGTGTTTTTGGGGTTAGAATGCACATTCACCCAAAAATCGCAGAGTGACATGTTTGTTATCAGCGCAAACCATGCATAGGTATTTTGGTTCCATCTCAATAGAAAGAGGACAAATAAGCTTGGATTGTTCTTTCGGTGTTCATTCACTCAGAAATAGCAAAGCGAATTGTAATAAGCCTAAACAAACCTCAATAGTTTCTTTTGGGTTCTAGCTACATAGAACGAAGAATCTTTGATTTTGCTTATTTCAAGTCGTGTTCTTTGGTGTTAATGCACATTGACCCAGAAATCTCAATGTGTGTGTAATGAGACCAAAATAACACAACACTGTCTTTTCGCTTCCATATGCGTAGAAAGAAGACAAATAAGCTTTGATTGTGCTTGTTTCAATACGCGTGGTGTTTTTTGGGTGTGCACCAGAATAACCCCGAACCAAAGCAAAAATGTCTTTTGGCTTCCAGCTACCTAAAAAGAAGATGATAAAGCTCTGATTGGGCTTATTTCAAATTGGTGTTTTTAGGGTTAGAATGCACATTCACCCAAAAATCGCAGTGACATGTTTGTTATCAGCCCAAAACAAGCATAGGTATTTTGGTTCCATCTCAATAGAGAGGACAAATAAGCTTGGGTTGTTCTTTCGGTGTTCATTCACTCACAAATAGCAAAGCGAATTGTAATAAGCCTAAACAAACCACAATAGGCTCTTTTGGGTTCCAGCTACATAGAACGACGAATATTTGATTTCGCTCATTTTAAATCGTGTTCTTTGGTGTTAATGCACATTAACCCAGAAATTCGAAAAGTGGTTCCATCTCAATAGAAAGACGAATAAGCCTGGATTGTTCTTTCGGTGTTCATTCATTCACAAATAGCAAAGCGAATTGTAATAAGCCTAAACAAACCTCAATAGGTTCTTTTGGGTTCCAGCTACATAGAACGAAGAATCTTTGATTTCGCTTATTTCAAGTCGTGTTCTTTGTTGTTAATGCACATTGACCCAGAAATCGCAGTGTGTGTGTAATGAGACCAAAATAACACAACATTGTCTTTTCGCTTCTGTCAGGGGTTCAGGGACAGAGGCACAGGGTAGGCAGGAGATGGAGAGCGATGGGGATGAATCCCAGGACAGCGAGGAAGAGGATGACAATGACTCTAGAGATTCCATGAGTCTTTCCAGCGAATCAGAGGATTCCCAGAAGGGGGCGCCAGTGGTCAAGGCCAGGGGAGCCCCAGGGGGGACGTGTCAGGAGCAGGGGGCCAGCGGGGGATCCCAAAGTGGCAGCTGGGCGTCAGGACCAGCCTCCCCGCCAGAGTGCAGCGAAGGGGGTGGAGGTTCCAGTGTATCAGGGGAGGCGGCTCGGGCAGTAGAGAAAGGAGGGAGGTCGGAGCAAGCCACCCTCCCGGAAGGGGAGGGGAGTAGTGAAGGGAGTAGCGTAGCTGTCAAAAGGAAAGTTAGAGGTTGCGCGCGCGCGCCAAGTTCAAATGTAGAGGCGCGCGGAAGTACAGGGAGCCCGGAGGAGGGGCCACGTCCCAAAACACGCAGGAGGGGGCAAGAGCAGTCTGATTCCGCGTCGGAGGAATCCAGGAGGGGCGAAACCCCAGCGGGCAGAAAGACCCTGCGGAAAAGGAAAGAGAGAAAGAGGTGGAGCAGCGCAAGCCTCTTAAACTGGTGCAGGGGAGGGACGGATTCAGAAGGGACATCAGCGGTCTAAGCCTAGCAGACGTACGGCTGCGCGCCTCGGATCTGAAGCAAACAATGAACTGCAATAAACACTTTTGTATATAAGAAAAGAAAGGCGTTGGTCTTTTGTGAGCTGAGAATTGAGGCAGCCCTGACAGTAAGTCCCTTCTCTAAAACTGCAAAAAAAATTTTTTTTGCAAAGCTCACGAAGTTTGGCAGACATGACTACTGAGGAGCACATAACGACCCTGCAAAATGCAGTCGCTGAACTCTCCGTTGCAGTACGGGTCTCTCAGAAGACAGTTGCCGAAGCAGAAGCGCGATGCCAGGATCTGCAAGCCAGGTGGGATCAGGCGTGCAAACAGGGGTTCCCGGGGTCCAGATCAGAGGGAATCGGTCTTGGACGGAGGGGGGGCAATTTAGTAGCCCACTTCGATGGGAACCTGAAGCATTATCCCAATTTCAGAGCAGACGTCCTATATGCGCTGCATTTGCTTCGAAAAGACTTCAAAGATGAGGAGGAGAAAGTAGGCTTTATTGTGTCCCATTTGCATGGGGAAGCTAGAACCTGGTTACGCAATTTGTGGCGTGAAGATGGTCTTGCCCGCAGGGACTCTGACGAATTTATCAAAGCCATGGACGCTTGCTTCCAATCTACCGTTGACGTTGATGTGGCGCGCCAGGAGATGCATGGATTGCGGCAGGGCAAGGCTACAGTGCGTCAGTACCATTCTCGCTTTTTTGCATTGCTGAATGTGCTGGGCTGGGAAAAGGACTCCCTGGCAGTGAGAGACTTGTTCTGGGAGGGGCTTCATGGCTCAGTAAAAGATGAGCTGGCTAGGGGAGACAGACCTCAAACCCTAGCAGACGTCGTGCAGAGGGCACTCACAATAGGGGTGCGCCACGAAGAACGCCCTTGGCACAGTGAGGAGGGGCGTCACGTCCGCCCACCAGCTAGAGCGCCTCCTTTTCTTCCCAGGGACCTGGGACGTACAAATCCCTCGCCTATGCTGAAGGGAGGGGAGGAACCAATGGATCTGGGTGGTGCAAAGGCTCAGCCAGCTGCTGGAGCCTCAGCGTCCGGAGCAGTCAAGGCGAAGCCTCCTAGAGGGACCAGGAAGTGTTACATCTGTGACAGTGCACAGCACATGGCTAAAGAGTGTCCCCAGAGGCTCCAGAAGCACACTGCAGCCTTAGCAACAGTAACAGGGGAAGCGTTCCAAGGAGAACAGTTTCAGGGAAACGAGAATGCCTGGCTGGAAGCAGAGATGCTGGGGCTCCGCCAGGCAAGTCAGTGAAGCAGTCCCCAGCGCTTTTGCAGCCTACAGACCCCATACCACCCAAGCCAGTGGTGCAGCTCACTCTCCAGCTACCTAATGGACTCACCCTGGAAGTCCCCATTACGATTGACTCAGGGAGCAACGCAGACTTCGTGGGGATGCAGTTCATCAAGCAGCATCGCATAGCGCTACTACCAGCCACGCTGCCTCTGAACGTCGTCACGGTAGATGGCAGAAAGTTGCTGGGTGGGCAAGTGGTACAACAGACGCCACCCATGCTGCTGAAAATTGGGAATCATCGCGAGGTCATCAGTTTCAATGTCACCCAACTGTCAGACACGCCTATAGTGTTAGGCATGAGTTGGCTGGATAGACACAGCCCATCATTAGCGTGGTACCAGCGGCAGCTCACCTTTGGCTCGTCCTACTGCGCACAACATTGCATCCAGACCGGCCAGGAGGAGGAGGGCCAGGAGGAAGGGCAACAGTTGCATCTAGGCATGGTGCAGGCAGTGCCCCACAAGTACAAGGGGTTTTTGGAGGTCTTCTGCGAAAAGGAAGCTGACCAATTACCACCCCACCGGCCCTACGACTGTGCAATTGACCAGGGGCGACGCTGCCGACTGCGAAGCTGTATTCCATGTTTGAAGATGAGATGCAGGAACTCCGGGAGTTGATAGATCACAATTTGAAGCGGGGATTCATCCGAGAATCCAAGGCCGTGGGGGGCAGTCCTGTGTTTTTCGTGAAGAAGAAGGACACGCCCCAAAAAAGGCTCATTGTGGACTATAGGGCCATCAACTCGATGACAAAGCCCAAGGCCTTCCCCATGCCCAAGATTGACGACCTGCTCGCGACGGTGAGGAAGGGGAGGATCTTCACCAAGTTGGATCTACGCGGAGCATACAATCTAATACGCATGAGGGAAGGTGACGAGTGGAAGACGGCCATGTTCACGCCGCTGGGCACCTATGAATACAGAGTTATGCCGTTTGGTCTCCAAAATGGCTCCCACTGTTTCCAAGCATTCATGCACCACGTGCTAGCAGGACTCCTCTACAAGAAGTGCGTATGTGTCAGAGCTGCTTCCAGATCCTAGCTCACAGAGGATCACGCTAGCCAGCGATCATTAAATAAAAGTCTTTATTGAGTTACAGTTTCCATTCTCAAGCTGCTGCGTGCAACTCTACGTCTCATGGTTAGATCGGCGAAGCTCCATCTGAGTCTCCGCCCCTTGTACACCAACTTAATATCCTAGCCTTGCTCCACCTTTTCCGCCTGACTGTTCTTCTCTGGGTCCCTCTGCCCCCCGGGGTGTCTTCCTTCCGGGATTCCTCTGACGCTGACGCTGACCCCCCTGACTCTTCTCCCTCCTTTCGGCGGGCTTTAGGACCTGGCTCCCTTTCCGGGCTGCCTACTGCGCCACCTTCCTGTGCATTTGAACTTGGCACGCGCGCCCAACCTTCCACCTTCCGTCTGACCGTTTCTTCCCTCCCCGATGGAGGTGTGGCCACTCCTGACTCGTGCCCTCCCCCCTGTTGTGAGCTGCCAGCGCTTGATCCCTGGCGCCCTTCCTCTTCCCTGCTCTCTGGCGGTGACGCTGGTCCTGATTTCCAACTGCTCCCCTCTGAGTCCCCTCTGGCTCTATCTTCCTGGGGTGTCCCCCTAGGCTCCCCCCTTGCCCTGGCCACTGGTGCTCCTTTCTGTGAATCTTCTGATTCACTGGAAAGACTCGGAGATCTCGGGTCGTCGTCATCACTCATCTTTTCTTCTGCCTCCTCTCCCTCGCTCTCTGTTTCCTCCCTTGCCCTTGCCTCTGCTCCTGAACCCCTGACATCCATCCCCCCCTCGAAGCCCCCTCTTCCCCCCTCCCCTCCTTCCGGTGCGGGATCTGGGTGCTGCCGTGTCAGGGGGACGAATGTCGGATACAGTTCGCTTCCCGTGGCGGGCCGCCATCCGAAGTCTTCCGGTTCTTCCTCCCTGCTCTCGTTGACGACGGTCACCTCCGCTTCCATCTCTGTGCCGCCGTGCTCGAAACCCGGGTCGTCCCCGAAAACGTCCATGTCCGTCTCCCCCTCGTTGCCTTCTGGAGACGTTGCTCGTCCTGGACCCTCCAGCCACCTTCTGCGGAACTGCTCCTCTGGTCGATCATCCCACCAATACGAGGGTTCTGAAGCAGATCCCGAGGGTGACCCCTCCGGGGAACGGGCGTCTCGTGTCGGTTCCTCGTCCGAGTCGAACCCCCGGAACGTGCTGGCTGAAAGCGTGGGCGTGAAAAGCCAGTCGTCGAAAAAGTCTGCTGGCATTGGCCTATGTGGGAAGAGGGCATGAAACTCTTCTTTGAGCAGAGGTTCGTCTAAAGCGTAGCCCGGCACCCAGCTGTTGGCACTGGCCGGGGTGCCCTCCTTGGCGAGAAGGTATTCTACCCCCTCTTCCCCCCATCTGGAGTCCAAAATCTCCGTGACTTCGTTGATGCGCTCCTCCTGTGCCACTCCCCCTTGCCCGGTTCTCTCTCGGAGCGGACCCGGTGCCGTTCCTGGTTCCTGAAACCTGTGAGGTGCCTTGTAGGGAGTGAGCACCGATCTGTGGAACACCGGATGCATTCTGGAACCCTCCGGAAGAGCCAGCCTGAAAGCCACCGGGTTGACCTGTTCGTCGACTTGGTAGGGCCCCAGTTGTTTATGCCCTAGTTTCTTCTTCGCCAACGACCTGGCCGGCACTGCGTGGGCTGCTAACCAGACCCAGTCTCCCACATGGATCTCTTCGCCAACCCTTCTGTGTTTGTCCGCTTGTACCTTGTATGCGTGTTTAGCCAGCTCCAGGTGCCGCCGCAGCTGATCGTGGACCTCCTGCAACTCCGACGCGAACGCATCTGCTGTCTGCGGCTCCCCCTCCCCCATTCTTTCCAGTCCCGGGAAGGTTCTAGGGTGCCTCCCGTTGTTGGCGAAGAACGGCGTGACCCCCGTGGACACGTGCTTCGTGTTGTTGTAGGCGAACTCGGCGAGAGGCAGGTAATCCACCCACGTCGCAGGCTGTTGATTCGCATAACATCTCAGGTACTGCTGCATGATGGCATTGACCCGCTCCGCTTGCCCGTTGGTCTGCGGGTGTCTAGCCGACGCCAGGTTGATCTTGACGTTCAGGAAGCCCATCAGCCTCTGCCAGAAGTTTGAGATGAACTGTCGCCCTCGGTCGGACAGAATAGACCGCGGCAGACCGTGAACCTTGAACACGTGGTCTATGAACAGTTTGGCGGTTTGTTCCGCCGTGGCCACCTTCGCACACGGAATGAAATGTGCCATCTTGGAGAACAAATCCACCACCACCAGCACAGCCGTCTTGCCCCTCGAGCTGGGCAGATCCGTGACAAAGTCCAGGGCCACTCTCTCCCATGGCTCGAACGGAGTTTGCAGCGGTTCCAGCAGTCCGGCCGGCGGTCTGTGCACTGGTTTGGACCTCTGGCAGGTGTCACACCTCGCCACGTAGTCCGCGACTTCCCCTCTCATTCCGGGCCACCAGAAGTCTCTGGCTACTAATTCCACCGTCTTCTCCTTGCCAAAGTGCCCGGCAGTGGGCGCGTCGTGCAGCTGCTGCAGTACCTTGGCGCGAAGTTCGTCTCCCGGCACGTAGATGGCCCCTTTACGGATGAGCAAACCATCTCGCAGCTGGAACTCGTCGGTCGCTGCCGTGCCCCTGTGCACCTCTGCCATCTTTGCTTGCGCGAAGGAGTCATCCTGCAACGCTCGTCGCACCGCCTCCAGGTCAACTGTCGCCGCCGCGCACGCCCACACTGTCGGTGCGAAGATGTGCATGGCGGCCGCTGGCGTTGCCTCCTCCAGATACTGTGGCTTACGGGAGAGAGCATCCGCCATGATGTTGGTGTCCCCCGGGACATACTCTATTCGGAAGTCGAAATTCGCAAAGAACTCAGCCCAACGTATCTGCCTCTGGTTCAGGAACTGTGCCGTGCGCCAGTGCTCTAGATTCTTGTGGTCCGTGCAGACCTGCACCGTGTGCTTGGCGCCGATCAGGAAGTGCCTCCACGCTTTGAACGCTGCATGAATGGCCAGCAACTCCCTGTCCCAGATGGTGTAGTTCTGTTCGGACTTGCTGCGTTGCTGCAGTTACCATTGCTGAGGCTGCAGTGTGCTTGTGGAGCCTCTGGGGACACTCTTTCGCCATATGCTGTGGATCATCGCAGATGTAACACTTCCTGTTCCCTCTAGGAGGCTTCGCTTTCACTGCTGCCGGTGCTAGGGCTCTGGCTGCTGACTGAGCCCTTGCACCTCCAACCTCCATAGGTTCCGCTCCTCCTCCTGGCGGAGGCGTGGATTGCGCACGCGCTGCTTCTCTGGGAAGGAAGGAGGAGCCCCTGGCTGGTTCGCGCCCTCCACGCCCTTCGTCCCTGCTCCACGGACGTCCTTCCAGCCGCACCCCCACCGCCAGCGCCCTCTGAACGATCTCCTGCGTGGTCCGGGGTCTCTCCCCCCTCGCAATTTCATCTTTAACCGAGCCGTGCAATCCCTCCCAAAACAGGTCTCTTACAGGAGCCGAATCTCTGTCCCATTCCAGGGCACTGACCAAAGCGAAAAAGCGGGCATGGTACTGCCTTACGCTGGCCCTCCCTTGCTTCAGTCCATGTATCTCCTGCCGAGCAAGATCCACGTCAATGCTTGATAAAAAGCACCCATCCATCGCTTTAATAAAGGCATCCGCATTTTGGAGCGCCGGATCCTTATCTCTCCACAAATTGCGCAGCCATGCTTTAGCATCTCCATGCAAATGGGACATGATGAATCCCACCTTCTCTTGCTCATCTCTAAAGTCTTTGTTCAGCAGTTGCAGTGCACACATTACATCTGCTCTAAAGTTGGGGTACTGTTGCAAATTCCCATCGAAGTGAGAGACCAGACCGCCTGTTCGTCTCCCCAACCCAATCCCCTCCGGTTTGGGTGTCAGTTGCCCTTGCTTCGTAAGCACTTCCAACCTGACCTGGAGATCCCTGTAGGCGGCAGCTGCGTCCTCCTCTCTCTTCCTGGATGCAAGAGCCTCGGCATTCAGTCGTGTCACTGCTTCTCTGAGTTCCACTATCTGCTGTTCGGCCGTCATGTTGTCTGCCGTTCGTGAGCTCGCTAGTAGGCACCCGCTTTCTCTCCTCTCCGCGAGGACGTAGATGCCCACAATCTAGAGATGGAGCTTACTGTCAGAGCTGCTTCCAGATCCTAGCTCACAGAGGATCACGCTAGCCAGCGATCATTAAATAAAAGTCTTTATTGAGTTACAGTTTCCATTCTCAAGCTGCTGCGTGCAACTCTACGTCTCATGGTTAGATCGGCGAAGCTCCATCTGAGTCTCCGCCCCTTGTACACCAACTTAATATCCTAGCCTTGCTCCACCTTTTCCGCCTGACTGTTCTTCTCTGGGTCCCTCTGCCCCCCGGGGTCTCTTCCTTCCGGGATTCCTCTGACGCTGACCCCCCCTGACTCTTCTCCCTCCTTTCGGCGGGCTTTAGGACCTGGCTCCCTTTCCGGGCTGCCTACTGCGCCACCTTCCTGTGCATTTGAAACTTGGCACGCGCGCCCAACCTTCCACCTTCCGTCTGACCGTTTCTTCGCTCCCCGATGGAGGTGTGGCCACTCCTGACTCGTGCCCTCCCCCCTGTTGTGAGCTGCCAGCGCTTGATCCCTGGCGCCCTTCCTCTTCCCTGCTCTCTGGCGGTGACGCTGGTCCTGATTTCCAACTGCTCCCCTCTGAGTCCCCTCTGGCTCTATCTTCCTGGGGTGTCCCCCTAGGCTCCCCCCTTGCCCTGGCCACTGGTGCTCCTTTCTGTGAATCTTCTGATTCACTGGAAAGACTCGGAGATCTCGGGTCGTCGTCATCACTCATCTTTTCTTCTGCCTCCTCTCCCTCGCTCTCTGTTTCCTCCCTTGCCCTTGCCTCTGCTCCTGAACCCCTGACAGTATCCTTTCTCGACGACATTCTGATCTTCTCAGAATCGCAGGAGACTCACGAGAGAGACGTAAAGGAGGTCCTGCAGAGGCTACGGGAGCACAGACTCTTACGCCAAACTGGAGAAGTGCCAGTTCGACGTGACGGAGGTGGATTTCCTGGGCTACCGGCTGTCCGACAAGGGACTAGCCATGGACAGCGCCAAAGTCCGCGCGGTGTTGGACTGGATTGGCCCGCGCAATCGGAAGGAGGTCCAGAGGTTCGTCGGCTTCGCCAACTTTTACCGCAAGTTCATCAGGGGTTTCGCGAAAGAGACGGCAGCTATCACGGACACCCTCAGTTCCAAGAAGAAAAAGTTCACCTGGACGGACCAGGCGGAGCAGTCCTTCAGGAGACTTAAGAGTCTCTTCGCGTCCGAAGACCAGCTGCTACACGTGAATCCCGGCAGGCCCATGCGGGTTGAGACTGACGCATCTGACAGAGCAGTGGGGGCCGTCCTCTTGCAGGAAGATCCGCAAGGGAACTGGAGGCCCTGCGCTTTCTATTCCCGGAAGCTCAGCAAGTCGGAACAGAACTACACCATCTGGGACAGGGAGTTGTTGGCCATCCACGCGGCTTTCAAGGCGTGGCGGCACTTCCTCATCGGAGCCAAGCACACCGTGCAGGTCCGCACGGACCACAAGAACCTAGAGTATTGGCGCACGGCGAAGCTCCAGAGCCAGAGGCACATGAGATGGGCGGAGTTCTTTGCGGATTTCGATTTCCGGATAGAGTATATCCCGGGAGACAACAACGTCATAGCGGATGCGCTCTCCAGGAAACCGCAGTATCTCGAGGAAGCGGCACCAGTGGCAGCCAGGCACATTTTCGCACCGCAAGCGTGGGCGTGCGCTTCCGCCGCCGTGGACCTGGACGCGGTACGACGCGCGCTACAGACGGATCCGTTCGCACAATCCAAGATGGAGGAGGTGCGAAGAGGGACAGCAAAGGACGGCGAATTCCAGATACGCGACGGCCTGCTGACCCGCAAAGGTGCTCTCTACGTGCCGGGAGACGATCTCCGCGCGAAGGTTTTACAGCAGTTACACGACGCACCCAGCGCGGGTCACTTCGGCAAAGAAAAGACGGCGGACTTAGTAGCCAGAGACTTTTGGTGGCCCCAGATGCGGGGAGAGGTCGCGGATTACGTCGCCAGGTGTGACACTTGTCAGAGGTCCAAGCCAGTGCACAAGAAGCCAGCGGGATTGCTGGAACCGCTGGAGACGCCACTACAGCCGTGGGAAAGGGTGGCGCTGGAATTTGTTACTGATCTGCCCAGTTCGCGGGGCAAGACGGCGGTGCTTGTGGTTGTAGACCTGTTCACCAAGATGGCGCACTTCATTCCTTGCGCGAAGGTGGCAACAGCGGAACAGACCGCCAAGCTGTTCATAGACCACGTGTTCCGGGTGCACGGCTTACCGCGGTCCATCCTGTCCGACCGGGGTCGCCAATTCATTTCCAGTTTCTGGCAGAAGCTCCTGGGCATCCTGAATGTCAAGATCAACTTAGCGTCGGCGAGACACCCGCAAACCAACGGCCAAGCGGAGAGGGTCAACGCCATCATGCAGCAGTACCTGCGATGTTGCGCCAATCAAAAGCCTGCAACTTGGGTGGACTACTTACCGATGGCCGAGTTTGCCTACAACAACACGAAGCACGCGTCAACGGGGGTGACACCGTTCTTCGCCAACAATGGGCGACATCCCAGAACCTTCCCGGCGTTGGAGACAACGACGCAGGGGGAGTCGCAGGGAGCTGAGCATTTAGCAGCAGAATTGCAGGAGGTCCACGAGGAGCTACGACGGCACTTGGAACTAGCTAAACACGCCTACAAAGTGCAGGCAGACAGGCACAGGAGGGCAGGAGAAGACTTCCAGGTGGGGGACTGGGTATGGTTAGCAGCCCAGGCGGTGCCGGCCAAGTCGTTAGCTAAGAAGAAGCTAGGACACAAACAGCTAGGGCCATACCAAGTTGAGGGCAGGATCAATCCCGTAGCTTTTCGGTTGACCCTCCCAGAAGGTTCCCGAATGCACCCGGTCTTTCATAGGTCGGTGCTTACACCCTACAAGGCCCCACACAGATTTCAGGAGCCAGGGACGGCACCAGACCCACGTAGAGAGTCACCGGGGGGGGGGAAGTCACCGAGGACCCCGACACTCAACGAGGTCACGGAAATTCTGGACTCGAGATGGGGGGAGGAGGGAGTGGAATACCTCCTCGCCAGGGAAGGTACCCCGGCCAGCGCCAACAGTTGGGTGCCAGATTATGCTCTGGAGGAACCTCTTCTTAAAGACGAGTTCCATGCACTCTTCCCACACAGGCCCATGCCAGAGGAGTATTTTGACGACTGGCTTTTTACGCCCACACTTTCAGGCAGCACCTTCCGGGGGTTCTCCTCCGCAGAGGAGACCACGCCGGAATCGAGCCCTCCAAGGGGATCGTGCTCGGGGGTGGACACGGACCGCTCTTATTGGTGGGACGATCAACCAGAAGTGGGGTGGCGAAGGGGGCCTTGGCAAGCAGCATTGCCTGAAGTAACAGGGGGAGGGAAGGGTTTGGATGTGTTGGGGGAGGACCCCGGTTTCGAGCACGCATACACTGAACTGGAAGCAGAGGAGATTGACGTCGACGAACTGTATCCAGCATCTACCCCCGCTACAACGGAGCTCCCGGAACCTGCGCCCGAGCAGCGGGAGGGGGGAAGGGGGAACTTCGAGGGGGGGATGGATGTCAGGGGTTCAGGGACAGAGGCACAGGGTAGGCAGGAGATGGAGAGCGATGGGGATGAATCCCAGGACAGCGAGGAAGAGGATGACAATGACTCTAGAGATTCCATGAGTATTTCCAGCGAATGAGAGGATTCCCAGAAGGGGGCGCCGGTGGTCAAGGCCAGGGGAGCCCAAGGGGGGACGTGTCAGGAGCAGGGGGCCAGCGGGGGATCCCAAAGTGGCAGCTGGGCGTCAGGACCAGCCTCCCCGCCAGAGTGCAGCGAAGGGGGTGGAGGTTCCAGTGTATCAGGGGAGGCGGCTCCGGCAGCAGAGAAGGGAGGGAGGTCGGAGCAAGCCACCCTCCCGGAAGGGGAGGGGAGTAGTGAAGGGAGTAGCGTAGCTGTCAAAAGAAAAGTTAGAGGTTGGGCGCGCGCGCCAAGTTCAAATGTAGAGGCGCGCGGAAGTACAGGGAGCCCGGAGGAGGGGCCAGGTCCCAAAGCCCGCAGGAGGGGGCAAGAGCAGTCTGATTCCGCGTCGGAGGAATCCAGGAGGGGCGAAACCCCAGCGGGCAGAAAGACCCTGCGGAAAAGGAAGAGAGAAAGAGGTGGAGTAGCGCAAGCCTCTTAAACTGGTGCAGGGGAGGGACGGATTCAGAAGGGACTTCAGCGGTCTAAGCCTAGCAGACGTAGGGCTGCGCGCCTCGGATCTGAAGCAAACAATGAACTGCAATAAACACTTTTGTATATAAGACAAGAAAGGCGTTGGTCTTTTGTGAGCTGAGACTTGAGGCAGCCCTGACATCATCTTTTTATGTAGTTGGAAGAAAAGACCTTTTTGCTTTGGTTGGGGGTGATTCTGGTTCACACCCAAAAAAAACCACGCGAATTGAAATAAGCACAATCAAAGCTTATTCGTCTTCTTTCTACGCATATGGAAGCGAAAAGACAATGTTGTGTTACTTTGGTCTCATTACACACACTTTGCGATTTCTGGGTCAATGTGCATTAAGAACAAAGAACACGACTTGAAATAAGCGAAATCAAAGATTCTTCGTTCTATGTAGCTTGAACCCAAAAGAACCTGTTTGGCTTTCTTTAGGCTTATTACACTTCGCTTTGCTATTTGTGAGTGAATGAAGACCGAAAGAACAATCCAAGCTTATTTGTCCTCTTTCTATTGAGAAGGAACCAAAATACCTATGCTTGGTTTGGGCTGATAACAAACATGTCACTCTGCGATTTTTGGATTAATGTGCATTCTAACCCCAAAAACACCAATTTGAAATGAGCCCAATCAGAGCTTTTTCATCTTCTTTTGATGTAGTTGGAAGCCAAAACACCTTTTTGCTTTGGTTGGGGGTGATTCTGGTGCACACCCAAAAAACCCCATGCGAATTGAAATAAGCACAATCAAAGCTTATTCGTCTTCTCTCTAAGCAAATGTAAGCGAAAAGACAATGTTGTGTTATTTTGGTGTCATTACACACACTTTGCGATTTCTGGGTCAATGTGCATTAACACCAAAGAACACGACTTGAAATAAGCGAAATCCAAGATTCTTCGTTCTATGTAGCTGCAACCCAAAAGACCTGTTTGGCTTTCTTTAGGCCTATTACGATTCGCTTTGCTATTTGTCAGTGAATGAACACCGAAGTAACAATCCAAGCTTATTCGTCCTCTTTCTATTGAAATGGAACCAAAACACCTATGCTTGGTTTGGGCTGATAACAAACATGTCACTGCAATTTTTGGATTAATGTGCATTCTAACCCCAAAAACACCTGTCAGGGGTTCAGGGACAGAGGCACAGGGTACGCAGGAGAGGGAGAGCGATGGGGATGAATCCCAGGAAAGCGAGGAAGAGGATGACAATGACTCAAGAGATTCCATGAGTCTTTCCAGCGAATCAGAGGATTCCCAGAAGGGGGCGTCGGTGGTCAAGGCCAGGGGAGCCCCAGGGGGGACGTGTCAGGAGCAGGGGGCCAGCGGGGGATCCCAAAGTGGCAGCTGGGCGTCAAGACCAGCCTCCCCGCCAGAGTGCAGCGAAGGGGGTGGAGGTTTCAGTGTATCAGGGGAAGCGGCTCCGGCAGCAGAGAAAGGAGGGAGGTCGGAGCAAGCCACCCTCCCGGAAGGGGAGGGGAGTAGTGAAGGGAGTAGCGTAGCTGTCAAAAGGAAAGTTAGAGGTTGGGCGCGCGCGCCAAGTTCAAATGTAGAGGCGCGCGGAAGTACAGGGAGCCCGGAGGAGGGGCCAGGTCCCAAAGCCCGCAGGAGGGGGCAAGAGCAGTCTGATTCCGCGTCGGAGGAATCCAGGAGGGGCGAAACCGCAGCGGGCAGAAAGATCCTGCGGAAAAGGAAGAGAGAAAGAGGTGGAGTAGCGCAAGCCTCTTAAACTGGTGCAGGGGAGGGACGGATTCAGAAGGGACTTCAGCGGTCTAAGCCTAGCAGACGTAGGGCTGCGCGCCTCGGATCTGAAGCAAACAATGAACTGCAATAAACACTTTTGTATATAAGACAAGAAAGGCGTTGGTCTTTTGTGAGCTGAGACTTGAGGCAGCCCTGACATCATCTTTTTATGTAGTTGGAAGAAAAGACCTTTTTGCTTTGGTTGGGGGTGATTCTGGTTCACACCCAAAAAAAACCACGCGAATTGAAATAAGCACAATCAAAGCTTATTCGTCTTCTTTCTACGCATATGGAAGCGAAAAGACAATGTTGTGTTATTTTGGTCTCATTACACACACTTTGCGATTTCTGGGTCAATGTGCATTAAGAACAAAGAACACGACTTGAAATAAGCGAAATCAAAGATTCTTCGTTCTATGTAGCTTGAACCCAAAAGAACCTGTTTGGCTTTCTTTAGGCTTATTACACTTCGCTTTGCTATTTGTGAGTGAATGAAGACCGAAAGAACAATCCAAGCTTATTTGTCCTCTTTCTATTGAGAAGGAACCAAAATACCTATGCTTGGTTTGGGCTGATAACAAACATGTCACTCTGCGATTTTTGGATTAATGTGCATTCTAACCCCAAAAACACCAATTTGAAATGAGCCCAATCAGAGCTTTTTCATCTTCTTTTGATGTAGTTGGAAGCCAAAACACCTTTTTGCTTTGGTTGGGGGTGATTCTGGTGCACACCCAAAAAACCCCATGCGAATTGAAATAAGCACAATCAAAGCTTATTCGTCTTCTCTCTAAGCAAATGTAAGCGAAAAGACAATGTTGTGTTATTTTGGTGTCATTACACACACTTTGCGATTTCTGGGTCAATGTGCATTAACACCAAAGAACACGACTTGAAATAAGCGAAATCCAAGATTCTTCGTTCTATGTAGCTGCAACCCAAAAGACCTGTTTGGCTTTCTTTAGGCCTATTACGATTCGCTTTGCTATTTGTCAGTGAATGAACACCGAAGTAACAATCCAAGCTTATTCGTCCTCTTTCTATTGAAATGGAACCAAAACACCTATGCTTGGTTTGGGCTGATAACAAACATGTCACTGCAATTTTTGGATTAATGTGCATTCTAACCCCAAAAACACCTGTCAGGGGTTCAGGGACAGAGGCACAGGGTACGCAGGAGAGGGAGAGCGATGGGGATGAATCCCAGGAAAGCGAGGAAGAGGATGACAATGACTCAAGAGATTCCATGAGTCTTTCCAGCGAATCAGAGGATTCCCAGAAGGGGGCGTCGGTGGTCAAGGCCAGGGGAGCCCCAGGGGGGACGTGTCAGGAGCAGGGGGCCAGCGGGGGATCCCAAAGTGGCAGCTGGGCGTCAAGACCAGCCTCCCCGCCAGAGTGCAGCGAAGGGGGTGGAGGTTTCAGTGTATCAGGGGAAGCGGCTCCGGCAGCAGAGAAAGGAGGGAGGTCGGAGCAAGCCACCCTCCCGGAAGGGGAGGGGAGTAGTGAAGGGAGTAGTGTAGCTGTCAAAAGGAAGGTTAGAGGTTGGGCGCGCGCGCCAAGTTCAAATGTAGAGGCGCGCGGAAGTACAGGGAGCCCGGAGGAGGGGCCAGGTCCCAAAGCCCGCAGGAGGGGGCAAGAGCAGTCTGATTCCGCGTCAGAGGAATCCAGGAGGGGCGAAACCCCAGCGGGCAGAAAGACCCTGCAGAAAAGGAAAGAGAGAAAGAGGTGGAGCAGCGCAAGCCTCTTAAACTGGTGCAGGGGAGGGACGGATTCAGAGGGGACTTCAGCGGTCTAAGCCTAGCAGACGTACGGCTGCGCGCCTCGGATGTGAAGCAAACAATGAACTGCAATAAACACTTTTGTATATAAGAAGAGATAGGAGTTGGTCTTTTGTGAGCTGAGACTTGAGGCAGCCTTGACAGTAAGTCCCCTCTCACAAACCGCAAAAATTTTTTTTTGCAAAGCTCACGAAGTTTGGCAGACATGACTACTGAGGAGCAGATAACGACCCTGCAAAACGCAGTCGCTGAACTCTCCGTTGCAGTACGGGTCTCTCAGAAGACAGTTGCCGAAGCAGAAGCGCGATGCCAGGATCTGCAAGCCACGTGGGATCAGGCGTGCAAACAGGGGTTCCCGGGGTCCAGATCAGAGGGAATCGGACTCGGACGGAGAGGGGGCAATTTAGTAGCCCACTTCGATGGGAACCTGAAGCATTATCCCAATTTCAGAGCAGACGTCGTATACGCGCTGCATTTGCTTCGAAAAGACTTCAAAGATGAGGAGGAGAAAGTAGGCTTTATTGTGTCCCATTTGCATGGGGAAGCTAGAACCTGGTTACGCAATTTGTGGCGCGAAGATGGTCTTGCCCACAGGGACTCTGACGAATTTATCAAAGCCATGGACGCTTGCTTCCAATCTACCGTTGACGTTGATGTGGCGCGCCAGGAGATGCATGGATTGCGGCAGGGCAAGGCTACAGTGCGTCAGTACCATTCTCGCTTTTTTGCATTGCTGAATGTGCTGGGCTGGGAAAAGGACTCCCTGGCAGTGAGAGACTTGTTCTGGGAGGGGCTTCATGGCTCAGTAAAAGATGAGCTGGCTTGGGGAGACAGACCTCAAACCCTAGCAGACGTCGTGCAGAGGGCACTCACGATAGGGGTGCGCCACGAAGAACGCCCTTGGCACAGTGAGGAGGGGCGTCACGTCCGCCCACCAGCTAGAGCGCCTCCTTTTCTTCTTCCCAGGGACATGGGACGTACAAATCCCTCGCCTATGCTGAAGGGAGGGGAGGAACCAATGGATCTGGGTGGTGCAAAGGCTCAGCCAGCTGCTGGAGCCTCAGCGTCCGGAGCAGTCAAGGCGAAGCCTCCTAGAGGGACCAGGAAGTGTTACATCTGTGACAGTGCACAGCACATGGCTAAAGAGTGTCCCCAGAGGCTCCAGAAGCACACTGCAGCCTTAGCAACAGTAACAGGGGAAGCGTTCCAAGGAGAACAGTTTCAGGGAAACGAGAATGCCTGGCTGGAAGCAGAGATGCTGGGGCTCCGCCAGGCAAGTCAGTGAAGCAGTCCCCAGCGCTTTTGCAGCCTACAGACCCCTTACCACCCAAGCCAGTGGTGCAGCTCACTGCTACTCTCCAGCTACCTAATGGACTCACCCTGGAAGTCCCCATTACGATTGACTCAGGGAGCAACGCAGACTTCGTGGGGATGCAGTTCATCAAGCAGCATTGCATAGCGCTACTACCAGCCACGCTGCCTCTGAACGTTGTCACGGTAGATGGCAGGAAGTTGCTGGGTGGGCAAGTGGTACAACAGACGCCACCCATGCTGCTGAAAATTGGGAATCATCGCGAGGTCATCAGTTTCAATGTCACCCAACTGTCAGACACGCCTATAGTGTTAGGCATGAGTTGGCTGGATAGACACAGCCCATCATTAGCGTGGTACCAGCGGCAGCTCACCTTTGGCTCGTCCTACTGCGCACAACATTGCATCCAGACCGGCCAGGAGGAGGAGGGCCAGGAGGAAGGGCAACAGTTGCATCTAGGCATGGTGCAGGCAGTGCCCCACAAGTACAAGGGGTTTTTGGAGGTCTTCTGCGAAAAGGAAGCTGACCAATTACCACCCCACCGGCCCTACGACTGTGCAATTGACCAGGGGCGACGCTGCCGACTGCGAAGCTGTATTCCATGTCTGAAGATGAGATGCAGGAACTCCGGGAGTTCATAGATCACAATTTGAAGCGGGGATTCATCCGAGAATCCAAGGCAGTGGGGGGCAGTCCTGTGTTTTTCGTGAAGAAGAAAGACACGCCCCAAAAACGGCTCATTGTGGACTATAGGGCCATAAACTCGATGACAAAGCCCAAGGCCTTCCCCATGCCCAAGATTGACGACCTGCTCGCGACGGTGAGGAAGGGGAGGATCTTCACCAAGTTGGATCTACGCGGAGCATACAATCTAATACGCATGAGGGAAGGTGACGAGTGGAAGACGGCCATGTTCACGCCGCTGGGCACCTATGAATACAGAGTTATGCCGTTTGGTCTCCAAAATGGCTCCCACTGTTTCCAAGCATTCATGCACCACGTGCTAGCAGGACTCCTCTACAAGAAGTGCGTATGCTTCCTCGACGACATTCTGATCTTCTCAGAATCGCAGGAGACTCACGAGAGAGACATAAAGGAGGTCCTGCAGAGGCTACGGGAGCACAGACTCTACGCCAAACTGGAGAAGTGCCAGTTCGACGTGACGGAGGTGGATTTCCTGGGCTACCGGCTGTCCGACAAGGGACTAGCCATGGACAGCGCCAAAGTCCGCGCGGTGTTGGACTGGAATAGCCCGCGCAATCGGAAGGAGGTCCAGAGGTTCGTCGGCTTCGCCAACTTTTACCGCAAGTTCATCAGGGGTTTCGCGAAAGAGACGGCAGCTATCACGGACACCCTCAGTTCCAAGAAGAAAAAGTTCACCTGGACGGACCAGGCGGAGCAGTCCTTCAGGAGACTTAAGAGTCTCTTCGCGTCCGAAGACCAGCTGCTACACGTGAATCCCGGCAGGCCCATGCGGGTTGAGACTGACGCATCTGACAGAGCAGTGGGGGCCGTCCTCTTGCAGGAAGATCCGCAAGGGAACTGGAGGCCTTGCGCTTTCTATTCCCGGAAGCTCAGCAAGTCGGAACAGAACTACACCATCTGGGACAGGGAGTTGTTGGCCATCCACGCGGCTTTCAAGGCGTGGCGGCACTTCCTTGACAACACCAATTTGAAATAAGCCCAATCAGAGCTTTATCATCTTCTTTTTATGTAGTTGAAATTCAAAAGACCTTTTTGCTTTGGTTGGGGGTTATTCTGTTGCACACCCAAACAACACCACGCGTATTGAAACAAGCACAATCAAAGCTTATTTGTCTTATTTCTACGCATATGGAAGCGAAAAGACAGTGTTGAGGTATTTTGGTCTCATTACAAACACATTTGCTTTGGTTGGGGGTGATTCTGGTGCACACCCAAAAAAATCACAATCAAAGCTTATTCGTCTTCTTTCTACGCATATGGAAGCGAAAACACAATGTTGTGTTATTTTGGTCTCATTACACACACTTTGAGGTTTCTGGGTCAATGTGCATTAACACCAAAGAACACGAAATATGCTGTCAGAGCTGCTTCCAGATCCTAGCTCACAGAGGATCACGCTAGCCAGCGATCATTAAACAAAAGTCTTTATTGAGTTACAGTTTCCATTCTCAAGCTGCTGCGTGCAACTCTACATCTCATGGTTAGATCGGCGAAGCTCCATCTGAGTCTCCGCCCCCTGTACACCAGTTTAAGATTCTAGCCTTACTCCACCTCTTCCGTCTCTCCTTTCTCCTCTGGGTCCTGCTACCCCCCGGGGTCCCTTCCTTCCTGGATTCTTCTGACGCTGACGTTGACCCCCCTGACTCCTCCCCGTCTTTTCGGCGGGCTTTGGGACCTGGCTCCCTATCCGGGCTGCCAACTGCACCGCCCTCCTGTACATTTGAACTTGGCGCGCGCGCCCAGCCTTCAACCTTCCTCTCGACCGTTTCCTCGCTCCCCGATGGAGGCGTGGCCAATCCTGACTCATGTCCTCCCACTGGCAGTGCGCCGCCTGATCCCGATGCCTGGGACTCCTCCCCCCTACTGCACTCTGGTGTGGACGCTGGTCCTGATTTCCAACTGCTTCTCTCTGAGTCCCCTCTGGCCCCTTCTTCCTGGGGTGTCCCCCTCGGCACCCCCCTTGCTCTGACCATGGGAGCCCCTTTCTGTGAATCTTCCGATTCGCTGGAAAGACTCAGAGACCTCGGACCGCTGTCATCGCTAACATTACCTTCGGACTCCTCCCCCTCGCTCTCTATTTCCTCCCTTTCCTGTGCCTCTGCTCCTGAACCCCTGACATCCATCCCCCCCTCGAAGACCCCCCTTCCCCCCTCCCCTCCTTCAGGTGTGGGTACTGGGTGCTCCGTCGTTGTGGGGGTGAGTGCCGGATACAGTTCGTCCCCCGTGGCGTGCATCCAGCCGGATAAGTCCGGCTCGTCCTCCGTGCTCTCGCCGACCTCGATTTCCTCTGCTTCCATCTCTTTGCCGCCGTGCTCGAACCCAAGGTCCTCCCCCAACACGTCGATGTCCGTCTCTCCCCCGGTCTCCTCCGGGGACGTTGCCTGCCAAGGACCCCCCAGCCACTTCCTGCGCCACTGCTCCTCTGGTCGATCGTCCCACCAATAGGAACGGTCTGAGGCAGACCCCGAGGGTGATCCCTCCGGGGAACGTGTTTCTAGTGCCGGTTCCTCGTCCGAGGTGAACCCCTGGAATGTGCTGGCTGAAAATGTGGGTGTGAAAAGCCAGTCGTCGAAATACTCGGCTGGCATGGGCCTGTGTGGGAAAAGGGCATGAAACTCGTCCTTGAGAAGAGGCTCGTCCAAGGCATAGTCCGGCAACCAACTGTTGGCGCTGGCCGGGGTACCTTCTCTGGCGAGAAAATATTCTACACCCTCTTCCCCCCATCTCGAGTCTAAAATCTCTGTGACCTCGTTGATGGGTTCCCCCCTTGGTGACCCCCTCCTTGGGGGCGTCTCCCTGAGCGGGTCTGGTGCCGTGCCCGGCTCCTGAAATCTGTGAGGTGCTTTGTAGGGCGTGAGCACTGATCTATGGAACACTGGGTGCATTCTGGATCCCTCCGGAAGTGTCAACCGGAAGGCCACTGGATTGACCTGTGCCTCGACTTGGTAAGGGCCTAGCTGCTTATGTCCGAGCTTCTTCTTCGCTAACGATCTGGCCGGCACCGCCTGGGCTGCTAACCAAACCCAGTCTCCCACCTGTATGTCTTCCCCAACCCTTCTGTGCTTGTCAGCCTGCAGTTTGTATGCGTGCTTTGCTAGTTCTAACTGCCTCCGAAGCTGTTCGTGAACCTCCTGCAACTCTGACGCTAAGGCTTCCGCTGCCTGTGGCTCCCCCTCCCCCAGTCTCTCTAATCCCGGGAAGGTTCTGGGATGCCTCCCGTTGTTGGCGAAGAACGGTGTCACCCCCGTGGACACGTGCTTCGTGTTGTTGTAGGCGAACTCAGCGAGCGGCAGGTAGTCCACCCATGTTGCCGGCTGCTGATTTGCGTAGCATCTCAGGTACTGCTGCATGATGGCGTTGACTCGCTCCGCTTGTCCGTTGGTCTGCGGGTGTCTTGCCGACGCTAGGTTGATCTTGACGTTCAGGAAACCCATCAGCTTCTGCCAGAAGTTCGAGATGAACTGTCGCCCCCGGTCGGACAGGATCGACCGTGGCAGACCGTGAACCCTGAACACGTGGTCTATGAACAGTTTGGTGGTCTGTTCCGCTGTGGCCACCTTTGCGCACGGAATGAAGTGGGCCATTTTGGTGAACATGTCCACCACCACTAGCACTGCCGTCTTGCCCCTCGAGCTGGGCAGATCCGTGACAAAGTCCAGGGCCACTCTCTCCCATGGTTCGAACGGAGTTTGCAGCGGTTCCAGCAGTCCGGCCGGGGGTCTGTGCACTGGTTTGGCCCTCTGGCAGGTGTCACACCTCGCCACGTAGTCCGCGACTTCCCCTCTCATTCCGGGCCACCAGAAGTCTCTGGCGACTAATTCCACCGTCTTCTCCTTGCCAAAGTGCCCGGCAGTGGGCGCGTCGTGCAGCTGCTGCAGTACCTTGGCGCGAAGTTCGTCTCCCGGCACGTAGATGGCCCCTTTACGGATGAGCAATCCATCTCGCAGCTGGAACTCGTCGGTCGCTGCCGTGCCCTTGCGCACCTCTGCCATCTTTGCTTGCGCGAAGGAGTCATCCTGCAACGCTCGTCGCACCGCCTCCAGGTCAACTGTTGCAGCAGCGCACGCCCACACTGTCGGTGCGAAGATGTGCATGGCGGCCGCTGGCGTTGCCTCCTCCAGATACTGTGGCTTACGGGAGAGAGCATCCGCCATGATGTTGGTGTCCCCCGGGACATACTCTATTCGGAAGTCGAAGTTCGCAAAGAACTCAGCCCAACGTATCTGCCTCTGGTTCAGGAACTGTGCCGTGCGCCAGTGCTCCAGATTCTTGTGGTCCGTGCAGACCTGCACCGTGTGCTTGGCGCCAATCAGGAAGTGCCTCCACGCTTTGAATGCTGCATGAATGGCCAGCAACTCCCTGTCCCAGATGGTGTAGTTCTGTTCAGACTTGCTGAGCTTCCTGGAGTAAAACGCTCCCGGCCTCCAAGCCCCCTGCGGGTCTTTCTGCAGCAGGACTGCTCCCACGGCTCTGTCCGAAGCGTCTGTGTCAGAGTTGCTTCCAGATCCTAGCTCACAGAGGATCACGCTAGCCAGCGATCATTAAATAAAAGTCTTTATTGAGTTACAGTTTCCATTCTCAAGCTGCTGCGTGCAACCCTACGTCTGATGGTTAGATCGGCGAAGCTCCATCTGAGTCTCCGCCCCTTGTACACCAACTTAATATCCTAGCCTTGCTCCACCTTTTCCGCCTGACTGTTCTTCTCTGGGTCCCTCTGCCCCCCGGGGTCTCTTCCTTCCGGGATTCCTCTGACGCTGACGCTGACCCCCCTGACTCTTCTCCCTCCTTTCGGCGGGCTTTAGGACCTGGCTCCCTTTCCGGGCTGCCTACTGCGCCACCTTCCTGTGCATTTGAACTTGTCGCGCGCGCCCAACCTTCCACCTTCCGTCTGACCGTTTCTTCGCTCCCCGATGGAGGTGTGGCCACTCCTGACTCGTGCCCTCCCCCCTGTTGTGAGCTGCCAGCGCTTGATCCCTGGCGCCCTTCCTCTTCCCTGCTCTCTGGCGGTGACGCTGGTCCTGATTTCCAACTGCTCCCCTCTGAGTCCCCTCTGGCTCTATCTTCCTGGGGTGTCCCCCTAGGCTCCCCCCTTGCCCTGGCCACTGGTGCTCCTTTCTGTGAATCTTCTGATTCACTGGAAAGACTCGGAGATCTCGGGTCGTCGTCATCACTCATCTTTTCTTCTGCCTCCTCCCCCTCGCTCTCTGTTTCCTCCCTTGCCCTTGCCTCTGCTCCTGAACCCCTGACATCCATCCCCCCCTCGAAGCCCCCTCTTCCCCCCTCCCCTCCTTCCGGTGCGGGATCTGGGTGCTGCTGTGTCAGGGGGACGAATGTCGGATACAGTTCGCTTCCCGTGGCGGGCCGCCATCCGAAGTCTTCCGGTTCTTCCTCCCTGCTCTCGTTGACGACGGTCACCTCCGCTTCCATCTCTGTGCCGCCGTGCTCGAAACCCGGGTCGTCCCCGAAAACGTCCATGTCCGTCTCTCCCTCGTTGCCTTCTGAAGACGTTGCTCGTCCTGGACCCTCCAGCCACCTTCTGCGGAACTGCTCCTCTGGTCGATCATCCCACCAATACGAGGGTTCTGAAGCAGATCCCGAGGGTGACCCCTCCGGGGAACGGGCGTCTCGTGTCGGTTCCTCGTCCAAGTCGAACCCCCGGAACGTGCTGGCTGAAAGCGTGGGCGTGAAAAGCCAGTCGTCGAAAAAGTCTGCTGGCATTGGCCTGTGTGGGAAGAGGGCATGAAACTCTTCTTTGAGCAGAGGTTCGTCTAAAGCGTAGCCCGGCACCCAGCTGTTGGCACTGGCCGGGGTGCCCTCCTTGGCGAGAAGGTATTCTACCCCCTCTTCCCCCCATCTGGAGTCCAAAATCTCCGTGACTTCGTTGATGCGCTCCTCCTGTGCCACTCCCCCTTGCCCGGTTCTCTCTCGGAGCGGACCCGGTGCCGTTCCTGGTTCCTGAAACCTGTGAGGTGCCTTGTAGGGAGTGAGCACCGATCTGTGGAACACCGGATGCATTCTGGAACCCTCCGGAAGAGCCAGCCTGAAAGCCACCGGGTTGACCTGTTCTTCGACTTGGTAGGGCCCCAGTTGTTTATGCCCTAGTTTCTTCTTCGCCAACGACCTGGCCGGCACTGCGTGGGCTGCTAACCAGACCCAGTCTCCCACATGGATCTCTTCGCCAACCCTTCTGTGTTTGTCCGCTTGTACCTTGTATGCGTGTTTAGCCAGCTCCAGGTGCCGCCGCAGCTGATCGTGGACCTCCTGCAACTCCGACGCGAACGCATCTGCTGTCTGCGGCTCCCCCTCCCCCATTCTTTCCAGTCCCGGGAAGGTTCTGGGGTGCCTCCCGTTGTTGGCGAAGAACGGCGTGACCCCCGTGGACACGTGCTTCGTGTTGTTGTAGGCGAACTTGGCGAGAGGCAGGTAATCCACCCACGTCGCAGGCTGTTGATTCGCATAACATCTCAGGTACTGCTGCATGATGGCATTGACCCGCTCCGCTTGCCCGTTGGTCTGCGGGTGTCTAGCCGACGCCAGGTTGATCTTGACGTTCAGGAAGCCCATCAGCCTCTGCCAGAAGTTCGAGATGAACTGTCGCCCTCGGTCGGACAGAATAGACCGCGGCAGACCGTGAACCTTGAACACGTGGTCTATGAACAGTTTGGCGGTTTGTTCCGCCGTGGCCACCTTCGCACACGGAATGAAATGTGCCAACTTGGAGAACAAGTCCACCACCACCAGCACAGCCGTCTTGCCCCTCGAGCTGGGCAGATCCGTGACAAAGTCCAGGGCCACTCTCTCCCATGGCTCGAACGGAGTTTGCAGCGGTTCCAGCAGTCCGGCCGGCGGTCTGTGCACTGGTTTGGACCTCTGGCAGGTGTCACACCTCGCCACGTAGTCCGCGACTTCCCCTCTCATTCCGGGCCACCAGAAGTCTCTGGCTACTAATTCCACCGTCTTCTCCTTGCCAAAGTGCCCGGCAGTGGGCGCGTCGTGCAGCTGCTGCAGTACCTTGGCGCGAAGTTCGTCTCCCGGCACGTAGATGGCCCCTTTACGGATGAGCAAACCATCTCGCAGCTGGAACTCGTCGGTCGCTGCCGTGCCCCTGTGCACCTCTGCCATCTTTGCTTGCGCGAAGGAGTCATCCTGCAACGCTCGTCGCACCGCATCCAGGTCAACTGTTGCCGCCGCGCACGCCCACACTGTCGGTGCGAAGATGTGCATGGCGGCCGCTGGCGTTGCCTCCTCCAGATACTGTGGCTTACGGGAGAGAGCATCCGCCATGATGTTGGTGTCCCCCGGGACATATTCTATTCGGAAGTCGAAATTCGCAAAGAACTCAGCCCAACGTATCTGCCTCTGGTTCAGGAACTGTGCCGTGCGCCAGTGCTCTAGATTCTTGTGGTCCGTGCAGACCTGCACCGTGTGCTTGGCGCCGATCAGGAAGTGCCTCCACGCTTTGAACGCTGCATGAATGGCCAGCAACTCCCTGTCCCAGATGGTGTAGTTCTGTTCGGACTTGCTGAGCTTCCTTGAGTAAAACGCTCCCGGCCTCCAAACCCCCTGCGGGTCTTTCTGCAGCAGGACTGCTCCCACGGCTCTGTCTGAAGCGTCTGTCTCCACCCTCATCGGCCTGCTGGGGTTGACATGAAGCAGCTGCTCTTCCGACGCGAAGAGACGCTTGAGTGCCTGAAAGGACTGCTCCGCCTGCTCTGTCCAGATGAACTTCTTTTTCTTGGAGCTGAGCGTGTCCGTGATGGCCGCTGTCTGCATCGCAAAGCCTTTGATAAACTTGCGATAGAAGTTCGCGAAGCCGACAAACCGTTGGACCTCCTTCCGGTTGCGTGGGCTTTTCCAATCCAACACTGCTCGGACCTTGGCGCTGTCCATGGCGAGCCCTTTATCAGACAACTTGTAGCCCAGGAAATCCACCTCCGTCACGTCGAATTGGCACTTCTCCAGCTTGGCGTAAAGCCTATGTTGCTGTAGCCTGCTCAGCACTTCCTTGACGTGTCTGTCATGCTCCTGCTGCGATTCCGAAAAGATCAGGATGTCATCCAAGAAACAGACGCACGTCTTGTAGAGGAGCCCCGCCAACACGTGATGCATGAAAGCTTGAAAAACGTGGGAGCCATTTTGCAATCCAAAAGGCATAACTCTATATTCGTAGGTGCCCAGGGGCGTGAACATGGCTGTCTTCCACTCATCTCCTTCCCGCATGCGAATGAGGTTGTATGCCCCTCGCAGGTCCAACTTGGTGAACACTCAGCCCTTCCGTACCTTTGCGAGGAGGTCGTCGATTCGGGGCATGGGGAAGTCCGATGGCTTGGTCACACTGTTCAAGATGCGAAAGTCCACTACAAGTCTTTTTTGGGGCGTGTCCCTCTTCTTAACAAAGAATACCGGACTGCCCCCCGCTGCCTTGGACTCTCGGATGAAACCGCGCTCCAAATTATGATCTATGAACTCTTTGAGTTCCTGCAGTTCGTCCTCAGACATGGAATACAGCTTCCCTTTGGGCAGCGCCGCCCCCGGCAGCAGGTCAATTTTGCAGTCATATGGTCTGTGGGGGGGTAGCCTGTCTGCCTCCTTCTCGCAGAAAACCTCCAAAAATTCCGCGTACTTGTGGGGAACCGCTTGCAGCGTGCCTAGCTGCAGCTGTGACTCCTCTTCCCCTCCTTCCTGCCTGGGCACGATGCAGTGTTCAGCGCAAAAGGAAGAGCCGAAGGTCAGCTGCCTCTGGTACCAAGCCAGCGTCGGGCTGTGCTTGTCCAGCCAACTCATGCCCAATACAATGGGCGTGTCCGATAGTTGAGTGACATTGAAGCTGATGATTTCCCTGTGATTCCCAAGTCGCATCACCATTGGTGGCGTCTGCTTCACCACTTGCCCCCCTAGCAGCTCCCTGCCATCCACCGTGACAACCTGCAGGGGCAGCGTGGCAGGCAGCAACTGTATAGCGTGCCGGTCGACAAAGTCCTGCCCTATAAAGTCCGCATTGCTTCCGGAGTCAATGGTGATTGGCACGTCCATGGTGATTCCATTGGGCAGCTGGAGCGACGCGGTGAGCCTCACTACCGGTTTGGGCGGGAGGGGGTCCATGGGCTGTAAAATCTCTGGGGACTGCTTCACTGACACGTCTGGCTGGGCCCCAGTGCCTCTTCCAACCAGACTCCGTCGTTTCCCTGCTGTGGTTGTCCTTGCTGTGTTGCTGCAGTTACCATTGCTGAGGCTGCAGTGTGCTTGTGGAGCCTCTGGGGACACTCTTTCGCCATATGCTGTGGATCATCGCAGATGTAACACTTCCTGTTCCCTCTAGGAGGCTTCGCTTTCACTGCTGCCGGTGCTAGGGCTCTGGCTGCTGACTGAGCCCTTGCACCTCCAACCTCCATAGGTTCCGCTCCTCCTCCTGGCGGAGGCGTGGATTGCGCACGCGCTGCTTCTCTGGGAAGGAAGGAGGAGCCCCTGGCTGGTTCGCGCCCTCCACGCCCTTCGCCACTGCTCCACGGACGTCCTTCCAGCCGCACCCCCACCGCCAGCGCCCTCTGAACGATCTCCTGCGTGGTCCGGGGTCTCTCCCCCCTCGCAATTTCATCTTTAACCGAGCCGTGCAATCCCTCCCAAAACAGGTCTCTTACAGGAGCCGAATCTCTGTCCCATTCCAGAGCACTGACCAAAGCGAAAAAGCGGGCATGGTACTGCCTTACGCTGGCCCTCCCTTGCTTCAGTCCATGTATCTGCTGCCGAGCAAGATCCACGTCAATGCTTGACAAAAAGCACCCATCCATCGCTTTAATAAAGGCATCCGCATTTTGGAGCGCCGGATCCTTATCTCTCCACAAATTGCGCAGCCATGCTTTAGCATCTCCATGCAAATGGGACATGATGAATCCCACCTTCTCTTGCTCATCTCTAAAGTCTTTGTTCAGCAGTTGCAGTGCACACATTACATCTGCTCTAAAGTTGGGGTACTGTTGCAAATTCCCATCGAAGTGAGAGACCAGACCGCCTGTTCGTCTCCCCAACCCAATCCCCTCCGGTTTGGGTGTCAGTTGCCCTTGCTTCGTAAGCACTTCCAACCTGACCTGGAGATCCCTGTAGGCGGCAGCTGCGTCCTCCTCTCTCTTCCTGGATGCAAGAGCCTCGGCATTCAGGCGCGACACTGCTTCTCTGAGTTCCACTATCTGCTGTTCGGCTGTCATGTTGTCTGCCGTTCGTGAGCTCGCTAGTAGGCACCCGCTTTCTCTCCTCTCCGCGAGGCTGTAGATGCCCACAATTTAAGAGATGGAGCTTACTGTCAGAGTTGCTTCCAGATCCTAGCTCACAGAGGATCACGCTAGCCAGCGATCATTAAATAAAAGTCTTTATTGAGTTACAGTTTCCATTCTCAAGCTGCTGCGTGCAACCCTACGTCTGATGGTTAGATCGGCGAAGCTCCATCTGAGTCTCCGCCCCTTGTACACCAACTTAATATCCTAGCCTTGCTCCACCTTTTCCGCCTGACTGTTCTTCTCTGGGTCCCTCTGCCCCCCGGGGTCTCTTCCTTCCAGGATTCCTCTGACGCTGACGCTGACCCCCCTGACTCTTCTCCCTCCTTTCGGCGGGCTTTAGGACCTGGCTCCCTTTCCGGGCTGCCTACTGCGCCACCTTCCTGTGCATTTGAACTTGTCGCGCGCGCCCAACCTTCCATCTTCCGTCTGACCGTTTCTTCGCTCCCCGATGGAGGTGTGGCCACTCCTGACTCGTGCCCTCCCCCCTGTTGTGAGCTGCCAGCGCTTGATCCCTGGCGCCCTTCCTCTTCCCTGCTCTCTGGCGGTGACGCTGGTCCTGATTTCCAACTGCTCCCCTCTGAGTCCCCTCTGGCTCTATCTTCCTGGGGTGTCCCCCTAGGCTCCCCCCTTGCCCTGGCCACTGGTGCTCCTTTCTGTGAATCTTCTGATTCACTGGAAAGACTCGGAGATCTCGGGTCGTCGTCATCACTCATCTTTTCTTCTGCCTCCTCCCCCTCGCTCTCTGTTTCCTCCCTTGCCCTTGCCTCTGCTCCTGAACCCCTGACAGTCTGTCTCCACCCTCATCGGCCTGCTGGGGTTGACATGAAGCAGCTGCTCTTCCGACGCGAAGAGACGCTTGAATGCCTGAAAGGACTGCTCCGCCTGCTCTGTCCAGATGAACTTCCTTTTCTTGGAGCTGAGCGTGTCCGTGATGGCCGCTGTCTGCATGGCAAAGCCTTTGATAAACTTGCGATAGAAGTTCGCGAAGCCGACAAACCGTTGGACCTCCTTCCGGTTGCGTGGGCTTTTCCAATCCAACACTGCTCGAACCTTGGCGCTGTCCATGGCGAGCCCCTTGTCAGACAACTTGTAGCCCAGGAAATCCACCTCGGTCACGTCGAATTGGCACTTCTCCAGCTTGGCGTAAAGCCTATGTTGCTGTAGCCTGCTCAGCACTTCCTTGACGTGTCTGTCATGCTCCTGCTGCGATTCCGAAAAGATCAGGATGTCATCCAAGAAACAGACGCACGTCTTGTAGAGGAGCCCCGCCAACACGTGATGCATGAAAGCTTGAAAAACGTGGGAACCATTTTGCAATCCAAAAGGCATAACTCTATATTCGTAGGTGCCCAGGGGCGTGAACATGGCTGTCTTCCACTCATCTCCTTCCCGCATGCGAATGATGTTGTACGCCCCTCGCAGGTCCAACTTGGTGAACACGCTGCCCTTCCGTACCTTTGCGAGGAGGTCGTCGATTCGGGGCATGGGGAAGTCCGATGGCTTGGTCACACTGTTCAAAATGCGATAGTCCACTACAAGTCTTTTTTGGGGCGTGTCCCGCTTCTTAACAAAGAATACCGGACTGCCCCCCGCTGCCTTGGACTCTCGGATGAAACCGCACTCCAAATTATGATCTACGAACTCCTTGAGTTCCTGCAGTTCGTCCTCAGACATGGAATACAGCTTCCCTTTGGGCAGCGCCGCCCCCGGCAGCAGGTCAATTTTGCAGTCATATGGTCTGTGGGGGGGTAGCCTGTCTGCCTCCTTTTCGCAGAAAACCTCCAAAAATTCTGCGTACTTGTGGGGAACCGCTTGCAGCGTGCCTAGCTGCCGCTGTGACTCCTCTTCCTCTCCTTCCTGCCGGGGCACGATGCAGTGTTCAGCGCAAAAGGAAGAGCCGAAGGTCAGCTGCCTCTGGTACCAAGCCAGCGTCGGGCTGTGCTTGTCCAGCCAACTCATGCCCAATACAATGGGCGTGTCCGATAGTTGAGTGACATTGAAGCTGATGATTTCCCTGTGATTCCCAAGTCGCATCACCATTGGTGGCGTCTGCTTCACCACTTGCCCCCCTAGCAGCTCCCTGCCATCCACCGTGACAACCTGCAGGGGCAGCGTGGCAGGCAGCAACTGTATAGCGTGCCGGTCGACAAAGTCCTGCCCTATAAAGTCCGCATTGCTTCCGGAGTCAATGGTGATTGGCACGTCCATGGTGATTCCATTGGGCAGCTGGAGCGACGCGGTGAGCCTCACTACTGGTTTGGGCGGGAGGGGGTCCATGGGCTGTAAAATCTCTGGGGACTGCTTCACTGACACGTCTGGCTGGGCCCCAGTGCCTCTTTCTCCAGCCAGACTCCGTCGTTTCCCTGCTGTGGTTCTCCTTGCTGCGTTGCTGCAGTTACCATTGCTGAGGCTGCAGTGTGCTTGTGGAGCCTCTGGGGACACTCTTTCGCCATATGCTGTGGATCATCGCAGATGTAACACTTCCTGTTCCCTCTAGGAGGCTTCGCTTTCACTGCTGCCGGTGCTAGGGCTCTGGCTGCTGACTGAGCCCTTGCACCTCCAACCTCCATAGGTTCCGCTCCTCCTCCTGGCAGAGGCGTGGATTGCGCACGCGCTGCTTCTCTGGGAAGGAAGGAGGAGCCCCTGGCTGGTTCGCGCCCTCCACGCCCTTCGTCCCTGCTCCACGGACGTTCTTCCAGCCGCACCCCCACCGCCAGCGCCCTCTGAACGATCTCCTGCGTGGTCCGGGGTCTCTCCCCCCTCGCAATTTCATCTTTAACCGAGCCGTGCAATCCCTCCCAAAACAGGTCTCTTACAGGAGCCGAATCTCTGTCCCATTCCAGGGCACTGACCAAAGCGAAAAAGCGGGCATGGTACTGCCTTACGCTGGCCCTCCCTTGCTTCAGTCCATGTATCTGCTGCCGAGCAAGATCCACGTCAATGCTTGATAAAAAGCACCCATCCATCGCTTTAATAAAGGCATCCGCATTTTGGAGCGCCGGATCCTTATCTCTCCACAAATTGCGCAGCCATGCTTTAGCATCTCCATGCAAATGGGACATGATGAATCCCACCTTCTCTTGCTCATCTCTAAAGTCATTGTTCAGCAGTTGCAGTGCACACATTACATCTGCTCTAAAGTTGGGGTACTGTTGCAAATTCCCATCGAAGTGAGAGACCAGACCGCCTGTTCGTCTCCCCAACCCAATCCCCTCCGGTTTGGGTGTCAGTTGCCCATGCTTCGTAAGCACTTCCAACCTGACCTGGAGATCCCTGTAGGCGGCAGCTGCGTCCTCCTCTCTCTTCCTGGATGCAAGAGCCTCGGCATTCAGTCGTGACACTGCTTCTCTGAGTTCCTCTACCTGCTGTTCGGTCGTCATTTTGTCTGCCGTTCGTGAGCTCGCTAGTAGGCACCCGCTTTCTCTCCTCTCCGCGAGGCTGTAGATGCCCACAATTTATGAGACGGAGCTTACTGTCAGAGTTGCTTCCAGATCCTAGCTCACAGAGGATCACGCTAGCCAGCGATCATTAAATAAAAGTCTTTATTGAGTTACAGTTTCCATTCTCAAGCTGCTGCGTGCAACTCTACGTCTCATGGTTAGATCGGCGAAGCTCCATCTGAGTCTCCGCCCTTTGTACACCAACTTAATATCCTAGCCTTGCTCCACCTTTTCCGCCTGACTGTTCTTCTCTGGGTCCCTCTGCCCCCCGGGGTCTCTTCCTTCCGGGATTCCTCTGACGCTGACGCTGACCCCCCTGACTCTTCTCCCTCCTTTCGGCGGGCTTTAGGACCTGGCTCCCTTTCCGGGCTGCCTACTGCGCCACCTTCCTGTGCATTTGAACTTGGTGCGCGCGCCCAACCTTCCACCTTCCGTCTGACCGTTTCTTCGCTCCCCGATGGAGGTGTGGCCACTCCTGACTCGTGCCCTCCCCCCTGTTGTGAGCTGCCAGCGCTTGACCCCTGGCGCCCTTCCTCTTCCCTGCTCTCTGGCGGTGACGCTGGTCCCGATTTCCAACTGCTCCCCTCTGAGTCCCCTCTGGCTTTATCTTCCTGGGGTGTCCCCCTAGGCTCCCCCCTTGCCCTGGCCACTGGTGCTCCTTTCTGTGAATCTTCTGATTCACTGGAAAGACTCGGAGATCTCGGGTCGTCGTCATCACTCATCTTTTCTTCTGCCTCCTCCCCCTCGCTCTCTGTTTCCTCCCTTGCTCTTGCCTCTGCTCCTGAACCCCTGACAGCTGGCTAGCGTGATCCTCTGTGAGCTAGGATCTGGAAGCAGCTCTGACAACACTGTTGTGTTATTTTGGTCTCATTACACACACATTGAGATTTCTTGGTCAATGTACCTTAACACCAAAGAAAACGACTTCAAAAAAGCGAAATAAAAGATTATTCGCTCTATGTAGCTGGAACCCAAGAGAACAGGTTTGGCTTTGTTTAGGCTTATTATACTTCGCTTTGCTATTTGTTAGTGAATGAAGACAGAAAGAACACTCCAAGCTTATTCGTCCTCTTTCTATTGAGATGGAATCAAAACACCTAAGCTTGGTTTGGGCTGATAACAAACATGTCACTCTGCGATTTTTGGGTGAATGTGCATTCTAACCCCCAAAACACCAATTTGAAATGAGCCCAATCAGAGCTTTGTCATCTTCTTTTTATGTAGTTGGAAGCCAAAACACCTTTTGGTTTGGTTGGGGGTGATTCTGGTGCACACCCAAAAAAAGCACAATCAAAGCTTATTCGTCTTCTTTCTACGCATATGGAAGCGAAAAGACAATGTTGTGTTATTTTGGTCTCATTACACACACTTTGAGGTTTCTGGGTCAATGTGCATTAACACCAAAGAACACGAAATATGCGAAATCAAAGATTCTTCGTTCTATGTAGCTGGAACCCAAAAGAACCTGTTTGGCTTTGTTTAGGCTTATTACAATTCGCTTTGCTATTTGTGATTGAATGAACACCGAAAGAACAATTCAAGCTTATTCGTCCTTGTCAGGGGTTCAGGAGCAGAGGCAAGGGCAAGGGAGGAAACAGAGAGCGAGGGAGAGGAGGCAGAAGAAAAGATGAGTGATGACGACGACCCGAGATCTCCGAGTCTTTCCAGTGAATCAGAAGATTCACAGAAAGGAGCACCAGTGGCCAGGGCAAGGGGGGAGCCTAGGGGGACACCCCAGGAAGATAGAGCCAGAGGGGACTCAGAGGGGAGCAGTTGGAAATCGGGACCAGCGTCACCGCCAGAGAGCAGGGAAGAGGAAGGGCGCCAGGGATCAAGCGCTGGCAGCTCACAACAGGGGGGAGGGCACGAGTCAGGAGTGGCCACACCTCCATCGGGGAGCGAAGAAACGGTCAGACGGAAGGTGGAAGGTTGGGCGCGCGCGACAAGTTCAAATGCACAGGAAGGTGGCGCAGTAGGCAGCCCGGAAAGGGAGCCAGGTCCTAAAGCCCGCCGAAAGGAGGGAGAAGAGTCAGGGGGGTCAGCGTCAGAGGAATCCCGGAAGGAAGAGACCCCGGGGGGCAGAGGGACCCAGAGAAGAACAGTCAGGCGGAAAAGGTGGAGCAAGGCTAGGATATTAAGTTGGTGTACAAGGGGCGGAGACTCAGATGGGGCTTCGCCGATCTAACCATTAGACGTAGGGTTGCACGCAGCAGCTTGAGAATGGAAACTGTAACTCAATAAAGACTTTTATTTAATGATCGCTGGCTAGCGTGATCCTCTGTGAGCTAGGATCTGGAAGCAACTCTGACAGTAAGCTCCATCTCATGAATTGTGGGCATCTACAGCCTCGCGGAGAGGAGAGAAAGCGGGTGCCTACTAGCGAGCTCACGAACGGCAGACAACATGACGGCCGAACAGCAGATAGTGGAACTCAGAGAAGCAGTGTCGCGCCTGAATGCCGAGGCTCTTGCATCCAGGAAGAGAGAGGAGGACGCAGCTGCCGCCTACAGGGATCTCCAGGTCAGGTTGGAAGTGCTTACGAAGCAAGGGCAACTGACACCCAAACCGGAGGGGATTGGGTTGGGGAGACGAACAGGCGGTCTGGTCTCTCACTTCGATGGGAATTTGCAACAGTACCCCAACTTTAGAGCAGATGTAATGTGTGCACTGCAACTGCTGAACAAAGACTTTAGAGATGAGCAAGAGAAGGTGGGATTCATCATGTCCCATTTGCATGGAGATGCTAAAGCATGGCTGCGCAATTTGTGGAGAGATAAGGATCCGGCGCTCCAAAACGCGGATGCCTTTATTAAAGCGATGGATGGGTGCTTTTTGTCAAGCATTGACGTGGATCTTGCTCGGCAGCAGATACATGGACTGAAGCAAGGGAGGGCCAGCGTAAGGCAGTACCATGCCCGCTTTTTCGCTTTGGTCAGTGCTCTGGAATGGGACAGAGATTCGGCTCCTGTAAGAGACCTGTTTTGGGAGGGATTGCACGGCTCGGTTAAAGATGAAATTGCGAGGGGGGAGAGACCCCGGACCACGCAGGAGATCGTTCAGAGGGCGCTGGCGGTGGGGGTGCGGCTGGAAGGACGTCCGTGGAGCAGTGGCGAAGGGCGTGGAGGGCGCGAACCAGCCAGGGGCTCCTCCTTCCTTCCCAGAGAAGCAGCGCGTGCGCAATCCACGCCTCCGCCAGGAGGAGGAGCGGAACCTATGGAGGTTGGAGGTGCAAGGGCTCAGTCAGCAGCCAGAGCCCTAGCACCGGCAGCAGTGAAAGCGAAGCCTCCTAGAGGGAACAGGAAGTGTTACATCTGCGATGATCCACAGCATATGGCGAAAGAGTGTCCCCAGAGGCTCCACAAGCACACTGCAGCCTCAGCAATGGTAACTGCAGCAACGCAGCAAGGACAACCACAGCAGGGAAACGACGGAGTCTGGTTGGAAGAGGCACTGGGGCCCAGCCAGACGTGTCAGTGAAGCAGTCCCCAGAGATTTTACAGCCCATGGACCCCCTCCCGCCCAAACCGGTAGTGAGGCTCACCGCGTCGCTCCAGCTGCCCAATGGAATCACCATGGACGTGCCAATCACCATTGACTCCGGAAGCAATGCGGACTTTATAGGGCAGGACTTTGTCGACCGGCACGCTATACAGTTGCTGCCTGCCACGCTGCCCCTGCAGGTTGTCACGGTGGATGGCAGGGAGCTGCTAGGGGGGCAAGTGGTGAAGCAGACGCCACCAATGGTGATGCGACTTGGGAATCACAGGGAAATCATCAGCTTCAATGTCACTCAACTATCGGACACGCCCATTGTATTGGGCATGAGTTGGCTGGACAAGCACAGCCCGACGCTGGCTTGGTACCAGAGGCAGCTGACCTTCGGCTCTTCCTTTTGCGCTGAACACTGCATCGTGCCCAGGCAGGAAGGAGAGGAAGAGGAGTCACAGCTGCAGCTAGGCACGCTGCAAGCGGTTCCCCACAAGTACGCAGAATTTTTGGAGGTTTTCTGCGAGAAGGAGGCAGACAGGCTACCCCCCCACAGACCATATGACTGCAAAATTGACCTGCTGCCGGGGGCGGCGCTGCCCAAAGGGAAGCTGTATTCCATGTCTGAGGACGAACTGCAGGAACTCAAAGAGTTCATAGATCATAATTTGGAGCGCGGTTTCATCCGAGAGTCCAAGGCAGCGGGGGGCAGTCCGGTATTCTTTGTTAAGAAGAGGGACACGCCCCAAAAAAGACTTGTAGTGGACTTTCGCATCTTGAACAGTGTGACCAAGCCATCGGACTTCCCCATGCCCCGAATCGACGACCTCCTCGCAAAGGTACGGAAGGGCAGAGTGTTCACCAAGTTGGACCTGCGAGGGGCATACAACCTCATTCGCATGCGGGAGGGAGATGAGTGGAAGACAGCCATGTTCACGCCCCTGGGCACCTACGAATATAGAGTTATGCCTTTTGGATTGCAAAATGGCTCCCACGTTTTTCAAGCTTTCATGCATCACGTGTTGGCGGGGCTCCTCTACAAGACGTGCGTCTGTTTCTTGGATGACATCCTGATCTTTTCGGAATCGCAGCAGGAGCATGACAGACACGTCAAGGAAGTGCTGAGCAGGCTACAGCAACATAGGCTTTACGCCAAGCTGGAGAAGTGCCAATTCGACGTGACGGAGGTGGATTTCCTGGGCTACAAGTTGTCTGATAAAGGGCTCGCCATGGACAGCGCCAAGGTCCGAGCAGTGTTGGATTGGAAAAGCCCACGCAACCGGAAGGAGGTCCAACGGTTTGTCGGCTTCGCGAACTTCTATCGCAAGTTTATCAAAGGCTTTGCGATGCAGACAGCGGCCATCACGGACACGCTCAGCTCCAAGAAAAAGAAGTTCATCTGGACAGAGCAGGCGGAGCAGTCCTTTCAGGCACTCAAGCGTCTCTTCGCGTCGGAAGAGCAGCTGCTTCATGTCAACCCCAGCAGGCCGATGAGGGTGGAGACAGACGCTTCGGACAGAGCCGTGGGAGCAGTCCTGCTGCAGAAAGACCCGCAGGGGGTTTGGAGGCCGGGAGCGTTTTACTCAAGGAAGCTCAGCAAGTCCGAACAGAACTACACCATCTGGGACAGGGAGTTGCTGGCCATTCATGCAGCGTTCAAAGCGTGGAGGCACTTCCTGATCGGCGCCAAGCACACGGTGCAGGTCTGCACGGACCACAAGAATCTAGAGCACTGGCGCACGGCACAGTTCCTGAACCAGAGGCAGATACGTTGGGCTGAGTTCTTTGCGAATTTCGACTTCCGAATAGAATATGTCCCGGGGGACACCAACATCATGGCGGATGCTCTCTCCCGTAAGCCACAGTATCTGGAGGAGGCAACGCCAGCGGCCGCCATGCACATCTTCGCACCGACAGTGTGGGCGTGCGCGGCGGCAACAGTTGACCTGGATGCGGTGCGACGAGCGTTGCAGGATGACTCCTTCGCGCAAGCAAAGATGGCAGAGGTGCACAGGGGCACGGCAGCGACCGACGAGTTCCAGCTGCGAGATGGTTTGCTCATCCGTAAAGGGGCCATCTACGTGCCGGGAGACGAACTTCGCGCCAAGGTACTGCGGCAGCTGCACGACGCGCCCACTGCCGGGCACTTTGGCAAGGAGAAGACGGTGGAATTAGTAGCCAGAGACTTCTGGTGGCCCGGAATGAGAGGGGAAGTCGCGGACTACGTGGCGAGGTGTGACACCTGCCAGAGGGCCAAACCAGTGCACAGACCGCCGGCCGGACTGCTGGAACCGCTGCAAACTCCGTTCGAACCATGGGAGAGAGTGGCCCTGGACTTTGTCACGGATCTGCCCAGCTCGAGGGGCAAGACGGCTGTGCTGGTGGTGGTGGACTTGTTCTCCAAGATGGCACATTTCATTCCGTGTGCGAAGGTGGCCACGGCGGAACAAACCGCCAAACTGTTCATAGACCACGTGTTCAAGGTTCACGGTCTGCCGCGGTCTATTCTGTCCGACCGAGGGCGACAGTTCATCTCGAACTTCTGGCAGAGGCTGATGGGCTTCCTGAACGTCAAGATCAACCTGGCGTCGGCTAGACACCCGCAGACCAACGGGCAAGCGGAGCGGGTCAATGCCATCATGCAGCAGTACCTGAGATGTTATGCGAATCAACAGCCTGCGACGTGGGTGGATTACCTGCCTCTCGCCGAGTTCGCCTACAACAACACGAAGCACGTGTCCACGGGGGTCACGCCGTTCTTCGCCAACAACGGGAGGCACCCCAGAACCTTCCCGGGACTGGAAAGAATGGGGGAGGGGGAGCCGCAGACAGCAGATGCGTTCGCGTCGGAGTTGCAGGAGGTCCACGATCAGCTGCGGCGGCACCTGGAGCTGGCTAAACACGCATACAAGGTTCAAGCGGACAAACACAGAAGGGTTGGCGAAGAGATCCATGTGGGAGACTGGGTCTGGTTAGCAGCCCACGCAGTGCCGGCCAGGTCGTTGGCGAAGAAGAAACTAGGGCATAAACAACTGGGGCCCTACCGAGTCGAAGAACAGGTCAACCCGGTGGCTTTCAGGCTGGCTCTTCCGGAGGGTTCCAGAATGCATCCGGTGTTCCACAGATCGGTGCTCACTCCCTACAAGGCACCTCACAGGTTTCAGGAACCAGGAACGGCACCGGGTCCGCTCCGAGAGAGAACCGGGCAAGGGGGAGTGGCACAGGAGGAGCGCATCAACGAAGTCACGGAGATTTTGGACTCCAGATGGGGGGAAGAGGGGGTAGAATACCTTCTCGCCAAGGAGGGCACCCCGGCCAGTGCCAACAGCTGGGTGCCGGGCTACGCTTTAGACGAACCTCTGCTCAAAGAAGAGTTTCATGCCCTCTTCCCACACAGGCCAATGCCAGCAGACTTTTTCGACGACTGGCTTTTCACGCCCACGCTTTCAGCCAGCACGTTCCGGGGGTTCGACTCGGACGAGGAACCGACACGAGACGCCCGTTCCCCGGAGGGGTCACCCTCGGGATCTGCTTCAGAACCCTCGTATTGGTGGGATGATCGACCAGAGGAGCAGTTCCGCAGAAGGTGGCTGGAGGGTCCAGGACGAGCAACGTCTCCAGAAGGCAACGAGGGAGAGACGGACATGGACGTTTTCGGGGACGACCCGGGTTTCGAGCACGGCGGCACAGAGATGGAAGCGGAGGTGACCGTCGTCAACGAGAGCAGGGAGGAAGAACCGGAAGACTTCGGATGGCGGCCCGCCACGGGAAGCGAACTGTATCCGACATTCGTCCCCCTGACACAGCAGCACCCAGATCCCGCACCGGAAGGAGGGGAGGGGGGAAGAGGGGGCTTCGAGGGGGGGATGGATGTCAGGGGTTCAGGAGCAGAGGCAAGGGCAAGGGAGGAAACAGAGAGCGAGGGAGAGGAGGCAGAAGAAAAGATGAGTGATGACGACGACCCGAGATCTCCGAGTCTTTCCAGTGAATCAGAAGATTCACAGAAAGGAGCACCAGTGGCCAGGGCAAGGGGGGAGCCTAGGGGGACACCCCAGGAAGATAGAGCCAGAGGGGACTCAGAGGGGAGCAGTTGGAAATCGGGACCAGCGTCACCGCCAGAGAGCAGGGAAGAGGAAGGGCGCCAGGGATCAAGCGCTGGCAGCTCACAACAGGGGGGAGGGCACGAGTCAGGAGTGGCCACACCTCCATCGGGGAGCGAAGAAACGGTCAGACGGAAGGTGGAAGGTTGGGCGCGCGCGACAAGTTCAAATGCACAGGAAGGTGGCGCAGTAGGCAGCCCGGAAAGGGAGCCAGGTCCTAAAGCCCGCCGAAAGGAGGGAGAAGAGTCAGGGGGGTCAGCGTCAGCGTCAGAGGAATCCCGGAAGGAAGAGACCCCGGGGGGCAGAGGGACCCAGAGAAGAACAGTCAGGCGGAAAAGGTGGAGCAAGGCTAGGATATTAAGTTGGTGTACAAGGGGCGGAGACTCAGATGGGGCTTCGCCGATCTAACCATTAGACGTAGGGTTGCACGCAGCAGCTTGAGAATGGAAACTGTAACTCAATAAAGACTTTTATTTAATGATCGCTGGCTAGCGTGATCCTCTGTGAGCTAGGATCTGGAAGCAACTCTGACAGTCCTCTTTCTATTGAGAGATGGAACCAAAATACCTATGCATTGTTTTGACTGATAACAAACATGTCACGTGCGATTTTTGGGTGAATGTGCATTCTAACCCCAAAAACACCAATTTGAATCAAGCCCAATCAGAGCTTTATCATCTTCTTTTTATGTAGTTGGAACCCAAAAGACCTTTTTGCTTTGGTTGGGGGTGATTCTGGTGCACACCCATAAAACACCACGTGTATTGAAACAAGCACAATCAAAGCTTATTTGTCTTATTTCTACGCATATGGAAGCGAAAAGACAGTGGTGTGTTATTTTGGTCTCATTACACACACACTTTGAGGTTTCTGGGTCAATGTGCATTAACACCAAAGAACAAGAAATATGCGAAATCAAAGATTCTTCGTTCTATGTAACTGGAACCCAAAAGAACCTGTTTGACTTTGTTTAGGCTTATTACAATTCGCTTTGCTATTTGTGAGTGAATGAACACTGAAAGAACAATCCACGCTTATTCGTCCTCTTTCTATTGAGATGGAACCAAAACACCTATGCTTGGTTTGGCCTGATAACAAACATGTTACTCTGCGATTTTTGGGTCAATGTGCATTCTAACCCCCAAAACACCAATTTGAAATGAGCCCAATCAGAGCTTTATCAGCTTTTTTTTATGTAGATGGTACGCCAAAGACCTTTTTGCTTTGGTTGGGGTGATTCTGGTGCACACCCAAAAAACACCATGCGAATTGAAATAAGCACAATCAAAGCTTATTTGTCTTCTTTCTACGCATATGGAAGCGAAAAGACACTGTTGTGTTATTTTGGTCTCATTACACACACATTGAGATTTCTGGGTCAATGTGCATTAACACCAAAGAACACGACTTCAAATAAGCGAAATCAAAGAGTCTTCGTTCTTTGTAGCTGGAACCCATAAGAACCTATTGAGGTTTGTTTAGGCTTATTACAATTCGTAATAAGCCTACAATTCATAATAAACCTATTGAGGTTTGTTTAGGCTTATTACAATTCTATTTGTGAGTGAATGAACACCGAAAGAACAATTCAAGCTTATTTGTCCTCTTTCTATTGAGATTGAACCAAAACACCTAAGCTTGGTTTGGGCTGATAACAAACATGTCACTCTGCGATTTTTGGGTGAATGTGCATTCTAACCCTAAAAAC
The DNA here is from genome assembly GCF_964106645.2 of Podarcis pityusensis. Taxonomy (NCBI): domain Eukaryota; kingdom Metazoa; phylum Chordata; class Lepidosauria; order Squamata; family Lacertidae; genus Podarcis; species Podarcis pityusensis. Next base: position 366,691 of record NC_138045.1, on the reverse strand, counting down.
ACCAATTTGAAATAAGCTCAATCAGAGCTTTATCATCTTCTTTTTATGTAGATGGAACCCAAAACACCTTTTTGCTTTGCTTGGGGGTGATTCTGGTGCACACCCATAAAACACCACGTGTATTGAAACAAGCACAATCAAAGCTTATTTGTCTTATTTCTACGCATATGGAAGCGAAAAGACAGTGGTGTTATTTTGGTCTCATTACACACACTTTGCGATTTCTGGGTCAATGTGCATTAACACCAAAGAACACGACTTCAAATAAGCGAAATCCAAGATTCTTCTTTCTAGGTAGCTGGAACCCAAATCAACCTGTTTGGCTTTGTTTAGGCTTACTACACTTCGCTTTGCTATTTGTGGGGGACTGAACACAGAAAGAACAATGCAAGCTTATTCGTCCTCTTTCTATTGAGGTGGAACCCAAACACCTAAGCTTGGTTTGGCTGATAACAAACACGTCACTCTGCGATTTGTGGGTGAATGTGCATTCTAACCCTAAAAACACCAATTTGAAATAAGCCCAATCAGAGCTATATCATCTTCTTTTTATGTAGTTGGAACCCAAAAGACCTTTTTGCTTTGGTTGGGGGTGATTCTGATGCACACTCCAAAAACACCATGCGAATTGAAATAAGAACAATCAAAGCTTATTTGTCTTCTTTCTACGCATATGGAAGCGAAAAGACAGTGTTGTGTTATTTTGGTCTCATTACACACACACTTTGAGGTTTCTGGGTCAATGTGCATTAACACCAAAGAACACGAAATATGCGAAATCAACGATTCTTCGTTCTATGTAGCTGGAACCCAAAAGAACCTTTTAGGTTTGTTTAGGCTTATTAAAATTCGCTTTGCTATTTGTGAGTGAATGAACACCGAAAGAACAATCCAAGCTTATTTGTCCTATTTCTATTGAGGAGGAACCCAAATACCTAAGCTTGGTTTGGCTGATAACAAACACGTCACTCTGCGATTTGTGGGTGAATGTGCATTCTAACCCTAAAAACACCAATTTGAAATAAGCCCCATCAGAGCTATATCATCTTCTTTTTATGTAGTTGGAACCCAAAAGACCTTTTTGCTTTGGTTGGGGGTGATTCTGGTGCACACTCCAAAAACACCATTCGAATTGAAATAAGAACAATCAAAGCTTATTTGTCTTCTTTCTACGCATATGGAAGCGAAAAGACAGTGTTGTGTTATTTTGGTCTCATTACACACACACTTTGAGGTTTCTGGGTCAATGTGCATTAACACCAAAGAACACGAAATATGCGAAATCAAAGATTCTTCGTTCTATGTAGCTGGAACCCAAAAGAACCTGTTTGACTTTGTTTAGGCTTACTACACTTCGCTTTGCTATTTGTGGGGGACTGAACACCGAAAGAACAATGCAAGCTTATTCGTCCTCTTTCTATTGAGATGGAACCAAAACACCTATTCTTGGTTTGGGCTGATAACAAACATGTCACTCTGCGATTTTTGGATTAATGTGCATTCTAACCCCAAAAACACCAATTTGAAATGAGCCCAATCAGAGCTATATCATCTTCTTTTTATGTAGATGGAATGCAAAAGACCTTTTTGCTTTGGTTGGGGTGATTCTGGTGCACACCCAAAAAACACCATGCGAATTGAAATAAGCACAATCAAAGCTTATTTGTCTTCTTTCTATGCATATGGAAGCGAAAAGACACTGTTGTGTTATTTTGGTCTCATTACACACACATTGAGATTTCTGGGTCAATGTGCATTAACACCAAAGAACAAGACTTGAAATAAGCGAAATCAAAGAGTCTTCGTTCTATGTAGCTGGAACCCATAATAACCTATTGAGGTTTGTTTAGGCTTATTACAATTCGCTTTGCTATTTGTGAGTGAATGAACACCGAAAGAACAATCCAAGCTTATTTGTCCTCTTTCTATTGAGATTGAACCAAAACACCTAAGCTTGGTTTGGGCTGATAACAAACATGTCACTCTGCGATTTTTGGGTGAATGTGCATTCTAACCCTAAAAAAACCAATTTGAAATAAGCTCAATCAGAGCTTTATCATCTTCTTTTTATGTAGATGGAACCCAAAACACCTTTTGGCTTTGGTTGGGGGTGATTCTGGTGCACACCCATAAAACACCACGTGTATTGAAACAAGCACAATCAAAGCTTATTTGTCTTCTTTCTATGCATATGGAAGCGAAAAGACACTGTTGTGTTATTTTGGTCTCATTACACACACATTGAGATTTCTGGGTCAATGTGCATTAACACCAAAGAACACGACTTCAAATAAGCGAAATCAAAGTCTTCGTTCTATGTAGCTGGAACCCATAAGAACCTATTGAGGTTTGTTTAGGCTTATTACAATTCGTAATAAGCCTACAATTCATAATAAACCTATTGAGGTTTGTTTAGGCTTATTACAATTCTATTTGTGAGTGAATGAACACCGAAAGAACAATCCAAGCTTATTTGTCCTCTTTCTATTGAGATTGAACCAAAACACCTAAGCTTGGTTTGGGCTGATAACAAACATGTCACTCTGCGATTTTTGGGTGAATGTGCATTCTAACCCTAAAAACACCAATTTGAAATAAGCTCAATCAGAGCTTTATCATCTTCTTTTTATGTAGATGGAACCCAAAACACCTTTTTGCTTTGCTTGGGGGTGATTCTGGTGCACACCCATAAAACACCACGTGTATTGAAACAAGCACAATCAAAGCTTATTTGTCTTATTTCTACGCATATGGAAGCGAAAAGACAGTGGTGTTATTTTGGTCTCATTACACACACTTTGCGATTTCTGGGTCAATGTGCATTAACACCAAAGAACACGACTTCAAATAAGCGAAATCCAAGATTCTTCTTTCTAGGTAGCTGGAACCCAAATCAACCTGTTTGGCTTTGTTTAGGCTTACTACACTTCGCTTTGCTATTTGTGGGGGACTGAACACAGAAAGAACAATGCAAGCTTATTCGTCCTCTTTCTATTGAGGTGGAACCCAAACACCTAAGCTTGGTTTGGCTGATAACAAACACGTCACTCTGCGATTTGTGGGTGAATGTGCATTCTAACCCTAAAAACACCAATTTGAAATAAGCCCAATCAGAGCTATATCATCTTCTTTTTATGTAGTTGGAACCCAAAAGACCTTTTTGCTTTGGTTGGGGGTGATTCTGATGCACACTCCAAAAACACCATGCGAATTGAAATAAGAACAATCAAAGCTTATTTGTCTTCTTTCTACGCATATGGAAGCGAAAAGACAGTGTTGTGTTATTTTGGTCTCATTACACACACACTTTGAGGTTTCTGGGTCAATGTGCATTAACACCAAAGAACACGAAATATGCGAAATCAACGATTCTTCGTTCTATGTAGCTGGAACCCAAAAGAACCTTTTAGGTTTGTTTAGGCTTATTAAAATTCGCTTTGCTATTTGTGAGTGAATGAACACCGAAAGAACAATGCAAGCTTATTCGTCCTCTTTCTATTGAGATGGAACCAAAACACCTATTCTTGGTTTGGGCTGATAACAAACATGTCACTCTGCGATTTTTGGATTAATGTGCATTCTAACCCCAAAAACACCAATTTGAAATGAGCCCAATCAGAGCTATATCATCTTCTTTTTATGTAGATGGAATGCAAAAGACCTTTTTGCTTTGGTTGGGGTGATTCTGGTGCACACCCAAAAAACACCATGCGAATTGAAATAAGCACAATCAAAGCTTATTTGTCTTCTTTCTATGCATATGGAAGCGAAAAGACACTGTTGTGTTATTTTGGTCTCATTACACACACATTGAGATTTCTGGGTCAATGTGCATTAACACCAAAGAACAAGACTTGAAATAAGCGAAATCAAAGAGTCTTCGTTCTATGTAGCTGGAACCCATAATAACCTATTGAGGTTTGTTTAGGCTTATTACAATTCGCTTTGCTATTTGTGAGTGAATGAACACCGAAAGAACAATCCAAGCTTATTTGTCCTCTTTCTATTGAGATTGAACCAAAACACCTAAGCTTGGTTTGGGCTGATAACAAACATGTCACTCTGCGATTTTTGGGTGAATGTGCATTCTAACCCTAAAAAAACCAATTTGAAATAAGCTCAATCAGAGCTTTATCATCTTCTTTTTATGTAGATGGAACCCAAAACACCTTTTGGCTTTGGTTGGGGGTGATTCTGGTGCACACCCATAAAACACCACGTGTATTGAAACAAGCACAATCAAAGCTTATTTGTCTTCTTTCTATGCATATGGAAGCGAAAAGACACTGTTGTGTTATTTTGGTCTCATTACACACACATTGAGATTTCTGGGTCAATGTGCATTAACACCAAAGAACACGACTTCAAATAAGCGAAATCAAAGTCTTCGTTCTATGTAGCTGGAACCCATAAGAACCTATTGAGGTTTGTTTAGGCTTATTACAATTCGTAATAAGCCTACAATTCATAATAAACCTATTGAGGTTTGTTTAGGCTTATTACAATTCTATTTGTGAGTGAATGAACAGCGAAAGAACAATCCAAGCTTATTTGTCCTCTTTCTATTGAGATTGAACCAAAACACCTAAGCTTGGTTTGGGCTGATAACAAACATGTCACTCTGCGATTTTTGGGTGAATGTGCATTCTAACCCTAAAAACACCAATTTGAAATAAGCTCAATCAGAGCTTTATCATCTTCTTTTTATGTAGATGGAACCCAAAACACCTTTTTGCTTTGCTTGGGGGTGATTCTGGTGCACACCCATAAAACACCACGTGTATTGAAACAAGCACAATCAAAGCTTATTTGTCTTATTTCTACGCATATGGAAGCGAAAAGACAGTGGTGTTATTTTGGTCTCATTACACACACTTTGCGATTTCTGGGTCAATGTGCATTAACACCAAAGAACACGACTTCAAATAAGCGAAATCCAAGATTCTTCTTTCTAGGTAGCTGGAACCCAAATCAACCTGTTTGGCTTTGTTTAGGCTTACTACACTTCGCTTTGCTATTTGTGGGGGACTGAACACAGAAAGAACAATGCAAGCTTATTCGTCCTCTTTCTATTGAGGTGGAACCCAAACACCTAAGCTTGGTTTGGCTGATAACAAACACGTCACTCTGCGATTTGTGGGTGAATGTGCATTCTAACCCTAAAAACACCAATTTGAAATGAGCCCCATCAGAGCTATATCATCTTCTTTTTATGTAGTTGGAACCCAAAAGACCTTTTTGCTTTGGTTGGGGGTGATTCTGGTGCACACTCCAAAAACACCATGCGAATTGAAATAAGAACAATCAAAGCTTATTTGTCTTCTTTCTACGCATATGGAAGCGAAAAGACAGTGTTGTGTTATTTTGGTCTCATTACACACACACTTTGAGGTTTCTGGGTCAATGTGCATTAACACCAAAGAACACGAAATATGCGAAATCAACGATTCTTCGTTCTATGTAGCTGGAACCCAAAAGAACCTTTTAGGTTTGTTTAGGCTTATTAAAATTCGCTTTGCTATTTGTGAGTGAATGAACACCGAAAGAACAATCCAAGCTTATTTGTCCTCTTTCTATTGAGATTGAACCAAAACACCTAAGCTTGGTTTGGGCTGATAACAAACATGTCACTCTGCGATTTTTGGGTGAATGTGCATTCTAACCCTAAAAACACCAATTTGAAATAAGCTCAATCAGAGCTTTATCATCTTCTTTTTATGTAGATGGAACCCAAAACACCTTTTTGCTTTGCTTGGGGGTGATTCTGGTGCACACCCATAAAACACCACGTGTATTGAAACAAGCACAATCAAAGCTTATTTGTCTTATTTCTATGCATATGGAAGCGAATAGACAGTGGTGTTATTTTGGTCTCATTACACACACTTTGCGATTTCTGGGTCAATGTGCATTAACACCAAAGAACACGACTTCAAATAAGCGAAATCCAAGATTCTTCTTTCTAGGTAGCTGGAACCCAAATCAACCTGTTTGGCTTTGTTTAGGCTTACTACACTTCGCTTTGCTATTTGTGGGGGACTGAACACAGAAAGAACAATGCAAGCTTATTCGTCCTCTTTCTATTGAGGTGGAACCCAAACACCTAAGCTTGGTTTGGCTGATAACAAACACGTCACTCTGCGATTTGTGGGTGAATGTGCATTCTAACCCTAAAAACACCAATTTGAAATGAGCCCAATCAGAGCTATATCATCTTCTTTTTATGTAGTTGGAACCCAAAAGACCTTTTTGCTTTGGTTGGGGGTGATTCTGATGCACACTCCAAAAACACCATGCGAATTGAAATAAGAACAATCAAAGCTTATTTGTCTTCTTTCTACGCATATGGAAGCGAAAAGACAGTGTTGTGTTATTTTGGTCTCATTACACACACACTTTGAGGTTTCTGGGTCAATGTGTGTCAGAGCTGCTTCCAGATCCTAGCTCACAGAGGATCACGCTAGCCAGCGATCATTAAATAAAAGTCTTTATTGAGTTACAGTTTCCATTCTCAAGCTGCTGCGTGCAACTCTACGTCTCATGGTTAGATCGGCGAAGCCCCATCTGAGTCTCCGCCCCTTGTACACCAACTTAATATCCTAGCCTTGCTCCACCTTTTCCGCCTGACTGTTCTTCTCTGGGTCCCTCTGCCCCCCGGGGTCTCTTCCTTCCGGGATTCCTCTGACGCTGACGCTGACCCCCCTGACTCTTCTCCCTCCTTTCGGCGGGCTTTAGGACCTGGCTCCCTTTCCGGGCTGCCTACTGCGCCACCTTCCTGTGCATTTGAACTTGGCACGCGCGCCCAACCTTCCACCTTCCGTCTGACCGTTTCTTCGCTCCCCGATGGAGGTGTGGCCACTCCTGACTCGTGCCCTCCCCCCTGTTGTGAGCTGCCAGCGCTTGATCCCTGGCGCCCTTCCTCTTCCCTGCTCTCTGGCGGTGACGCTGGTCCTGATTTCCAACTGCTCCCCTCTGAGTCCCCTCTGGCTCTATCTTCCTGGGGTGTCCCCCTAGGCTCCCCCCTTGCCCTGGCCACTGGTGCTCCTTTCTGTGAATCTTCTGATTCACTGGAAAGACTCGGAGATCTCGGGTCGTCGTCATCACTCATCTTTTCTTCTGCCTCCTCTCCCTCGCTCTCTGTTTCCTCCCTTGCCCTTGCCTCTGCTCCTGAACCCCTGACATCCATCCCCCCCTCGAAGCCCCCTCTTCCCCCCTCCCCTCCTTCCGGTGCGGGATCTGGGTGCTGCCGTGTCAGGGGGACGAATGTCGGATACAGTTCGCTTCCCGTGGCGGGCCGCCATCCGAAGTCTTCCGGTTCTTCCTCCCTGCTCTCGTTGACGACGGTCACCTCCGCTTCCATCTCTGTGCCGCCGTGCTCGAAACCCGGGTCGTCCCCGAAAACGTCCATGTCCGTCTCTCCTTCGTTGCCTTCAGGAGACGTTGCTCGTCCTGGACCCTCCAGCCACCTTCTGCGGAACTGCTCCTCTGGTCGATCATCCCACCAATACGAGGGTTCTGAAGCAGATCCCGAGGGTGACCCCTCTGGGGAACGGGCGTCTCGTGTCGGTTCCTCGTCCGAGTCGAACCCCCGGAACGTGCTGGCTGAAAGCGTGGGCGTGAAAAGCCAGTCGTCGAAAAAGTCTGCTGGCATTGGCCTATGTGGGAAGAGGGCATGAAACTCTTCTTTGAGCAGAGGTTCGTCTAAAGCGTAGCCCGGCACCCAGCTGTTGGCACTGGCCGGGGTGCCCTCCTTGGCGAGAAGGTATTCTACCCCCTCTTCCCCCCATCTGGAGTCCAAAATCTCCGTGACTTCGTTGATGCGCTCCTCCTGTGCCACTCCCCCTTGCCCGGTTCTCTCTCGGAGCGGACCCGGTGCCGTTCCTGGTTCCTGAAACCTGTGAGGTGCCTTGTAGGGAGTGAGCACCGATCTGTGGAACACCGGATGCATTCTGGAACCCTCCGGAAGAGCCAGCCTGAAAGCCACCGGGTTGACCTGTTCGTCGACTTGGTAGGGCCCCAGTTGTTTATGCCCTAGTTTCTTCTTCGCCAACGACCTGGCCGGCACTGCGTGGGCTGCTAACCAGACCCAGTCTCCCACATGGATCTCTTCGCCAACCCTTCTGTGTTTGTCCGCTTGTACCTTGTATGCGTGTTTAGCCAGCTCCAGGTGCCGCCGCAGCTGATCGTGGACCTCCTGCAACTCCGACGCGAACGCATCTGCTGTCTGCGGCTCCCCCTCCCCCATTCTTTCCAGTCCCGGGAAGGTTCTAGGGTGCCTCCCGTTGTTGGCGAAGAACGGCGTGACCCCCGTGGACACGTGCTTCGTGTTGTTGTAGGCGAACTCGGCGAGAGGCAGGTAATCCACCCACGTCGCAGGCTGTTGATTCGCATAACATCTCAGGTACTGCTGCATGATGGCATTGACCCGCTCCGCTTGCCCGTTGGTCTGCGGGTGTCTAGCCGACGCCAGGTTGATCTTGACGTTCAGGAAGCCCATCAGCCTCTGCCAGAAGTTTGAGATGAACTGTCGCCCTCGGTCGGACAGAATAGACCGCGGCAGACCGTGAACCTTGAACACGTGGTCTATGAACAGTTTGGCGGTTTGTTCCGCCGTGGCCACCTTCGCACACGGAATGAAATGTGCCATCTTGGAGAACAAATCCACCACCACCAGCACAGCCGTCTTGCCCCTCGAGCTGGGCAGATCCGTGACAAACTCCAGGGCCACTCTCTCCCATGGCTCGAACGGAGTTTGCAGCGGTTCCAGCAGTCCGGCCGGCGGTCTGTGCACTGGTTTGGACCTCTGGCAGGTGTCACACCTCGCCACGTAGTCCGCGACTTCCCCTCTCATTCCGGGCCACCAGAAGTCTCTGGCTACTAATTCCACCGTCTTCTCCTTGCCAAAGTGCCCGGCAGTGGGCGCGTCGTGCAGCTGCTGCAGTACCTTGGCGCGAAGTTCGTCTCCCGGCACGTAGATGGCCCCTTTACGGATGAGCAAACCATCTCGCAGCTGGAACTCGTCGGTCGCTGCCGTGCCCCTGTGCACCTCTGCCATCTTTGCTTGCGCGAAGGAGTCATCCTGCAACGCTCGTCGCACCGCCTCCAGGTCAACTGTTGCCGCCGCGCACGCCCACACTGTCGGTGCGAAGATGTGCATGGCGGCCGCTGGCGTTGCCTCCTCCAGATACTGTGGCTTACGGGAGAGAGCATCCGCCATGATGTTGGTGTCCCCCGGGACATACTCTATTCGGAAGTCGAAATTCGCAAAGAACTCAGCCCAACGTATCTGCCTCTGGTTCAGGAACTGTGCCGTGCGCCAGTGCTCTAGATTCTTGTGGTCCGTGCAGACCTGCACCGTGTGCTTGGCGCCGATCAGGAAGTGCCTCCACGCTTTGAACGCTGCATGAATGGCCAGCAACTCCCTGTCCCAGATGGTGTAGTTCTGTTCGGACTTGCTGAGCTTCCTTGAGTAAAACGCTCCCGGCCTCCAAACCCCCTGCGGGTCTTTCTGCAGCAGGACTGCTCCCACGGCTCTGTCTGAAGCGTCTGTCTCCACCCTCATCGGCCTGCTGGGGTTGACATGAAGCAGCTGCTCTTCCGACGCGAAGAGACGCTTGAGTGCCTGAAAGGACTGCTCCGCCTGCTCTGTCCAGATGAACTTCTTTTTCTTGGAGCTGAGCGTGTCCGTGATGGCCGCTGTCTGCATCGCAAAGCCTTTGATAAACTTGCGATAGAAGTTCGCGAAGCCGACAAACCGTTGGACCTCCTTCCGGTTGCGTGGGCTTTTCCAATCCAACACTGCTCGGACCTTGGCGCTGTCCATGGCGAGCCCTTTATCAGACAACTTGTAGCCCAGGAAATCCACCTCGGTCACGTCGAATTGGCACTTCTCCAGCTTGGCGTAAAGCCTATGTTGCTGTAGCCTGCTCAGCACTTCCTTGACGTGTCTGTCATGCTCCTGCTGCGATTCCGAAAAGATCAGGATGTCATCCAAGAAACAGACGCACGTCTTGTAGAGGAGCCCCGCCAACACGTGATGCATGAAAGCTTGAAAAACGTGGGAGCCATTTTGCAATCCAAAAGGCATAACTCTATATTCGTAGGTGCCCAGGGGCGTGAACATGGCTGTCTTCCACTCATCTCCCTCCCGCATGCGAATGAGGTTGTATGCCCCTCGCAGGTCCAACTTGGTGAACACTCTGCCCTTCCGTACCTTTGCGAGGAGGTCGTCGATTCGGGGCATGGGGAAGTCCGATGGCTTGGTCACACTGTTCAAGATGCGAAAGTCCACTACAAGTCTTTTTTGGGGCGTGTCCCGCTTCTTAACAAAGAATACCGGACTGCCCCCCGCTGCCTTGGACTCTCGGATGAAACCGCGCTCCAAATTATGATCTATGAACTCTTTGAGTTCCTGCAGTTCGTCCTCAGACATGGAATACAGCTTCCCTTTGGGTAGCGCCGCCCCCGGCAGCAGGTCAATTTTGCAGTCATATGGTCTGTGGGGGGGTAGCCTGTCTGCCTCTTTCTCGCAGAAAACCTCCAAAAATTCTGCGTACTTGTGGGGGACCGCTTGCAGCGTGCCTAGCTGCAGCTGTGACTCCTCTTCCCCTCCTTCCTGCCTGGGCACGATGCAGTGTTCAGCGCAAAAGGAAGAGCCGAAGGTCAGCCGCCTCTGGTACCAAGCCAGCGTCGGGCTGTGCTTGTCCAGCCAACTCATGCCCAATACAATGGGCGTGTCCGATAGTTGAGTGACATTGAAGCTGATGATTTCCCTGTGATTCCCAAGTCGCATCACCATTGGTGGCGTCTGCTTCACCACTTGCCCCCCTAGCAGCTCCCTGCCATCCACCGTGACAACCTGCAGGGGCAGCGTGGCAGGCAGCAACTGTATAGCGTGCCGGTCGACAAAGTCCTGCCCTATAAAGTCCGCATTGCTTCCGGAGTCAATGGTGATTGGCACGTCCATGGTGATTCTATTGGGCAGCTGGAGCGACGCGGTGAGCTTCACTACCGGTTTGGGCGGGAGGGGGTCCATGGGCTGTAAAATCTCTGGGGACTGCTTCACTGACACGTCTGGTTGGGCCCCAGTGCCTCTTCCTCCAACCAGACTCCTTCGTTTCCCTGCTGTGGTTGTCCTTGCTGCGTTGCTGCAGTTACCATTGCTGAGGCTGCAGTGTGCTTGTGGAGCCTCTGGGGACACTCTTTCGCCATATGCTGTGGATCATCGCAGATGTAACACTTCCTGTTCCCTCTAGGAGGCTTCGCTTTCACTGCTGCCGGTGCTAGGGCTCTGGCTGCTGACTGAGCCCTTGCACCTCCAACCTCCATAGGTTCCGCTCCTCCTCCTGGCGGAGGCGTGGATTGCGCACGCGCTGCTTCTCTGGGAAGGAAGGAGGAGCCCCTGGCTGGTTCGCGCCCTCCACGCCCTTCGTCCCTGCTCCACGGACGTCCTTCCAGCCGCACCCCCACCGCCAGCGCCCTCTGAACGATCTCCTGCGTGGTCCGGGGTCTCTCCCCCCTCGCAATTTCATCTTTAACCGAGCCGTGCAATCCCTCCCAAAACAGGTCTCTTACAGGAGCCGAATCTCTGTCCCATTCCAGGGCACTGACCAAAGCGAAAAAGCGGGCATGGTACTGCCTTACGCTGGCCCTCCCTTGCTTCAGTCCATGTATCTCCTGCCGAGCAAGATCCACGTCAATGCTTGATAAAAAGCACCCATCCATCGCTTTAATAAAGGCATCCGCATTTTGGAGCGCTGGATCATTATCTCTCCACAAATTGCGCAGCCATGCTTTAGCATCTCCATGCAAATGGGACATGATGAATCCCACCTTCTCTTGCTCATCTCTAAAGTCTTTGTTCAGCAGTTGCAGTGCACACATTACATCTGCTCTAAAGTTGGGGTACTGTTGCAAATTCCCATCGAAGTGAGAGACCAGACCGCCTGTTCGTCTCCCCAACCCAATCCCCTCCGGTTTGGGTGTCAGTTGCCCTTGCTTCGTAAGCACTTCCAACCTGACCTGGAGATCCCTGTAGGCGGCAGCTGCGTCCTCCTCTCTCTTCCTGGATGCAAGAGCCTCGGCATTCAGTCGTGTCACTGCTTCTCTGAGTTCCACTATCTGCTGTTCGGCCGTCATGTTGTCTGCCGTTCGTGAGCTTGCTAGTAGGCACCCGCTTTCTCTCCTCTCCTCGAGGACGTAGATGCCCACAATCTTGAGATGGGGCTTACTGTCAGAGCTGCTTCCAGATCCTAGCTCACAGAGGATCACGCTAGCCAGCGATCATTAAATAAAAGTCTTTATTGAGTTACAGTTTCCATTCTCAAGCTGCTGCGTGCAACTCTACGTCTCATGGTTAGATCGGCGAAGCCCCATCTGAGTCTCCGCCCCTTGTACACCAACTTAATATCCTAGCCTTGCTCCACCTTTTCCGCCTGACTGTTCTTCTCTGGGTCCCTCTGCCCCCCGGGGTCTCTTCCTTCCGGGATTCCTCTGACGCTGACGCTGACCCCCCTGACTCTTCTCCCTCCTTTCGGCGGGCTTTAGGACCTGGCTCCCTTTCCGGGCTGCCTACTGCGCCACCTTCCTGTGCATTTGAACTTGGCACGCGCGCCCAACCTTCCACCTTCCGTCTGACCGTTTCTTCGCTCCCCGATGGAGGTGTGGCCACTCCTGACTCGTGCCCTCCCCCCTGTTGTGAGCTGCCAGCGCTTGATCCCTGGCGCCCTTCCTCTTCCCTGCTCTCTGGCGGTGACGCTGGTCCTGATTTCCAACTGCTCCCCTCTGAGTCCCCTCTGGCTCTATCTTCCTGGGGTGTCCCCCTAGGCTCCCCCCTTGCCCTGGCCACTGGTGCTCCTTTCTGTGAATCTTCTGATTCACTGGAAAGACTCGGAGATCTCGGGTCGTCGTCATCACTCATCTTTTCTTCTGCCTCCTCTCCCTCGCTCTCTGTTTCCTCCCTTGCCCTTGCCTCTGCTCCTGAACCCCTGACAATGTGCATTAACACCAAAGAACACGAAATATGCGAAATCAACGATTCTTCGTTCTATGTAGCTGGAACCCAAAAGAACCTTTTAGGTTTGTTTAGGCTTATTAAAATTCGCTTTGCTATTTGTGAGTGAATGAACACCGAAAGAACAATCCAAGCTTATTTGTCCTATTTCTATTGAGGAGGAACCCAAATACCTAAGCTTGGTTTGGCTGATAATAAACACGTCACTCTGCGATTTGTGGGTGAATGTGCATTCTAACCCTAAAAACACCAATTTGAAATAAGCCCCATCAGAGCTTTATCATCTTCTTTTTATGTATTTGGAACCCAAAAGACCTTTTTGCTTTGGTTGGGGGTGATTCTGGTGCACACTCCAAAAACACCATTCGAATTGAAATAAGAACAATCAAAGCTTATTTGTCTTCTTTCTACGCATATGGAAGCGAAAAGACAGTGTTGTGTTATTTTGGTCTCATTACACACACACTTTGAGGTTTCTGGGTCAATGTGCATTAACACCAAAGAACACGAAATATGCTGTCAGGGGTTCAGGAGCAGAGGCAAGGGCAAGGGAGGAAACAGAGAGCGAGGGGGAGGAGGCAGAAGAAAAGATGAGTGATGACGACGACCCGAGATCTCCGAGTCTTTCCAGTGAATCAGAAGATTCACAGAAAGGAGCACCAGTGGCCAGGGCAAGGGGGGAGCCTAGGGGGACACCCCAGGAAGATAGAGCCAGAGGGGACTCAGAGGGGAGCAGTTGGAAATCGGGACCAGCGTCACCGCCAGAGAGCAGGGAAGAGGAAGGGCGCCAGGGATCAAGCGCTGGCAGCTCACAACAGGGGGGAGGGCACGAGTCAGGAGTGGCCACACCTCCATCGGGGAGCGAAGAAACGGTCAGACGGAAGGTGGAAGGTTGGGCGCGCGCGACAAGTTCAAATGCACAGGAAGGTGGCGCAGTAGGCAGCCCGGAAAGGGAGCCAGGTCCTAAAGCCCGCCGAAAGGAGGGAGAAGAGTCAGGGGGGTCAGCGTCAGCGTCAGAGGAATCCCGGAAGGAAGAGACCCCGGGGGGCAGAGGGACCCAGAGAAGAACAGTCAGGCGGAAAAGGTGGAGCAAGGCTAGGATATTAAGTTGGTGTACAAGGGGCGGAGACTCAGATGGAGCTTCGCCGATCTAACCATGAGACGTAGAGTTGCACGCAGCAGCTTGAGAATGGAAACTGTAACTCAATAAAGACTTTTATTTAATGATCGCTGGCTAGCGTGATCCTCTGTGAGCTAGGATCTGGAAGCAGCTCTGACATATGCGAAATCAAAGATTCTTCGTTCTATGTAGCTGGAACCCAAAAGAACCTGTTTGACTTTGTTTAGGCTTACTACACTTCGCTTTGCTATTTGTGGGGGACTGAACACCGAAAGAACAATGCAAGCTTATTCGTCCTCTTTCTATTGAGATGGAACCAAAACACCTATTCTTGGTTTGGGCTGATAACAAACATGTCACTCTGCGATTTTTGGATTAATGTGCATTCTAACCCCAAAAACACCAATTTGAAATGAGCCCAATCAGAGCTATATCATCTTCTTTTTATGTAGATGGAATGCAAAAGACCTTTTTGCTTTGGTTGGGGTGATTCTGGTGCACACCCAAAAAACACCATGCGAATTGAAATAAGCACAATCAAAGCTTATTTGTCTTCTTTCTATGCATATGGAAGCGAAAAGACACTGTTGTGTTATTTTGGTCTCATTACACACACATTGAGATTTCTGGGTCAATGTGCATTAACACCAAAGAACAAGACTTGAAATAAGCGAAATCAAAGAGTCTTCGTTCTATGTAGCTGGAACCCATAATAACCTATTGAGGTTTGTTTAGGCTTATTACAATTCGCTTTGCTATTTGTGAGTGAATGAACACCGAAAGAACAATCCAAGCTTATTTGTCCTCTTTCTATTGAGATTGAACCAAAACACCTAAGCTTGGTTTGGGCTGATAACAAACATGTCACTCTGCGATTTTTGGGTGAATGTGCATTCTAACCCTAAAAAAACCAATTTGAAATAAGCTCAATCAGAGCTTTATCATCTTCTTTTTATGTAGATGGAACCCAAAACACCTTTTGGCTTTGGTTGGGGGTGATTCTGGTGCACACCCATAAAACACCACGTGTATTGAAACAAGCACAATCAAAGCTTATTTGTCTTCTTTCTATGCATATGGAAGCTGTCAGAGCTGCTTCCAGATCGTAGCTCACAGAGGATCACGCTAGCCAGCGATCATTAAATAAAAGTCTTTATTGAGTTACAGTTTCCATTCTCAAGCTGCTGCGTGCAACCCTACGTCTAATGGTTAGATCGGCGAAGCTCCATCTGAGTCTCCGCCCCTTGTACACCAACTTAATATCCTAGCCTTGCTCCACCTTTTCCGCCTGACTGTTCTTCTCTGGGTCCCTCTGCCCCCCGGGGTCTCTTCCTTCCGGGATTCCTCTGACGCTGACGCTGACCCCCCTGACTCTTCTCCCTCCTTTCGGCGGGCTTTAGGACCTGTGTCAGGGGTTCAGGAGCAGAGGCAAGGGCAAGGGAGGAAACAGAGAGCGAGGGGGAGGAGGCAGAAGAAAAGATGAGTGATGACGACGACCCGAGATCTCCGAGTCTTTCCAGTGAATCAGAAGATTCACAGAAAGGAGCACCAGTGGCCAGGGCAAGGGGGGAGCCTAGGGGGACACCCCAGGAAGATAGAGCCAGAGGGGACTCAGAGGGGAGCAGTTGGAAATCGGGACCAGCGTCACCGCCAGAGAGCAGGGAAGAGGAAGGGCGCCAGGGATCAAGCGCTGGCAGCTCACAACAGGGGGGAGGGCACGAGTCAGGAGTGGCCACACCTCCATCGGGGAGCGAAGAAACGGTCAGACGGAAGGTGGAAGGTTGGGCGCGCGAGCCAAGTTCAAATGCACAGGAAGGTGGCGCAGTAGGCAGCCCGGAAAGGGAGCCAGGTCCTAAAGCCCGCCGAAAGGAGGGAGAAGAGTCAGGGGGGTCAGCGTCAGCGTCAGAGGAATCCCGGAAGGAAGAGACCCCGGGGGGCAGAGGGACCCAGAGAAGAACAGTCAGGCGGAAAAGGTGGAGCAAGGCTAGGATATTAAGTTGGTGTACAAGGGGCGGAGACTCAGATGGAGCTTCGCCGATCTAACCATGAGACGTAGAGTTGCACGCAGCAGCTTGAGAATGGAAACTGTAACTCAATAAAGACTTTTATTTAATGATCGCTGGCTAGCGTGATCCTCTGTGAGCTAGGATCTGGAAGCAGCTCTGACAACCTGGCTCCCTTTCCGGGCTGCCTACTGCGCCACCTTCCTGTGCATTTGAACTTGGCACGCGCGCCCAACCTTCCACCTTCCGTCTGACCGTTTCTTCGCTCCCCGATGGAGGTGTGGCCACTCCTGACTCGTGCCCTCCCCCCTGTTGTGAGCTGCCAGCGCTTGATCCCTGGCGCCCTTCCTCTTCCCTGCTCTCTGGCGGTGACGCTGGTCCTGATTTCCAACTGCTCCCCTCTGAGTCCCCTCTGGCTCTATCTTCCTGGGGTGTCCCCCTAGGCTCCCCCTTTGCCCTGGCCACTGGTGCTCCTTTCTGTGAATCTTCTGATTCACTGGAAAGACTCGGAGATCTCGGGTCGTCGTCATCACTCATCTTTTCTTCTGCCTCGTCTCCCTCGCTCTCTGTTTCCTCCCTTGCCCTTGCCTCTGCTCCTGAACCCCTGACAGAAGCGAAAAGACACTGTTGTGTTATTTTGGTCTCATTACACACACATTGAGATTTCTGGGTCAATGTGCATTAACACCAAAGAACACGACTTCAAATAAGCGAAATCAAAGAGTCTTCGTTCTATGTAGCTGGAACCCATAAGAACCTATTGAGGTTTGTTTAGGCTTATTACAATTCGTAATAAGCCTACAATTCATAATAAACCTATTGAGGTTTGTTTAGGCTTATTACAATTCTATTTGTGAGTGAATGAACACCGAAAGAACAATCCAAGCTTATTTGTCCTCTTTCTATTGAGATTGAACCAAAACACCTAAGCTTGGTTTGGGCTGATAACAAACATGTCACTCTGCGATTTTTGGGTGAATGTGCATTCTAACCCTAAAAACACCAATTTGAAATAAGCTCAATCAGAGCTTTATCATCTTCTTTTTATGTAGATGGAACCCAAAACACCTTTTTGCTTTGCTTGGGGGTGATTCTGGTGCACACCCATAAAACACCACGTGTATTGAAACAAGCACAATCAAAGCTTATTTGTCTTATTTCTACGCATATGGAAGCGAATAGACAGTGGTGTTATTTTGGTCTCATTACACACACTTTGCGATTTCTGGGTCAATGTGCATTAACACCAAAGAACACGACTTCAAATAAGCGAAATCCAAGATTCTTCTTTCTAGGTAGCTGGAACCCAAATCAACCTGTTTGGCTTTGTTTAGGCTTACTACACTTCGCTTTGCTATTTGTGGGGGACTGAACACAGAAAGAACAATGCAAGCTTATTCGTCCTCTTTCTATTGAGGTGGAACCCAAACACCTAAGCTTGGTTTGGCTGATAACAAACACGTCACTCTGCGATTTGTGGGTGAATGTGCATTCTAACCCTAAAAACACCAATTTGAAATGAGCCCAATCAGAGCTATATCATCTTCTTTTTATGTAGTTGGAACCCAAAAGACCTTTTTGCTTTGGTTGGGGGTGATTCTGATGCACACTCCAAAAACACCATGCGAATTGAAATAAGAACAATCCAAGCTTATTTGTCTTCTTTCTACGCATATGGAAGCGAAAAGACAGTGTTGTGTTATTTTGGTCTCATTACACACACACTTTGAGGTTTCTGGGTCAATGTGCATTAACACCAAAGAACACGAAATATGCGAAATCAACGATTCTTCGTTCTATGTAGCTGGAACCCAAAAGAACCTTTTAGGTTTGTTTAGGCTTATTAAAATTCGCTTTGCTATTTGTGAGTGAATGAACACCGAAAGAACAATCCAAGCTTATTTGTCCTATTTCTATTGAGGAGGAACCCAAATACCTAAGCTTGGTTTGGCTGATAACAAACACGTCACTCTGCGATTTGTGGGTGAATGTGCATTCTAACCCCCAAAACACCAATTTGAAATGAGCCCAATCAGAGCTTTATCAGCTTTTTTTTATGTAGATGGTACGCCAAATACCTTTTTGCTTTGGTTGGGGTGATTCTGGTGCACACCCAAAAAACACCATGCGAATTGAAATAAGCACAATCAAAGCTTATTTGTCTTCTTTCTACGCATATGGAAGCGAAAAGACAGTGTTGTGTTATTTTGGTCTCATTACACACACACTTTGAGGTTTCTGGGTCAATGTGCATTAACACCAAAGAACACGAAATATGCGAAATCAAAGATTCTTCGTTCTATGTAGCTGGAACCCAAAAGAACCTGTTTGACTTTGTTTAGGCTTACTACACTTCGCTTTGCTATTTGTGGGGGACTGAACACCGAAAGAACAATGCAAGCTTATTCGTCCTCTTTCTATTGAGATGGAACCAAAACACCTATTCTTGGTTTGGGCTGATAACAAACATGTCACTCTGCGATTTTTGGATTAATGTGCATTCTAACCCCAAAAACACCAATTTGAAATGAGCCCAATCAGAGCTATATCATCTTCTTTTTATGTAGATGGAATGCAAAAGACCTTTTTGCTTTGGTTGGGGTGATTCTGGTGCACACCCAAAAAACACCATGCGAATTGAAATAAGCACAATCAAAGCTTATTTGTCTTCTTTCTATGCATATGGAAGCGAAAAGACACTGTTGTGTTATTTTGGTCTCATTACACACACATTGAGATTTCTGGGTCAATGTGCATTAACACCAAAGAACAAGACTTGAAATAAGCGAAATCAAAGAGTCTTCGTTCTATGTAGCTGGAACCCATAATAACCTATTGAGGTTTGTTTAGGCTTATTACAATTCGCTTTGCTATTTGTGAGTGAATGAACACCGAAAGAACAATCCAAGCTTATTTGTCCTCTTTCTATTGAGATTGAACCAAAACACCTAAGCTTGGTTTGGGCTGATAACAAACATGTCACTCTGCGATTTTTGGGTGAATGTGCATTCTAACCCTAAAAAAACCAATTTGAAATAAGCTCAATCAGAGCTTTATCATCTTCTTTTTATGTAGATGGAACCCAAAACACCTTTTGGCTTTGGTTGGGGGTGATTCTGGTGCACACCCATAAAACACCACGTGTATTGAAACAAGCACAATCAAAGCTTATTTGTCTTCTTTCTATGCATATGGAAGCTGTCAGAGCTGCTTCCAGATCGTAGCTCACAGAGGATCACGCTAGCCAGCGATCATTAAATAAAAGTCTTTATTGAGTTACAGTTTCCATTCTCAAGCTGCTGCGTGCAACCCTACGTCTAATGGTTAGATCGGCGAAGCTCCATCTGAGTCTCCGCCCCTTGTACACCAACTTAATATCCTAGCCTTGCTCCACCTTTTCCGCCTGACTGTTCTTCTCTGGGTCCCTCTGCCCCCCGGGGTCTCTTCCTTCCGGGATTCCTCTGACGCTGACGCTGACCCCCCTGACTCTTCTCCCTCCTTTCGGCGGGCTTTAGGACCTGGCTCCCTTTCCGGGCTGCCTACTGCGCCACCTTCCTGTGCATTTGAACTTGGCACGCGCGCCCAACCTTCCACCTTCCGTCTGACCGTTTCTTCGCTCCCCGATGGAGGTGTGGCCACTCCTGACTCGTGCCCTCCCCCCTGTTGTGAGCTGCCAGCGCTTGATCCCTGGCGCCCTTCCTCTTCCCTGCTCTCTGGCGGTGACGCTGGTCCTGATTTCCAACTGCTCCCCTCTGAGTCCCCTCTGGCTCTATCTTCCTGGGGTGTCCCCCTAGGCTCCCCCCTTGCCCTGGCCACTGGTGCTCCTTTCTGTGAATCTTCTGATTCACTGGAAAGACTCGGAGATCTCGGGTCGTCGTCATCACTCATCTTTTCTTCTGCCTCCTCTCCCTCGCTCTCTGTTTCCTCCCTTGCCCTTGCCTCTGCTCCTGAACCCCTGACAGAAGCGAAAAGACACTGTTGTGTTATTTTGGTCTCATTACACACACATTGAGATTTCTGGGTCAATGTGCATTAACACCAAAGAACACGACTTCAAATAAGCGAAATCAAAGAGTCTTCGTTCTATGTAGCTGGAACCCATAAGAACCTATTGAGGTTTGTTTAGGCTTATTACAATTCGTAATAAGCCTACAATTCATAATAAACCTATTGAGGTTTGTTTAGGCTTATTACAATTCTATTTGTGAGTGAATGAACACCGAAAGAACAATCCAAGCTTATTTGTCCTCTTTCTATTGAGATTGAACCAAAACACCTAAGCTTGGTTTGGGCTGATAACAAACATGTCACTCTGCGATTTTTGGGTGAATGTGCATTCTAACCCTAAAAACACCTGTCAGAGCTGCTTCCAGATCCTAGCTCACAGAGGATCACGCTAGCCAGCGATCATTAAATAAAAGTCTTTATTGAGTTACAGTTTCCATTCTCAAGCTGCTGCGTGCAACTCTACGTCTCATGGTTAGATCGGCGAAGCTCCATCTGAGTCTCCGCCCCTTGTACACCAACTTAATATCCTAGCCTTGCTCCACCTTTTCCGCCTGACTGTTCTTCTCTGGGTCCCTCTGCCCCCCGGGGTCTCTTCCTTCCGGGATTCCTCTGACGCTGACGCTGACCCCCCTGACTCTTCTCCCTCCTTTCGGCGGGCTTTAGGACCTGGCTCCCTTTCCGGGCTGCCTACTGCGCCACCTTCCTGTGCATTTGAACTTGGCTCGCGCGCCCAACCTTCCACCTTCCGTCTGACCGTTTCTTCGCTCCCCGATGGAGGTGTGGCCACTCCTGACTCGTGCCCTCCCCCCTGTTGTGAGCTGCCAGCGCTTGATCCCTGGCGCCCTTCCTCTTCCCTGCTCTCTGGCGGTGACGCTGGTCCCGATTTCCAACTGCTCCCCTCTGAGTCCCCTCTGGCTCTATCTTCCTGGGGTGTCCCCCTAGGCTCCCCCCTTGCCCTGGCCACTGGTGCTCCTTTCTGTGAATCTTCTGATTCACTGGAAAGACTCGGAGATCTCGGGTCGTCGTCATCACTCATCTTTTCTTCTGCCTCCTCCCCCTCGCTCTCTGTTTCCTCCCTTGCCCTTGCCTCTGCTCCTGAACCCCTGACAACACCAATTTGAAATAAGCTCAATCAGAGCTTTATCATCTTCTTTTTATGTAGTTGGAACCCAAAACACCTTTTTGCTTTGCTTGGGGGTGATTCTGGTGCACACCCATAAAACACCACGTGTATTGAAACAAGCACAATCAAAGCTTATTTGTCTTATTTCTACGCATATGGAAGCGAATAGACAGTGGTGTTATTTTGGTCTCATTACACACACTTTGCGATTTCTGGGTCAATGTGCATTAACACCAAAGAACACGACTTCAAATAAGCGAAATCCAAGATTCTTCTTTCTAGGTAGCTGGAACCCAAATCAACCTGTTTGGCTTTGTTTAGGCTTACTACACTTCGCTTTGCTATTTGTGGGGGACTGAACACAGAAAGAACAATGCAAGCTTATTCGTCCTCTTTCTATTGAGGTGGAACCCAAACACCTAAGCTTGGTTTGGCTGATAACAAACACGTCACTCTGCGATTTGTGGGTGAATGTGCATTCTAACCCTAAAAACACCAATTTGAAATAAGCCCAATCAGAGCTATATCATCTTCTTTTTATGTAGTTGGAACCCAAAAGACCTTTTTGCTTTGGTTGGGGGTGATTCTGATGCACACTCCAAAAACACCATGCGAATTGAAATAAGAACAATCAAAGCTTATTTGTCTTCTTTCTACGCATATGGAAGCGAAAAGACAGTGTTGTGTTATTTTGGTCTCATTACACACACACTTTGAGGTTTCTGGGTCAATGTGCATTAACACCAAAGAACACGAAATATGCGAAATCAACGATTCTTCGTTCTATGTAGCTGGAACCCAAAAGAACCTTTTAGGTTTGTTTAGGCTTATTAAAATTCGCTTTGCTATTTGTGAGTGAATTAACACCGAAAGAACAATCCAAGCTTATTTGTCCTATTTCTATTGAGGAGGAACCCAAATACCTAAGCTTGGTTTGGCTGATAACAAACACGTCACTCTGCGATTTGTGGGTGAATGTGCATTCTAACCCTAAAAACACCAATTTGAAATAAGCCCCATCAGAGCTTTATCATCTTCTTTTTATGTATTTGGAACCCAAAAGACCTTTTTGCTTTGGTTGGGGGTGATTCTGGTGCACACTCCAAAAACACCATTCGAATTGAAATAAGAACAATCAAAGCTTATTTGTCTTCTTTCTACGCATATGGAAGCGAAAAGACAGTGTTGTGTTATTTTGGTCTCATTACACACACACTTTGAGGTTTCTGGGTCAATGTGCATTAACACCAAAGAACACGAAATATGCGAAATCAAAGATTCTTCGTTCTATGTAGCTGGAACCCAAAAGAACCTGTTTGACTTTGTTTAGGCTTACTACACTTCGCTTTGCTATTTGTGGGGGACTGAACACCGAAAGAACAATGCAAGCTTATTCGTCCTCTTTCTATTGAGATGGAACCAAAACACCTATTCTTGGTTTGGGCTGATAACAAACATGTCACTCTGCGATTTTTGGATTAATGTGCATTCTAACCCCAAAAACACCAATTTGAAATGAGCCCAATCAGAGCTATATCATCTTCTTTTTATGTAGATGGAATGCAAAAGACCTTTTTGCTTTGGTTGGGGTGATTCTGGTGCACACCCAAAAAACACCATGCGAATTGAAATAAGCACAATCAAAGCTTATTTGTCTTCTTTCTATGCATATGGAAGCGAAAAGACACTGTTGTGTTATTTTGGTCTCATTACACACACATTGAGATTTCTGGGTCAATGTGCATTAACACCAAAGAACAAGACTTGAAATAAGCGAAATCAAAGAGTCTTCGTTCTATGTAGCTGGAACCCATAATAACCTATTGAGGTTTGTTTAGGCTTATTACAATTCGCTTTGCTATTTGTGAGTGAATGAACACCGAAAGAACAATCCAAGCTTATTTGTCCTCTTTCTATTGAGATTGAACCAAAACACCTAAGCTTGGTTTGGGCTGATAACAAACATGTCACTCTGCGATTTTTGGGTGAATGTGCATTCTAACCCTAAAAAAACCAATTTGAAATAAGCTCAATCAGAGCTTTATCATCTTCTTTTTATGTAGATGGAACCCAAAACACCTTTTGGCTTTGGTTGGGGGTGATTCTGGTGCACACCCATAAAACACCACGTGTATTGAAACAAGCACAATCAAAGCTTATTTGTCTTCTTTCTATGCATATGGAAGCGAAAAGACACTGTTGTGTTATTTTGGTCTCATTACACACACATTGAGATTTCTGGGTCAATGTGCATTAACACCAAAGAACACGACTTCAAATAAGCGAAATCAAAGTCTTCGTTCTATGTAGCTGGAACCCATAAGAACCTATTGAGGTTTGTTTAGGCTTATTACAATTCGTAATAAGCCTACAATTCATAATAAACCTATTGAGGTTTGTTTAGGCTTATTACAATTCTATTTGTGAGTGAATGAACACCGAAAGAACAATCCAAGCTTATTTGTCCTCTTTCTATTGATATTGAACCAAAACACCTAAGCTTGGTTTGGGCTGATAACAAACATGTCACTCTGCGATTTTTGGGTGAATGTGCATTCTAACCCTAAAAACACCAATTTGAAATAAGCTCAATCAGAGCTTTATCATCTTCTTTTTATGTAGATGGAACCCAAAACACCTTTTTGCTTTGCTTGGGGGTGATTCTGGTGCACACCCATAAAACACCACGTGTATTGAAACAAGCACAATCAAAGCTTATTTGTCTTATTTCTACGCATATGGAAGCGAAAAGACAGTGGTGTTATTTTGGTCTCATTACACACACTTTGCGATTTCTGGGTCAATGTGCATTAACACCAAAGAACACGACTTCAAATAAGCGAAATCCAAGATTCTTCTTTCTAGGTAGCTGGAACCCAAATCAACCTGTTTGGCTTTGTTTAGGCTTACTACACTTCGCTTTGCTATTTGTGGGGGACTGAACACAGAAAGAACAATGCAAGCTTATTCGTCCTCTTTCTATTGAGGTGGAACCCAAACACCTAAGCTTGGTTTGGCTGATAACAAACACGTCACTCTGCGATTTGTGGGTGAATGTGCATTCTAACCCTAAAAACACCTGTCAGGGGTTCAGGAGCAGAGGCAAGGGCAAGGGAGGAAACAGAGAGCGAGGGGGAGGAGGCAGAAGAAAAGATGAGTGATGACGACGACCCGAGATCTCCGAGTCTTTCCAGTGAATCAGAAGATTCACAGAAAGGAGCACCAGTGGCCAGGGCAAGGGGGGAGCCTAGGGGGACACCCCAGGAAGATAGAGCCAGAGGGGACTCAGAGGGGAGCAGTTGGAAATCGGGACCAGCGTCACCGCCAGAGAGCAGGGAAGAGGAAGGGCGCCAGGGATCAAGCGCTGGCAGCTCACAACAGGGGGGAGGGCACGAGTCAGGAGTGGCCACACCTCCATCGGGGAGCGAAGAAACGGTCAGACGGAAGGTGGAAGGTTGGGCGCGCGCGACAAGTTCAAATGCACAGGAAGGTGGCGCAGTAGGCAGCCCGGAAAGGGAGCCAGGTCCTAAAGCCCGCCGAAAGGAGGGAGAAGAGTCAGGGGGGTCAGCGTCAGCGTCAGAGGAATCCCGGAAGGAAGAGACCCCGGGGGGCAGAGGGACCCAGAGAAGAACAGTCAGGCGGAAAAGGTGGAGCAAGGCTAGGATATTAAGTTGGTGTACAAGGGGCGGAGACTCAGATGGAGCTTCGCCGATCTAACCATTAGACGTAGGGTTGCACGCAGCAGCTTGAGAATGGAAACTGTAACTCAATAAAGACTTTTATTTAATGATCGCTGGCTAGCGTGATCCTCTGTGAGCTAGGATCTGGAAGCAACTCTGACAGTAAGCTCCATCCCTTAAATTGTGGGCATCTACAGCCTCGCGGAGAGGAGAGAAAGCGGGTGCCTACTAGCGAGCTCACGAACGGCAGACAACATGACGGCCGAACAGCAGATAGTGGAACTCAGAGAAGCAGTGTCGCGCCTGAATGCCGAGGCTCTTGCATCCAGGAAGAGAGAGGAGGACGCAGCTGCCGCCTACAGGGATCTCCAGGTCAGGTTGGAAGTGCTTACGAAGCAAGGGCAACTGACACCCAAACCGGAGGGGATTGGATTGGGGAGACGAACAGGCGGTTTGGTCTCTCACTTCGATGGGAATTTGCAACAGTACCCCAACTTTAGAGCAGATGTAATGTGTGCACTGCAACTGCTGAACAAAGACTTTAGAGATGAGCAAGAGAAGGTGGGATTCATCATGTCCCATTTGCATGGAGATGCTAAAGCATGGCTGCGCAATTTGTGGAGAGATAAGGATCCGGCGCTCCAAAATGCGGATGCCTTTATTAAAGCGATGGATGGGTGCTTTTTGTCAAGCATTGACGTGGATCTTGCTCGGCAGCAGATACATGGACTGAAGCAAGGGAGGGCCAGCGTAAGGCAGTACCATGCCCGCTTTTTCGCTTTGGTCAGTGCTCTGGAATGGGACAGAGATTCGGCTCCTGTAAGAGACCTGTTTTGGGAGGGATTGCACGGCTCGGTTAAAGATGAAATTGCGAGGGGGGAGAGACCCCGGACCACGCAGGAGATCGTTCAGAGGGCGCTGGCGGTGGGGGTGCGGCTGGAAGGACATCCGTGGAGCAGTGGCGAAGGGCGTGGAGGGCGCGAACCAGCCAGGGGCTCCTCCTTCCTTCCCAGAGAAGCAGCGCGTGCGCAATCCACGCCTCCGCCAGGAGGAGGAGCGGAACCTATGGAGGTTGGAGGTGCAAGGGCTCAGTCAGCAGCCAGAGCCCTAGCACCGGCAGCAGTGAAAGCGAAGCCTCCTAGAGGGAACAGGAAGTGTTACATCTGCGATGATCCACAGCATATGGCGAAAGAGTGTCCCCAGAGGCTCCACAAGCACACTGCAGCCTCAGCAATGGTAACTGCAGCAACGCAGCAAGGACAACCACAGCAGGGAAACGACGGAGTCTGGTTGGAAGAGGCACTGGGGCCCAGCCAGACGTGTCAGTGAAGCAGTCCCCAGAGATTTTACAGCCCATGGACCCCCTCCCGCCCAAACCGGTAGTGAGGCTCACCGCGTCGCTCCAGCTGCCCAATGGAATCACCATGGACGTGCCAATCACCATTGACTCCGGAAGCAATGCGGACTTTATAGGGCAGGACTTTGTCGACCGGCACGCTATACAGTTGCTGCCTGCCACGCTGCCCCTGCAGGTTGTCACGGTGGATGGCAGGGAGCTGCTAGGGGGGCAAGTGGTGAAGCAGACGCCACCAATGGTGATGCGACTTGGGAATCACAGGGAAATCATCAGCTTCAATGTCACTCAACTATCGGACACGCCCATTGTATTGGGCATGAGTTGGCTGGACAAGCACAGCCCGACGCTGGCTTGGTACCAGAGGCGGCTGACCTTCGGCTCTTCCTTTTGCGCTGAACACTGCATCGTGCCCAGGCAGGAAGGAGAGGAAGAGGAGTCACAGCTGCAGCTAGGCACGCTGCAAGCGGTTCCCCACAAGTACGCAGAATTTTTGGAGGTTTTCTGCGAGAAGGAGGCAGACAGGCTACCCCCCCACAGACCATATGACTGCAAAATTGACCTGCTGCCGGGGGCGGCGCTGCCCAAAGGGAAGCTGTATTCCATGTCTGAGGACGAACTGCAGGAACTCAAAGAGTTCATAGATCATAATTTGGAGCGCGGTTTCATCCGAGAGTCCAAGGCAGCGGGGGGCAGTCCGGTATTCTTTGTTAAGAAGAGGGACACGCCCCAAAAAAGACTTGTAGTGGACTTTCGCATCTTGAACAGTGTGACCAAGCCATCGGACTTCCCCATGCCCCGAATCGACGACCTCCTCGCAAAGGTACGGAAGGGCAGAGTGTTCACCAAGTTGGACCTGCGAGGGGCATACAACCTCATTCGCATGCGGGAAGGAGATGAGTGGAAGACAGCCATGTTCACGCCCCTGGGCACCTACGAATATAGAGTTATGCCTTTTGGATTGCAAAATGGCTCCCACGTTTTTCAAGCTTTCATGCATCACGTGTTGGCGGGGCTCCTCTACAAGACGTGCGTCTGTTTCTTGGATGACATCCTGATCTTTTCGGAATCGCAGCAGGAGCATGACAGACACGTCAAGGAAGTGCTGAGCAGGCTACAGCAACATAGGCTTTACGCCAAGCTGGAGAAGTGCCAATTCGACGTGACGGAGGTGGATTTCCTGGGCTACAAGTTGTCTGATAAAGGGCTCGCCATGGACAGCGCCAAGGTCCGAGCAGTGTTGGATTGGAAAAGCCCACGCAACCGGAAGGAGGTCCAACGGTTTGTCGGCTTCGCGAACTTCTATGGCAAGTTTATCAAAGGCTTTGCGATGCAGACAGCGGCCATCACGGACACGCTCAGCTCCAAGAAAAAGAAGTTCATCTGGACAGAGCAGGCGGAGCAGTCCTTTCAGGCACTCAAGCGTCTCTTCGCGTCGGAAGAGCAGCTGCTTCATGTCAACCCCAGCAGGCCGATGAGGGTGGAGACAGACGCTTCAGACAGAGCCGTGGGAGCAGTCCTGCTGCAGAAAGACCCGCAGGGGGTTTGGAGGCCGGGAGCGTTTTACTCAAGGAAGCTCAGCAAGTCCGAACAGAACTACACCATCTGGGACAGGGAGTTGCTGGCCATTCATGCAGCGTTCAAAGCGTGGAGGCACTTCCTGATCGGCGCCAAGCACACGGTGCAGGTCTGCACGGACCACAAGAATCTAGAGCACTGGCGCACGGCACAGTTCCTGAACCAGAGGCAGATACGTTGGGCTGAGTTCTTTGCGAATTTCGACTTCCGAATAGAATATGTCCCGGGGGACACCAACATCATGGCGGATGCTCTCTCCCGTAAGCCACAGTATCTGGAGGAGGCAACGCCAGCGGCCGCCATGCACATCTTCGCACCGACAGTGTGGGCGTGCGCGGCGGCAACAGTTGACCTGGATGCGGTGCGACGAGCGTTGCAGGATGACTCCTTCGCGCAAGCAAAGATGGCAGAGGTGCACAGGGGCACGGCAGCGACCGACGAGTTCCAGCTGCGAGATGGTTTGCTCATCCGTAAAGGGGCCATCTACGTGCCGGGAGACGAACTTCGCGCCAAGGTACTGCAGCAGCTGCACGACACGCCCACTGCCGGGCACTTTGGCAAGGAGAAGACGGTGGAATTAGTAGCCAGAGACTTCTGGTGGCCCGGAATGAGAGGGGAGGTCGCGGACTACGTGGCGAGGTGTGACACCTGCCAGAGGGCCAAACCAGTGCACAGACCGCCGGCCGGACTGCTGGAACCGCTGCAAACTCCGTTCGAACCATGGGAGAGAGTGGCCCTGGACTTTGTCACGGATCTGCCCAGCTCGAGGGGCAAGACGGCTGTGCTGGTGGTGGTGGACTTGTTCTCCAAGATGGCACATTTCATTCCGTGTGCGAAGGTGGCCACGGCGGAACAAACCGCCAAACTGTTCATAGACCACGTGTTCAAGGTTCACGGTCTGCCGCGGTCTATTCTGTCCGACCGAGGGCGACAGTTCATCTCAAACTTCTGGCAGAGGCTGATGGGCTTCCTGAACGTCAAGATCAACCTGGCGTCGGCTAGACACCCGCAGACCAACGGGCAAGCGGAGCGGGTCAATGCCATCATGCAGCAGTACCTGAGATGTTATGCGAATCAACAGCCTGCGACGTGGGTGGATTACCTGCCTCTCGCCGAGTTCGCCTACAACAACACGAAGCACGTGTCCACGGGGGTCACGCCGTTCTTCGCCAACAACGGGAGGCACCCCAGAACCTTCCCGGGACTGGAAAGAATGGGGGAGGGGGAGCCGCAGACAGCAGATGCGTTCGCGTCAGAGTTGCAGGAGGTCCACGATCAGCTGCGGCGGCACCTGGAGCTGGCTAAACACGCATACAAGGTACAAGCGGACAAACACAGAAGGGTTGGCGAAGAGATCCATGTGGGAGACTGGGTTTGGTTAGCAGCCCACGCAGTGCCGGCCAGGTCGTTGGCGAAGAAGAAACTAGGGCATAAACAACTGGGGCCCTACCAAGTCGAAGAACAGGTCAACCCGGTGGCTTTCAGGCTGGCTCTTCCGGAGGGTTCCAGAATGCATCCGGTGTTCCACAGATCGGTGCTCACTCCCTACAAGGCACCTCACAGGTTTCAGGAACCAGGAACGGCACCGGGTCCGCTCCGAGAGAGAACCGGGCAAGGGGGAGTGGCACAGGAGGAGCGCATCAACGAAGTCACGGAGATTTTGGACTCCAGATGGGGGGAAGAGGGGGTAGAATACCTTCTCGCCAAGGAGGGCACCCCGGCCAGTGCCAACAGCTGGGTGCCGGGCTACGCTTTAGACGAACCTCTGCTCAAAGAAGAGTTTCATGCCCTCTTCCCACATAGGCCAATGCCAGCAGACTTTTTCGACGACTGGCTTTTCACGCCCACGCTTTCAGCCAGCACGTTCCGGGGGTTCGACTCGGACGAGGAACCGACACGAGACGCCCGTTCCCCGGAGGGGTCACCCTCGGGATCTGCTTCAGAACCCTAGTATTGGTGGGATGATCGACCAGAGGAGCAGTTCCGCAGAAGGTGGCTGGAGGGTCCAGGACGAGCAACGTCTCCAGAAGGCAACGAGGGAGAGACGGACATGGACGTTTTCGGGGACGACCCGGGTTTCGAGCACGGCGGCACAGAGATGGAAGCGGAGGTGACCGTCGTCAACGAGAGCAGGGAGGAAGAACCGGAAGACTTCGGATGGCGGCCCGCCACGGGAAGCGAACTGTATCCGACATTCGTCCCCCTGACACAGCAGCACCCAGATCCCGCACCGGAAGGAGGGGAGGGGGGAAGAGGGGGCTTCGAGGGGGGGATGGATGTCAGGGGTTCAGGAGCAGAGGCAAGGGCAAGGGAGGAAACAGAGAGCGAGGGGGAGGAGGCAGAAGAAAAGATGAGTGATGACGACGACCCGAGATCTCCGAGTCTTTCCAGTGAATCAGAAGATTCACAGAAAGGAGCACCAGTGGCCAGGGCAAGGGGGGAGCCTAGGGGGACACCCCAGGAAGATAGAGCCAGAGGGGACTCAGAGGGGAGCAGTTGGAAATCGGGACCAGCGTCACCGCCAGAGAGCAGGGAAGAGGAAGGGCGCCAGGGATCAAGCGCTGGCAGCTCACAACAGGGGGGAGGGCACGAGTCAGGAGTGGCCACACCTCCATCGGGGAGCGAAGAAACGGTCAGACGGAAGGTGGAAGGTTGGGCGCACGCGACAAGTTCAAATGCACAGGAAGGTGGCGCAGTAGGCAGCCCGGAAAGGGAGCCAGGTCCTAAAGCCCGCCGAAAGGAGGGAGAAGAGTCAGGGGGGTCAGCGTCAGCGTCAGAGGAATCCCGGAAGGAAGAGACCCCGGGGGGCAGAGGGACCCAGAGAAGAACAGTCAGGCGGAAAAGGTGGAGCAAGGCTAGGATATTAAGTTGGTGTACAAGGGGCGGAGACTCAGATGGAGCTTCGCCGATCTAACCATTAGACGTAGGGTTGCACGCAGCAGCTTGAGAATGGAAACTGTAACTCAATAAAGACTTTTATTTAATGATCGCTGGCTAGCGTGATCCTCTGTGAGCTAGGATCTGGAAGCAACTCTGACAACACCAATTTGAAATGAGCCCAATCAGAGCTATATCATCTTCTTTTTATGTAGTTGGAACCCAAAAGACCTTTTTGCTTTGGTTGGGGGTGATTCTGATGCACACTCCAAAAACACCATGCGAATTGAAATAAGAACAATCAAAGCTTATTTGTCTTCTTTCTACGCATATGGAAGCGAAAAGACAGTGTTGTGTTATTTTGGTCTCATTACACACACACTTTGAGGTTTCTGGGTCAATGTGCATTAACACCAAAGAACACGAAAT
Organism: Podarcis pityusensis; assembly: GCF_964106645.2. NCBI lineage: Eukaryota > Metazoa > Chordata > Lepidosauria > Squamata > Lacertidae > Podarcis > Podarcis pityusensis. The sequence goes on along the minus strand of NC_138045.1, from coordinate 335,507 downwards.
ATGCGAAATCAACGATTCTTCGTTCTATGTAGCTGGAACCCAAAAGAACCTTTTAGGTTTGTTTAGGCTTATTAAAATTCGCTTTGCTATTTGTGAGTGAATGAACACCGAAAGAACAATCCAAGCTTATTTGTCCTATTTCTATTGAGGAGGAACCCAAATACCTAAGCTTGGTTTGGCTGATAACAAACACGTCACTCTGCGATTTGTGGGTGAATGTGCATTCTAACCCTAAAAACACCAATTTGAAATAAGCCCCATCAGAGCTTTATCATCTTCTTTTTATGTATTTGGAACCCAAAAGACCTTTTTGCTTTGGTTGGGGGTGATTCTGGTGCACACTCCAAAAACACCATTCGAATTGAAATAAGAACAATCAAAGCTTATTTGTCTTCTTTCTACGCATATGGAAGCGAAAAGACAGTGTTGTGTTATTTTGGTCTCATTACACACACACTTTGAGGTTTCTGGGTCAATGTGCATTAACACCAAAGAACACGAAATATGCGAAATCAAAGATTCTTCGTTCTATGTAGCTGGAACCCAAAAGAACCTGTTTGACTTTGTTTAGGCTTACTACACTTCGCTTTGCTATTTGTGGGGGACTGAACACCGAAAGAACAATGCAAGCTTATTCGTCCTCTTTCTATTGAGATGGAACCAAAACACCTATTCGTGGTTTGGGCTGATAACAAACATGTCACTCTGCGATTTTTGGATTAATGTGCATTCTAACCCCAAAAACACCAATTTGAAATGAGCCCAATCAGAGCTATATCATCTTCTTTTTATGTAGATGGAATGCAAAAGACCTTTTTGCTTTGGTTGGGGTGATTCTGGTGCACACCCAAAAAACACCATGCGAATTGAAATAAGCACAATCAAAGCTTATTTGTCTTCTTTCTATGCATATGGAAGCGAAAAGACACTGTTGTGTTATTTTGGTCTCATTACACACACATTGAGATTTCTGGGTCAATGTGCATTAACACCAAAGAACAAGACTTGAAATAAGCGAAATCAAAGAGTCTTCGTTCTATGTAGCTGGAACCCATAATAACCTATTGAGGTTTGTTTAGGCTTATTACAATTCGCTTTGCTATTTGTGAGTGAATGAACACCGAAAGAACAATCCAAGCTTATTTGTCCTCTTTCTATTGAGATTGAACCAAAACACCTAAGCTTGGTTTGGGCTGATAACAAACATGTCACTCTGCGATTTTTGGGTGAATGTGCATTCTAACCCTAAAAAAACCAATTTGAAATAAGCTCAATCAGAGCTTTATCATCTTCTTTTTATGTAGATGGAACCCAAAACACCTTTTGGCTTTGGTTGGGGGTGATTCTGGTGCACACCCATAAAACACCACGTGTATTGAAACAAGCACAATCAAAGCTTATTTGTCTTCTTTCTATGCATATGGAAGCTGTCAGAGCTGCTTCCAGATCGTAGCTCACAGAGGATCACGCTAGCCAGCGATCATTAAATAAAAGTCTTTATTGAGTTACAGTTTCCATTCTCAAGCTGCTGCGTGCAACCCTACGTCTAATGGTTAGATCGGCGAAGCTCCATCTGAGTCTCCGCCCCTTGTACACCAACTTAATATCCTAGCCTTGCTCCACCTTTTCCGCCTGACTGTTCTTCTCTGGGTCCCTCTGCCCCCCGGGGTCTCTTCCTTCCGGGATTCCTCTGACGCTGACGCTGACCCCCCTGACTCTTCTCCCTCCTTTCGGCGGGCTTTAGGACCTGGCTCCCTTTCCGGGCTGCCTACTGCGCCACCTTCCTGTGCATTTGAACTTGGCACGCGCGCCCAACCTTCCACCTTCCGTCTGACCGTTTCTTCGCTCCCCGATGGAGGTGTGGCCACTCCTGACTCGTGCCCTCCCCCCTGTTGTGAGCTGCCAGCGCTTGATCCCTGGCGCCCTTCCTCTTCCCTGCTCTCTGGCGGTGACGCTGGTCCTGATTTCCAACTGCTCCCCTCTGAGTCCCCTCTGGCTCTATCTTCCTGGGGTGTCCCCCTAGGCTCCCCCCTTGCCCTGGCCACTGGTGCTCCTTTCTGTGAATCTTCTGATTCACTGGAAAGACTCGGAGATCTCGGGTCGTCGTCATCACTCATCTTTTCTTCTGCCTCCTCTCCCTCGCTCTCTGTTTCCTCCCTTGCCCTTGCCTCTGCTCCTGAACCCCTGACAGAAGCGAAAAGACACTGTTGTGTTATTTTGGTCTCATTACACACACATTGAGATTTCTGGGTCAATGTGCATTAACACCAAAGAACACGACTTCAAATAAGCGAAATCAAAGAGTCTTCGTTCTATGTAGCTGGAACCCATAAGAACCTATTGAGGTTTGTTTAGGCTTATTACAATTCGTAATAAGCCTACAATTCATAATAAACCTATTGAGGTTTGTTTAGGCTTAATACAATTCTATTTGTGAGTGAATGAACACCGAAAGAACAATCCAAGCTTATTTGTCCTCTTTCTATTGAGATTGAACCAAAACACCTAAGCTTGGTTTGGGCTGATAACAAACATGTCACTCTGCGATTTTTGGGTGAATGTGCATTCTAACCCTAAAAACACCAATTTGAAATAAGCTCAATCAGAGCTTTATCATCTTCTTTTTATGTAGATGGAACCCAAAACACCTTTTTGCTTTGCTTGGGGGTGATTCTGGTGCACACCCATAAAACACCACGTGTATTGAAACAAGCACAATCAAAGCTTATTTGTCTTATTTCTACGCATATGGAAGCGAAAAGACAGTGGTGTTATTTTGGTCTCATTACACACACTTTGCGATTTCTGGGTCAATGTGCATTAACACCAAAGAACACGACTTCAAATAAGCGAAATCCAAGATTCTTCTTTCTAGGTAGCTGGAACCCAAATCAACCTGTTTGGCTTTGTTTAGGCTTACTACACTTCGCTTTGCTATTTGTGGGGGACTGAACACAGAAAGAACAATGCAAGCTTATTCGTCCTCTTTCTATTGAGGTGGAACCCAAACACCTAAGCTTGGTTTGGCTGATAACAAACACGTCACTCTGCGATTTGTGGGTGAATGTGCATTCTAACCCTAAAAACACCAATTTGAAATGAGCCCAATCAGAGCTATATCATCTTCTTTTTATGTAGTTGGAACCCAAAAGACCTTTTTGCTTTGGTTGGGGGTGATTCTGGTGCACACTCCAAAAACACCATGCGAATTGAAATAAGAACAATCAAAGCTTATTTGTCTTCTTTCTACGCATATGGAAGCGAAAAGACAGTGTTGTGTTATTTTGGTCTCATTACACACACACTTTGAGGTTTCTGGGTCAATGTGCATTAACACCAAAGAACACGAAATATGCGAAATCAACGATTCTTCGTTCTATGTAGCTGGAACCCAAAAGAACCTTTTAGGTTTGTTTAGGCTTATTAAAATTCGCTTTGCTATTTGTGAGTGAATGAACACCGAAAGAACAATCCAAGCTTATTTGTCCTATTTCTATTGAGGTGGAACCCAAATACCTAAGCTTGGTTTGGCTGATAACAAACACGTCACTCTGCGATTTGTGGGTGAATGTGCATTCTAACCCTAAAAACACCAATTTGAAATAAGCCCCATCAGAGCTTTATCATCTTCTTTTTATGTATTTGGAACCCAAAAGACCTTTTTGCTTTGGTTGGGGGTGATTCTGGTGCACACTCCAAAAACACCATTCGAATTGAAATAAGAACAATCAAAGCTTATTTGTCTTCTTTCTACGCATATGGAAGCGAAAAGACAGTGTGTTATTTTGGTCTCATTACACACACACTTTGAGGTTTCTGGGTCAATGTGCATTAACACCAAATGTCAGAGTTGCTTCCAGATCCTAGCTCACAGAGGATCACGCTAGCCAGCGATCATTAAATAAAAGTCTTTATTGAGTTACAGTTTCCATTCTCAAGCTGCTGCGTGCAACCCTACGTCTAATGGTTAGATCGGCGAAGCTCCATCTGAGTCTCCGCCCCTTGTACACCAACTTAATATCCTAGCCTTGCTCCACCTTTTCCGCCTGACTGTTCTTCTCTGGGTCCCTCTGCCCCCCGGGGTCTCTTCCTTCCGGGATTCCTCTGACGCTGACGCTGACCCCCCTGACTCTTCTCCCTCCTTTCGGCGGGCTTTAGGACCTGGCTCCCTTTCCGGGCTGCCTACTGCGCCACCTTCCTGTGCATTTGAACTTGGCTCGCGCGCCCAACCTTCCACCTTCCGTCTGACCGTTTCTTCGCTCCCCGATGGAGGTGTGGCCACTCCTGACTCGTGCCCTCCCCCCTGTTGTGAGCTGCCAGCGCTTGATCCCTGGCGCCCTTCCTCTTCCCTGCTCTCTGGCGGTGACGCTGGTCCCGATTTCCAACTGCTCCCCTCTGAGTCCCCTCTGGCTCTATCTTCCTGGGGTGTCCCCCTAGGCTCCCCCCTTGCCCTGGCCACTGGTGCTCCTTTCTGTGAATCTTCTGATTCACTGGAAAGACTCGGAGATCTCGGGTCGTCGTCATCACTCATCTTTTCTTCTGCCTCCTCCCCCTCGCTCTCTGTTTCCTCCCTTGCCCTTGCCTCTGCTCCTGAACCCCTGACACCAAAGAACACGAAATATGCGAAATCAAAGATTCTTCGTTCTATGTAGCTGGAACCCAAAAGAACCTGTTTGACTTTGTTTAGGCTTACTACACTTCGCTTTGCTATTTGTGGGGGACTGAACACCGAAAGAACAATGCAAGCTTATTCATCCTCTTTCTATTGAGATGGAACCAAAACACCTAAGCTTGGTTTGGGCTGATAACAAACATGTCACTCTGTGATTTTTGGATTAATGTGCATTCTAACCCCAAAAACACCAATTTGAAATGAGCCCAATCAGAGCTATATCATCTTCTTTTTATGTAGATGGAATGCAAAAGACCTTTTTGCTTTGGTTGGGGTGATTCTGGTGCACACCCAAAAAACACCATGCGAATTGAAATAAGCACAATCAAAGCTTATTTGTCTTCTTTCTATGCATATGGAAGCGAAAAGACACTGTTGTGTTATTTTGGTCTCATTACACACACATTGAGATTTCTGGGTCAATGTGCATTAACACCAAAGAACAAGACTTGAAATAAGCGAAATCAAAGAGTCTTCGTTCTATGTAGCTGGAACCCATAAGAACCTATTGAGGTTTGTTTAGGCTTATTACAATTCGCTTTGCTATTTGTGAGTGAATGAACACCGAAAGAACAATCCAAGCTTATTTGTCCTCTTTCTATTGAGATGGAACCAAAACACCTAAGCTTGGTTTGGGCTGATAACAAACATGTCACTCTGCGATTTTTGAGTGAATGTGCATTCTAACCCTAAAAACACCAATTTGAAATTATCTCAATCAGAGCTTTATCACATTCTTTTTATGTAGTTGGAAGCCAAAACACCTTTTGGCTTTGGTTGGGGGTGATTCTGGTGCACACCCATAAAACACCACGTGTATTAAAACAAGCACAATCAAAGCTTATTTGTCTTATTTCTACTCATATGGAAGCGAAAAGACAGTGGTGTTATTTTGGTCTCATTACACACACTTTGCGATTTCTGGGTCAATGTGCATTAACACCAAAGAACACGACTTCAAATAAGCGAAATCCAAGATTCTTCTTTCTAGGTAGCTTGAACCCAAATCAACCTGTTTGGCTTTGTTTAGGCTTACTACACTTCGCTTTGCTATTTGTGGGGGACTGAACACCGAAAGAACAATGCAAGCTTATTCGTCCTCTTTCTATTGAGATGGAACCAAAACACCTATGCTTGGTTTGGGCTGATAACAAACATGTCACTCTGCGATTTTTGGATTAATGTGCATTCTAACCCCAAAAACACCAATTTAAAATGAGCCCAATCAGAGCTTTATCATCTTCTTTTTATGTAGATGGAACGCAAAAGACCTTTTTGCTTTGGTTGGGGTGATTCTGGTGCACACCCAAAAAACACCATGCGAATTGAAATAAGCACAATCAAAGCTTATTTGTCTTCTTTCTACGCATATGGAAGCGAAGAGACACTGTTGTGTAATTTTGGTCTCATTACACACACATTGAGATTTCTGGGTCAATGTGCATTAACACCAAAGAACACGACTTGAAATAAGCGAAATCAAAGATTCTTCGTTCTATGTGGCTGGAACCCATAAGAACCGAACCAAGCTTATTTGTCCTCTTTCTATTGAGATGGAACCAAAACACATAAGCTTGGTTTGGGCTGATAACAAACATGTCACTGCGATTTTTGGGTGAATGTGCATTCTAACCCTAAAAACACCAATTTGAAATAAGCTCAATCAGAGCTTTATCATCTTCTTTTTATGTAGTTGGAAGCCAAAACACCTTTTGGCTTTGGTTGGGGGTGATTCTGGTGCACACCCATAAAACACCACGCGTATTGAAACAAGCACAATCAAAGCTTATTTGTCTTCTTTCTACGCATATGGAAGCGCAAAGAGACTGTTGTGTTGTTTTGGTCTCATTACACACACTGCGATTTCTGGGTCAATGTGCCTTAACACCAAAGAACACGACTTGAAATAAGTGAAAGCCAACATTCTTGGGTCTATGTAGCTGGAAACCTAAACAACCTGTTTGACTTTGTTTAGGCTTATTGCAATTCGCTTTGTGATTTGTGGGTGAATGAACACCGAAATAACAATCCGAGGTTATTTGTCGTCTTTCTATTGAGATAGAACCAAAACACCTATGGTTGATAACACTCTGCGATTTTTGGGTGAAAGTGCATTCTAACCCCAAAAACACCAATTTGACATTATCCCAATCAGAGCTTTATGATCTTCTTTTTATGTAGATGGAACCCAAAACACCTTATTGCTATGGTTGGTTGTGATTCTGGTGCACACCCGAAAACACCATGCAAATTGAAATAAGCCCAATCAAAGCTTATTCATCGTCTTTATACGCATATGGAAGCGAAAAAACGGTGTTGTGTTATTTGGGTCATTACACACACTGCGTTTTCTAGGTCAATGTGCATTAATACAAAAGAACACGAAATAAGCAAAATCTAAGATTCTTCTTTCTATGTAGCTGGAAACTAAAACAACCTGTTTGGCTTTTTTTAGGCTTATTGCAGTTCGCGTCACTATTTGTGGGTGATGAACACAGAAAGAACAATCCAAGCTTATTCGTCCTCTTTCTATTGAGATGGAACCAAAACACCTATGCTTGGTTTGGGCTGATAACAAACATGTCACTCTGTGATTTTTGGGTGATTGTGCATTCTAACCGCAAAAACACCAATGTGAAATAAGCCCAATCATCTTCTTTTTATGTAGATGGAACCCCAAAGACCTTTTTGCTTTGCTTGGGGTGATTCTGATGCACACCCAAAAAACACCATGCGAATTGAAATAAGCCCAATCAAAGCTTATTTGTCTTCTTTCTAGGCGTATGGAAGTCAAAAGTGTTGTGTTATTTTGGTCTCATTACACACACTTTGCGATTTCTGGGTCAATGTGCATTAACACCTGTCAGGGGTTCAGGAGCAGAGGCAAGGGCAAGGGAGGAAACAGAGAGCGAGGGAGAGGAGGCAGAAGAAAAGATGAGTGATGACGACGACCCGAGATCTCCGAGTCTTTCCAGTGAATCAGAAGATTCACAGAAAGGAGCACCAGTGGCCAGGGCAAGGGGGGAGCCTAGGGGGACACCCCAGGAAGATAGAGCCAGAGGGGACTCAGAGGGGAGCAGTTGGAAATCAGGACCAGCGTCACCGCCAGAGAGCAGGGAAGAGGAAGGGCGCCAGGGATCAAGCGCTGGCAGCTCACAACAGGGGGGAGGGCACGAGTCAGGAGTGGCCACACCTCCATCGGGGAGCGAAGAAACGGTCAGACGGAAGGTGGAAGGTTGGGCGCGCGTGCCAAGTTCAAATGCACAGGAAGGTGGCGCAGTAGGCAGCCCGGAAAGGGAGCCAGGTCCTAAAGCCCGCCGAAAGGAGGGAGAAGAGTCAGGGGGGTCAGCGTCAGCGTCAGAGGAATCCCGGAAGGAAGAGACCCCGGGGGGCAGAGGGACCCAGAGAAGAACAGTCAGGCGGAAAAGGTGGAGCAAGGCTAGGATATTAAGTTGGTGTACAAGGGGCGGAGACTCAGATGGAGCTTCGCCGATCTAACCATGAGACGTAGAGTTGCACGCAGCAGCTTGAGAATGGAAACTGTAACTCAATAAAGACTTTTATTTAATGATCGCTGGCTAGCGTGATCCTCTGTGAGCTAGGATCTGGAAGCAGCTCTGACAACACCAAAGAACACGACTTCAAATAAGCGAAATCAAAGTGTCTTCGTTCTATGTAGCTGAAACCCAAATCAACCTGTTTGGCTTTGTTTAGGCTTACTACACTTCGCTTTGCTATTTGTGAGTGAATGAAGACCGAAAGAACAATCCAAGCTTATTTGTCCTCTTTCTATTGACATGGAACCAAAACACATATGCTTGGTTTGGCCTGATAACAAACATGTCACTCTGCGATTTTTGGATTAATGTGCATTCTAACCCCAAAAACACCAATTTGAAATGAGCCCAATCAGAGCTTTATCAGCTTTTTTTTTATGTAGATGGTACGCCAAATACCTTTTTGCTTTGGTTGGGGTGATTCTGGTGCACACCCAAAAAACACCATGCGAATTGAAATAAGCCCAATCAAAGCTTGTCTTCTTTCTACGCATATGGAAGCGAAAAGACACTGTTGTGTTATTTTGGTCTCATTACACACACATTGAGATTTCTGGGTCAATGTGCATTAACACCAAAGAACACGACTTGAAATAAGGGAAATCAAAGTGTCTTCGTTCTATGTAGCTGGAACCCATAAGAACCTATTGAGGTTTGTTTAGGCTTATTACAATTCGCTTTGCTATTTGTGAGTGAATGAACACCGAAAGAACAATCCAAGCTTATTTGTCCTCTTTCTATTGAGATGGAACCAAAACACATAAGCTTGGTTTGGGCTGATAACAAACATGTCACTCTGCGATTTTTGGGTGAATGTGCATTCTAACCCTAAAAACACCAATTTGAAATAAGCTCAATCAGAACTTTATCATCTTCTTTTTATGTAGTTGGAAGCCAAAACACCTTTTGGCTTTGGTTGGGGGTGATTCTGGTGCACACCCATAAAACACCACGCGTATTGAAACAAGCACAATCAAAGCTTATTTGTCTTCTTTCTACACATATGGAAGCTGTCAGGGGTTCAGGGACAGAGGCACAGGGTAGGCAGGAGATGGAGAGCGATGGGGATGAATCCCAGGACAGCGAGGAAGAGGATGACAATGACTCTAGAGATTCCATGAGTCTTTCCAGCGAATCAGAGGATTCCCAGAAGGGGGCGCCGGTGGTCAAGGCCAGGGGAGCCCCAGGGGGGAAGTGTCAGGAGCAGGGGGCCAGCGGGGGATCCCAAAGTGGCAGCTGGGCGTCAGGACCAGCCTCCCCGCCAGAGTGCAGCGAAGGGGGTGGAGGTTCCAGTGTATCAGGGGAGGCGGCTCCGGCAGTAGAGAAAGGAGGGAGGTCGGAGCAAGCCACCCTCCCGGAAGGGGAGGGGAGTAGTGAAGGGAGTAGCGTAGCTGTCAAAAGGAAAGTTAGAGGTTGGGCGCGCGCGCCAAGTTCAAATGTAGAGGCGCGCGAATGTACAGGGAGCCCGGAGGAGGGGCCAGGTCCCAAAGCCCGCAGGAGGGGGCAAGAGCAGTCTGATTCCGCGTCGGAGGAATCCAGGAGGGGCGAAACCCCAGCGGGCAGAAAGACCCTGCGGAAAAGGAAAGAGAGAAAGAGGTGGAGCAGCGCAAGCCTCTTAAACTGGTGCAGGGGAGGGACGGATTCAGAAGGGACTTCAGCGGTCTAAGCCTACTAGACGTAGGGCTGCGCGCCTCGGATCTGAAGCAAACAATGAACTGCAATAAACACTTTTGTATATAAGAAAAGAAAGGCGTTGGTCTTTTGTGAGCTGAGACTTGAGGCAGCCCTGACAGTAAGTCCCTTCTGATAAACTGCATAAAAATTTTTTTTGCAAAGCTCACGAAGTTTGGCAGACATGACTACTGAGGAGCAGATAACGACCCTGCAAAACGCAGTCGCTGAACTCTCCGTTGCAGTACGGGTCTCTCAGAAGACAGTTGCCGAAGCAGAAGCGCGATGCCAGGATCTGCAAGCCAGGTGGGATCAGGCGTGCAAACAGGGGTTCCCGGGGTCCAGATCAGAGGGAATCGGTCTTGGACGGAGGGGGGGCAATTTAGTAGCCCACTTCGATGGGAACCTGAAGCTTTATTCCAATTTCAGAGCAGACGTCCTATACGCGCTGCATTTGCTTCGAAAAGACTTCAAAGATGAGGAGGAGAAAGTAGGCTTTATTGTGTCCCATTTGCATGGGGAAGCTAGAGCCTGGTTACGCAATTTGTGGCGCGAAGATGGTCTTGCCCGCAGGGACTCTGACGAATTTATCAAAGCCATGGACGCTTGCTTCCAATCTACCGTTGACGTTGATGTGGCGCGCCAGGAGATGCATGGATTGCGGCAGGGCAAGGCTACAGTGCGTCAGTACCATTCTCGCTTTTTTGCATTGCTGAATGTGCTGGCCTGGGAAAAGGACTCCCTGGCAGTGAGAGACTTGTTCTGGGAGGGGCTTCATGGCTCAGTAAAAGATGAGCTGGCTAGGGGAGACAGACCTCAAACCCTAGCAGACGTCGTGCAGAGGGCACTCACGATAGGGGTGCGCCACGAAGAACGCACTTGGCACAGTGAGGAGGGGCGTCACGTCCGCCCACCAGCTAGAGCGCCTCCTTTTCTTCTTCCCAGGGACATGGGACGTACAAATCCCTCGCCTATGCTGAAGGGAGGGGAGAAACCAATGGATCTGGGTGGTGCAAAGGCTCAGCCAGCTGCCGGAGCCTCAGCGTCCGGAGCAGTCAAGGCGAAGCCTCCTGGAGGGACCAGGAAGTGTTACATCTGTGACAGTGCACAGCACATGGCTAAAGAGTGTCCCCAGAGGCTCCAGAAGCACACTGCAGCCTTAGCAACAGTAACAGGGGAAGCGTTCCAAGGAGAACAGTTTCAGGGAAACGAGAATGCCTGGCTGGAAGCAGAGATGCTGGGGCTCCGCCAGGCAAGTCAGTGAAGCAGTCCCCAGCGCTTTTGCAGCCTACAGACCCCTTACCACCCAAGCCAGTGGTGCAGCTCACTGCTACTCTCCAGCTACCTAATGGACTCACCCTGGAAGTCCCCATTACGATTGACTCAGGGAGCAACGCAGACTTCGTGGGGATGCAGTTCATCAAGCAGCATCGCATAGCGCTACTACCAGCCACGCTGCCTCTGAACGTCGTCACGGTAGATGGCAGAAAGTTGCTGGGTGGGCAAGTGGTACAACAGACGCCACCCATGCTGCTGAAAATTGGGAATCATCGCGAGGTCATCAGTTTCAATGTCACCCAACTGTCAGACACGCCTATAGTGTTAGGCATGAGTTGGCTGGATAGACACAGCCCATCATTAGCGTGTGTCAGAGTTGCTTCCAGATCCTAGCTCACAGAGGATCACGCTAGCCAGCGATCATTAAATAAAAGTCTTTATTGAGTTACAGTTTCCATTCTCAAGCTGCTGCGTGCAACCCTACGTCTAATGGTTAGATCGGCGAAGCCCCATCTGAGTCTCCGCCCCTTGTACACCAACTTAATATCCTAGCCTTGCTCCACCTTTTCCGCCTGACTGTTCTTCTCTGGGTCCCTCTGCCCCCCGGGGTCTCTTCCTTCCGGGATTCCTCTGACGCTGACGCTGACCCCCCTGACTCTTCTCCCTCCTTTCGGCGGGCTTTAGGACCTGGCTCCCTTTCCGGGCTGCCTACTGCGCCACCTTCCTGTGCATTTGAACTTGTCGCGCGCGCCCAACCTTCCACCTTCCGTCTGACCGTTTCTTCGCTCCCCGATGGAGGTGTGGCCACTCCTGACTCGTGCCCTCCCCCCTGTTGTGAGCTGCCAGCGCTTGATCCCTGGCGCCCTTCCTCTTCCCTGCTCTCTGGTGGTGACGCTGGTCCCGATTTCCAACTGCTCCCCTCTGAGTCCCCTCTGGCTCTATCTTCCTGGGGTGTCCCCCTAGGCTCCCCCCTTGCCCTGGCCACTGGTGCTCCTTTCTGTGAATCTTCTGATTCACTGGAAAGACTCGGAGATCTCGGGTCGTCGTCATCACTCATCTTTTCTTCTGCCTCCTCCCCCTCGCTCTCTGTTTCCTCCCTTGCCCTTGCCTCTGCTCCTGAACCCCTGACATCCATCCCCCCCTCGAAGCCCCCTCTTCCCCCCTCCCCTCCTTCCGGTGCGGGATCTGGGTGCTGCTGTGTCAGGGGGACGAATGTCGGATACAGTTCGCTTCCCGTGGCGGGCCGCCATCCGAAGTCTTCCGGTTCTTCCTCCCTGCTCTCGTTGACGACGGTCACTTCCGCTTCCATCTCTGTGCCGCCGTGCTCGAAACCCGGGTCGTCCCCGAAAACGTCCATGTCCATCTCTCCCTCGTTGCCTTCTGGAGACGTTGCTCGTCCTGGACCCTCCAGCCACCTTCTGCGGAACTGCTCCTCTGGTCGATCATCCCACCAATACGAGGGTTCTGAAGCAGATCCCGAGGGTGACCCCTCCGGGGAACGGGCGTCTCGTGTCGGTTCCTCGTCCGAGTCGAACCCCCGGAACGTGCTGGCTGAAAGCGTGGGCGTGAAAAGCCAGTCGTCGAAAAAGTCTGCTGGCATTGGCCTGTGTGGGAAGAGGGCATGAAACTCTTCTTTGAGCAGAGGTTCGTCCAAAGCGTAGCCCGGCACCCAGCTGTTGGCACTGGCCGGGGTGCCCTCCTTGGCGAGAAGGTATTCTACCCCCTCTTCCCCCCATCTGGAGTCCAAAATCTCCGTGACTTCGTTGATGCGCTCCTCCTGTGCCACTCCCCCTTGCCCGGTTCTCTCTCGGAGCGGACCCGGTGCCGTTCCTGGTTCCTGAAACCTGTGAGGTGCCTTGTAGGGAGTGAGCACCGATCTGTGGAACACCGGATGCATTCTGGAACCCTCCGGAAGAGCCAGCCTGAAAGCCACCGGGTTGACCTGTTCTTCAACTTGGTAGGGCCCCAGTTGTTTATGCCCTAGTTTCTTCTTCGCCAACGACCTGGCCGGCACTGCGTGGGCTGCTAACCAGACCCAGTCTCCCACATGGATCTCTTCGCCAACCCTTCTGTGTTTGTCCGCTTGTACCTTGTATGCGTGTTTAGCCAGCTCCAGGTGCCGCCGCAGCTGATCGTGGACCTCCTGCAACTCCGACGCGAACGCATCTGCTGTCTGCGGCTCCCCCTCCCCCATTCTTTCCAGTCCCGGGAAGGTTCTGGGGTGCCTCCCGTTGTTGGCGAAGAACGGCGTGACCCCCGTGGACACGTGCTTCGTGTTGTTGTAGGCGAACTCGGCGAGAGGCAGGTAATCCACCCACGTCGCAGGCTGTTGATTCGCATAACATCTCAGGTACTGCTGCATGATGGCATTGACCCGCTCCGCTTGCCCGTTGGTCTGCGGGTGTCTAGCCGACGCCAGGTTGATCTTGACGTTCAGGAAGCCCATCAGCCTCTGCCAGAAGTTCGAGATGAACTGTCGCCCTCGGTCGGACAGAATAGACCGCGGCAGACCGTGAACCTTGAACACGTGGTCTATGAACAGTTTGGCGGTTTGTTCCGCCGTGGCCACCTTCGCACACGGAATGAAATGTGCCATCTTGGAGAACAAGTCCACCACCACCAGCACAGCCGTCTTGCCCCTCGAGCTGGGCAGATCCGTGACAAAGTCCAGGGCCACTCTCTCCCATGGTTCGAACGGAGTTTGCAGCGGTTCCAGCAGTCCGGCCGGCGGTCTGTGCACTGGTTTGGCCCTCTGGCAGGTGTCACACCTCGCCACGTAGTCCGCGACTTCCCCTCTCATTCCGGGCCACCAGAAGTCTCTGGCTACTAATTCCACCGTCTTCTCCTTGCCAAAGTGCCCGGCAGTGGGCGCGTCGTGCAGCTGCCGCAGTACCTTGGCGCGAAGTTCGTCTCCCGGCACGTAGATGGCCCCTTTACGGATGAGCAAACCATCTCGCAGCTGGAACTCGTCGGTCGCTGCCGTGCCCCTGTGCACCTCTGCCATCTTTGCTTGCGCGAAGGAGTCATCCTGCAACGCTCGTCGCACCGCATCCAGGTCAACTGTTGCCGCCGCGCACGCCCACACTGTCGGTGCGAAGATGTGCATGGCAGCCGCTGGCGTTGCCTCCTCCAGATACTGTGGCTTACGGGAGAGAGCATCCGCCATGATGTTGGTGTCCCCCGGGACATATTCTATTCGGAAGTCGAAATTCGCAAAGAACTCAGCCCAACGTATCTGCCTCTGGTTCAGGAACTGTGCCGTGCGCCAGTGCTCTAGATTCTTGTGGTCCGTGCAGACCTGCACCGTGTGCTTGGCGCCGATCAGGAAGTGCCTCCACGCTTTGAACGCTGCATGAATGGCCAGCAACTCCCTGTCCCAGATGGTGTAGTTCTGTTCGGACTTGCTGAGCTTCCTTGAGTAAAACGCTCCCGGCCTCCAAACCCCCTGCGGGTCTTTCTGCAGCAGGACTGCTCCCACGGCTCTGTCTGAAGCGTCTGTCTCCACCCTCATCGGCCTGCTGGGGTTGACATGAAGCAGCTGCTCTTCCGACGCGAAGAGACGCTTGAGTGCCTGAAAGGACTGCTCCGCCTGCTCTGTCCAGATGAACTTCTTTTTCTTGGAGCTGAGCGTGTCCGTGATGGCCGCTGTCTGCATCGCAAAGCCTTTGATAAACTTGCGATAGAAGTTCGCGAAGCCGACAAACCGTTGGACCTCCTTCCGGTTGCGTGGGCTTTTCCAATCCAACACTGCTCGGACCTTGGCGCTGTCCATGGCGAGCCCTTTATCAGACAACTTGTAGCCCAGGAAATCCACCTCCGTCACGTCGAATTGGCACTTCTCCAGCTTGGCGTAAAGCCTATGTTGCTGTAGCCTGCTCAGCACTTCCTTGACGTGTCTGTCATGCTCCTGCTGCGATTCCGAAAAGATCAGGATGTCATCCAAGAAACAGACGCACGTCTTGTAGAGGAGCCCCGCCAACACGTGATGCATGAAAGCTTGAAAAACGTGGGAGCCATTTTGCAATCCAAAAGGCATAACTCTATATTCGTAGGTGCCCAGGGGCGTGAACATGGCTGTCTTCCACTCATCTCCCTCCCGCATGCGAATGAGGTTGTATGCCCCTCGCAGGTCCAACTTGGTGAACACTCTGCCCTTCCGTACCTTTGCGAGGAGGTCGTCGATTCGGGGCATGGGGAAGTCCGATGGCTTGGTCACACTGTTCAAGATGCGAAAGTCCACTACAAGTCTTTTTTGGGGCGTGTCCCTCTTCTTAACAAATGTCAGAGCTGCTTCCAGATCCTAGCTCACAGAGGATCACGCTAGCCAGCGATCATTAAATAAAAGTCTTTATTGAGTTACAGTTTCCATTCTCAAGCTGCTGCGTGCAACTCTACGTCTCATGGTTAGATCGGCGAAGCTCCATCTGCGTCTCCGCCCCTTGTACACCAACTTAATATCCTAGCCTTGCTCCACCTTTTCCGCCTGACTGTTCTTCTCTGGGTCCCTCTGCCCCCCGGGGTCTCTTCCTTCCTGGATTCCTCTGACGCTGACGCTGACCCCCCTGACTCTTCTCCCTCCTTTCGGCGGGCTTTAGGACCTGGCTCCCTTTCCGGGCTGCCTACTGCGCCACCTTCCTGTGCATTTGAACTTGGCACGCGCGCCCAACCTTCCACCTTCCGTCTGACCGTTTCTTCGCTCCCCGATGGAGGTGTGGCCACTCCTGACTCGTGCCCTCCCCCCTGTTGTGAGCTGCCAGCGCTTGATCCCTGGCGCCCTTCCTCTTCCCTGCTCTCTGGCGGTGACGCTGGTCCTGATTTCCAACTGCTCCCCTCTGAGTCCCCTCTGGCTCTATCTTCCTGGGGTGTCCCCCTAGGCTCCCCCCTTGCCCTGGCCACTGGTGCTCCTTTCTGTGAATCTTCTGATTCACTGGAAAGACTCGGAGATCTCGGGTCGTCGTCATCACTCATCTTTTCTTCTGCCTCCTCTCCCTCGCTCTCTGTTTCCTCCCTTGCCCTTGCCTCTGCTCCTGAACCCCTGACATCCATCCCCCCCTCGAAGCCCCCTCTTCCCCCCTCCCCTCCTTCCGGTGCGGGATCTGGGTGCTGCCGTGTCAGGGGGACGAATGTCGGATACAGTTCGCTTCCCGTGGCGGGCCGCCATCCGAAGTCTTCCGGTTCTTCCTCCCTGCTCTCGTTGACGACGGTCACCTCCGCTTCCATCTCTGTGCCGCCGTGCTCGAAACCCGGGTCGTCCCCGAAAACGTCCATGTCCGTCTCTCCCTCGTTGCCTTCTGGAGACGTTGCTCGTCCTGGACCCTCCAGCCACCTTCTGCGGAACTGCTCCTCTGGTCGATCATCCCACCAATACGAGGGTTCTGAAGCAGATCCCGAGGGTGACCCCTCTGGGGAACGGGCGTCTCGTGTCGGTTCCTCGTCCGAGTCGAACCCCCGGAACGTGCTGGCTGAAAGCGTGGGCGTGAAAAGCCAGTCGTCGAAAAAGTCTGCTGGCATTGGCCTATGTGGGAAGAGGGCATGAAACTCTTCTTTGAGCAGAGGTTCGTCTAAAGCGTAGCCCGGCACCCAGCTGTTGGCACTGGCCGGGGTGCCCTCCTTGGCGAGAAGGTATTCTACCCCCTCTTCCCCCCATCTGGAGTCCAAAATCTCCGTGACTTCGTTGATGCGCTCCTCCTGTGCCACTCCCCCTTGCCCGGTTCTCTCTCGGAGCGGACCCGGTGCCGTTCCTGGTTCCTGAAACCTGTGAGGTGCCTTGTAGGGAGTGAGCACCGATCTGTGGAACACCGGATGCATTCTGGAACCCTCCGGAAGAGCCAGCCTGAAAGCCACCGGGTTGACCTGTTCGTCGACTTGGTAGGGCCCCAGTTGTTTATGCCCTAGTTTCTTCTTCGCCAACGACCTGGCCGGCACTGCGTGGGCTGCTAACCAGACCCAGTCTCCCACATGGATCTCTTCGCCAACCCTTCTGTGTTTGTCCGCTTGTACCTTGTATGCGTGTTTAGCCAGCTCCAGGTGCCGCCGCAGCTGATCGTGGACCTCCTGCAACTCCGACGCGAACGCATCTGCTGTCTGCGGCTCCCCCTCCCCCATTCTTTCCAGTCCCGGGAAGGTTCTAGGGTGCCTCCCGTTGTTGGCGAAGAACGGCGTGACCCCCGTGGACACGTGCTTCGTGTTGTTGTAGGCGAACTCGGCGAGAGGCAGGTAATCCACCCACGTCGCAGGCTGTTGATTCGCATAACATCTCAGGTACTGCTGCATGATGGCATTGACCCGCTCCGCTTGCCCGTTGGTCTGCGGGTGTCTAGCCGACGCCAGGTTGATCTTGACGTTCAGGAAGCCCATCAGCCTCTGCCAGAAGTTCAGGAACTGTGCCGTGCGCCAGTGCTCTAGATTCTTGTGGTCCGTGCAGACCTGCACCGTGTGCTTGGCGCCGATCAGGAAGTGCCTCCACGCTTTGAACGCTGCATGAATGGCCAGCAACTCCCTGTCCCAGATGGTGTAGTTCTGTTCGGACTTGCTGAGCTTCCTTGAGTAAAACGCTCCCGGCCTCCAAACCCCCTGCGGGTCTTTCTGCAGCAGGACTGCTCCCACGGCTCTGTCCGAAGCGTCTGTCTCCACCCTCATCGGCCTGCTGGGGTTGACATGAAGCAGCTGCTCTTCCGACGCGAAGAGACGCTTGAGTGCCTGAAAGGACTGCTCCGCCTGCTCTGTCCAGATGAACTTCTTTTTCTTGGAGCTGAGCGTGTCCGTGATGGCCGCTGTCTGCATCGCAAAGCCTTTGATAAACTTGCGATAGAAGTTCGCGAAGCCGACAAACCGTTGGACCTCCTTCCGGTTGCGTGGGCTTTTCCAATCCAACACTGCTCGGACCTTGGCGCTGTCCATGGCGAGCCCTTTATCAGACAACTTGTAGCCCAGGAAATCCACCTCGGTCACGTCGAATTGGCACTTCTCCAGCTTGGCGTAAAGCCTATGTTGCTGTAGCCTGCTCAGCACTTCCTTGACGTGTCTGTCATGCTCCTGCTGCGATTCCGAAAAGATCAGGATGTCATCCAAGAAACAGACGCACGTCTTGTAGAGGAGCCCCGCCAACACGTGATGCATGAAAGCTTGAAAAACGTGGGAGCCATTTTGCAATCCAAAAGGCATAACTCTATATTCGTAGGTGCCCAGGGGCGTGAACATGGCTGTCTTCCACTCATCTCCCTCCCGCATGCGAATGAGGTTGTATGCCCCTCGCAGGTCCAACTTGGTGAACACTCTGCCCTTCCGTACCTTTGCGAGGAGGTCGTCGATTCGGGGCATGGGGAAGTCCGATGGCTTGGTCACACTGTTCAAGATGCGAAAGTCCACTACAAGTCTTTTTTGGGGCGTGTCCCGCTTCTTAACAAAGAATACCGGACTGCCCCCCGCTGCCTTGGACTCTCGGATGAAACCGCGCTCCAAATTATGATCTATGAACTCTTTGAGTTCCTGCAGTTCGTCCTCAGACATGGAATACAGCTTCCCTTTGGGCAGCGCCGCCCCCGGCAGCAGGTCAATTTTGCAGTCATATGGTCTGTGGGGGGGTAGCCTGTCTGCCTCTTTCTCGCAGAAAACCTCCAAAAATTCTGCGTACTTGTGGGGAACCGCTTGCAGCGTGCCTAGCTGCAGCTGTGACTCCTCTTCCCCTCCTTCCTGCCTGGGCACGATGCAGTGTTCAGCGCAAAAGGAAGAGCCGAAGGTCAGCTGCCTCTGGTACCAAGCCAGCGTCGGGCTGTGCTTGTCCAGCCAACTCATGCCCAATACAATGGGCGTGTCCGATAGTTGAGTGACATTGAAGCTGATGATTTCCCTGTGATTCCCAAGTCGCATCACCATTGGTGGCGTCTGCTTCACCACTTGCCCCCCTAGCAGCTCCCTGCCATCCACCGTGACAACCTGCAGGGGCAGCGTGGCAGGCAGCAACTGTATAGCATGCCGGTCGACAAAGTCCTGCCCTATAAAGTCCGCATTGCTTCCGGAGTCAATGGTGATCGGCACGTCCATGGTGATTCCATTGGGCAGCTGGAGCGACGCGGTGAGCTTCACTACCGGTTTGGGCGGGAGGGGGTCCATGGGCTGTAAAATCTCTGGGGACTGCTTCACTGACACGTCTGGCTGGGCCCCAGTGCCTCTTCTTCCAACCAGACTCCTTCGTTTCCCTGCTGTGGTTGTCCTTGCTGCGTTGCTGCAGTTACCATTGCTGAGGCTGCAGTGTGCTTGTGGAGCCTCTGGGGACACTCTTTCGCCATATGCTGTGGATCATCGCAGATGTAACACTTCCTGTTCCCTCTAGGAGGCTTCGCTTTCACTGCTGCCGGTGCTAGGGCTCTGGCTGCTGACTGAGCCCTTGCACCTCCAACCTCCATAGGTTCCGCTCCTCCTCCTGGCGGAGGCGTGGATTGCGCACGCGCTGCTTCTCTGGGAAGGAAGGAGGAGCCCCTGGCTGGTTCGCGCCCTCCACGCCCTTCGCCACTGCTCCACGGACGTCCTTCCAGCCGCACCCCCACCGCCAGCGCCCTCTGAACGATCTCCTGCGTGGTCCGGGGTCTCTCCCCCCTCGCAATTTCATCTTTAACCGAGCCGTGCAATCCCTCCCAAAACAGGTCTCTTACAGGAGCCGAATCTCTGTCCCATTCCAGGGCACTGACCAAAGCGAAAAAGCGGGCATGGTACTGCCTTACGCTGGCCCTCCCTTGCTTCAGTCCATGTATCTCCTGCCGAGCAAGATCCACGTCAATGCTTGATAAAAAGCACCCATCCATCGCTTTAATAAAGGCATCCGCATTTTGGAGCGCCGGATCCTTATCTCTCCACAAATTGCGCAGCCATGCTTTAGCATCTCCATGCAAATGGGACATGATGAATCCCACCTTCTCTTGCTCATCTCTAAAGTCTTTGTTCAGCAGTTGCAGTGCACACATTACATCTGCTCTAAAGTTGGGGTACTGTTGCAAATTCCCATCGAAGTGAGAGACCAGACCGCCTGTTCGTCTCCCCAACCCAATCCCCTCCGGTTTGGGTGTCAGTTGCCCTTGCTTCGTAAGCACTTCCAACCTGACCTGGAGATCCCTGTAGGCGGCAGCTGCGTCCTCCTCTCTCTTCCTGGATGCAAGAGCCTCGGCATTCAGTCGTGTCACTGCTTCTCTGAGTTCCACTATCTGCTGTTCGGCCGTCATGTTGTCTGCCGTTCGTGAGCTCGCTAGTAGGCACCCGCTTTCTCTCCTCTCCGCGAGGACGTAGATGCCCACAATTATGGATGGAGCTTACTGTCAGAGCTGCTTCCAGATCCTAGCTCACAGAGGATCACGCTAGCCAGCGATCATTAAATAAAAGTCTTTATTGAGTTACAGTTTCCATTCTCAAGCTGCTGCGTGCAACTCTACGTCTCATGGTTAGATCGGCGAAGCTCCATCTGCGTCTCCGCCCCTTGTACACCAACTTAATATCCTAGCCTTGCTCCACCTTTTCCGCCTGACTGTTCTTCTCTGGGTCCCTCTGCCCCCCGGGGTCTCTTCCTTCCTGGATTCCTCTGACGCTGACGCTGACCCCCCTGACTCTTCTCCCTCCTTTCGGCGGGCTTTAGGACCTGGCTCCCTTTCCGGGCTGCCTACTGCGCCACCTTCCTGTGCATTTGAACTTGGCACGCGCGCCCAACCTTCCACCTTCCGTCTGACCGTTTCTTCGCTCCCCGATGGAGGTGTGGCCACTCCTGACTCGTGCCCTCCCCCCTGTTGTGAGCTGCCAGCGCTTGATCCCTGGCGCCCTTCCTCTTCCCTGCTCTCTGGCGGTGACGCTGGTCCTGATTTCCAACTGCTCCCCTCTGAGTCCCCTCTGGCTCTATCTTCCTGGGGTGTCCCCCTAGGCTCCCCCCTTGCCCTGGCCACTGGTGCTCCTTTCTGTGAATCTTCTGATTCACTGGAAAGACTCGGAGATCTCGGGTCGTCGTCATCACTCATCTTTTCTTCTGCCTCCTCTCCCTCGCTCTCTGTTTCCTCCCTTGCCCTTGCCTCTGCTCCTGAACCCCTGACAACAAAGAATACCGGACTGCCCCCCGCTGCCTTGGACTCTCGGATGAAACCGCGCTCCAAATTATGATCTATGAACTCTTTGAGTTCCTGCAGTTCGTCCTCAGACATGGAATACAGCTTCCCTTTGGGCAGCGCCGCCCCCGGCAGCAGGTCAATTTTGCAGTCATATGGTCTGTGGGGGGGTAGCCTGTCTGCCTCCTTCTCGCAGAAAACCTCCAAAAATTCTGCGTACTTGTGGGGAACCGCTTGCAGCGTGCCTAGCTGCAGCTGTGACTCCTCTTCCTCTCCTTCCTGCCTGGGCACGATGCAGTGTTCAGCGCAAAAGGAAGAGCCGAAGGTCAGCTGCCTCTGGTACCAAGCCAGCGTCGGGCTGTGCTTGTCCAGCCAACTCATGCCCAATACAATGGGCGTGTCCGATAGTTGAGTGACATTGAAGCTGATGATTTCCCTGTGATTCCCAAGTCGCATCACCATTGGTGGCGTCTGCTTCACCACTTGCCCCCCTAGCAGCTCCCTGCCATCCACCGTGACAACCTGCAGGGGCAGCGTGGCAGGCAGCAACTGTATAGCGTGCCGGTCGACAAAGTCCTGCCCTATAAAGTCCGCATTGCTTCCGGAGTCAATGGTGATTGGCACGTCCATGGTGATTCCATTGGGCAGCTGGAGCGACGCGGTGAGCCTCACTACCGGTTTGGGCGGGAGGGGGTCCATGGGCTGTAAAATCTCTGGGGACTGCTTCACTGACACGTCTGGCTGGGCCCCAGTGCCTCTTCCAACCAGACTCCGTCGTTTCCCTGCTGTGGTTGTCCTTGCTGCGTTGCTGCAGTTACCATTGCTGAGGCTGCAGTGTGCTTGTGGAGCCTCTGGGGACACTCTTTCGCCATATGCTGTGGATCATCGCAGATGTAACACTTCCTGTTCCCTCTAGGAGGCTTCGCTTTCACTGCTGCCGGTGCTAGGGCTCTGGCTGCTGACTGAGCCCTTGCACCTCCAACCTCCATAGGTTCCGCTCCTCCTCCTGGCGGAGGCGTGGATTGCGCACGCGCTGCTTCTCTGGGAAGGAAGGAGGAGCCCCTGGCTGGTTCGCGCCCTCCACGCCCTTCGCCACTGCTCCACGGACGTCCTTCCAGCCGCACCCCCACCGCCAGCGCCCTCTGAACGATCTCCTGCGTGGTCCGGGGTCTCTCCCCCCTCGCAATTTCATCTTTAACCGAGCCGTGCAATCCCTCCCAAAACAGGTCTCTTACAGGAGCCGAATCTCTGTCCCATTCCAGAGCACTGACCAAAGCGAAAAAGCGGGCATGGTACTGCCTTACGCTGGCCCTCCCTTGCTTCAGTCCATGTATCTGCTGCCGAGCAAGATCCACGTCAATGCTTGACAAAAAGCACCCATCCATCGCTTTAATAAAGGCATCCGCGTTTTGGAGCGCCGGATCCTTATCTCTCCACAAATTGCGCAGCCATGCTTTAGCATCTCCATGCAAATGGGACATGATGAATCCCACCTTCTCTTGCTCATCTCTAAAGTCTTTGTTCAGCAGTTACAGTGCACACATTACATCTGCTCTAAAGTTGGGGTACTGTTGCAAATTCCCATCGAAGTGAGAGACCAAACCGCCTGTTCGTCTCCCCAACCCAATCCCCTCCGGTTTGGGTGTCAGTTGCCCTTGCTTCGTAAGCACTTCCAACCTGACCTGGAGATCCCTGTAGGCGGCAGCTGCGTCCTCCTCTCTCTTCCTGGATGCAAGAGCCTCGGCATTCAGGCGCGACACTGCTTCTCTGAGTTCCACTATCTGCTGTTCGGCCGTCATGTTGTCTGCCGTTCGTGAGCTCGCTAGTAGGCACCCGCTTTCTCTCCTCTCCGCGAGGCTGTAGATGCCCACAATTTATGAGATGGGGCTTACTGTCAGAGTTGCTTCCAGATCCTAGCTCACAGAGGATCACGCTAGCCAGCGATCATTAAATAAAAGTCTTTATTGAGTTACAGTTTCCATTCTCAAGCTGCTGCGTGCAACCCTACGTCTAATGGTTAGATCGGCGAAGCCCCATCTGAGTCTCCGCCCCTTGTACACCAACTTAATATCCTAGCCTTGCTCCACCTTTTCCGCCTGACTGTTCTTCTCTGGGTCCCTCTGCCCCCCGGGGTCTCTTCCTTCCGGGATTCCTCTGACGCTGACGCTGACCCCCCTGACTCTTCTCCCTCCTTTCGGCGGGCTTTAGGACCTGGCTCCCTTTCCGGGCTGCCTACTGCGCCACCTTCCTGTGCATTTGAACTTGTCGCGCGCGCCCAACCTTCCACCTTCCGTCTGACCGTTTCTTCGCTCCCCGATGGAGGTGTGGCCACTCCTGACTCGTGCCCTCCCCCCTGTTGTGAGCTGCCAGCGCTTGATCCCTGGCGCCCTTCCTCTTCCCTGCTCTCTGGTGGTGACGCTGGTCCCGATTTCCAACTGCTCCCCTCTGAGTCCCCTCCGGCTCTATCTTCCTGGGGTGTCCCCCTAGGCTCCCCCCTTGCCCTGGCCACTGGTGCTCCTTTCTGTGAATCTTCTGATTCACTGGAAAGACTCGGAGATCTCGGGTCGTCGTCATCACTCATCTTTTCTTCTGCCTCCTCCCCCTCGCTCTCTGTTTCCTCCCTTGCCCTTGCCTCTGCTCCTGAACCCCTGACAGCGTGATACCAGCGGCAGCTCACCTTTGGCTCGTCCTACTGCGCACAACATTGCATCCAGACCGGCCAGGAGGAGGAGGGCCAGGAGGAAGGGCAACAGTTGCATCTAGGCATGGTGCAGGCAGTGCCCCACAAGTACAAGGGGTTTTTGGAGGTCTTCTGCGAAAAGGAAGCTGACCAATTACCACCCCACCGGCCCTACGACTGTGCAATTGACCAGGGGCGACGCTGCCGACTACGAAGCTGTATTCCATGTCTGAAGATGAGATGCAGGAACTCCGGGAGTTCATAGATCACAATTTGAAGCGGGGATTCATCCGAGAATCCAAGGCTGTGGGGGGCAGTCCTGTGTTTTTCGTGAAGAAGAAGGACACGCCCCAAAAAAGGCTCATTGTGGACTATAGGTCCATAAACTCGATGACAAAGCCCAAGGCCTTCCCCATGCCTAAGACGTAGGGTTGCACGCAGCAGCTTGAGAATGGAAACTGTAACTCAATAAAGACTTTTATTTAATGATCGCTGGCTAGCGTGATCCTCTGTGAGCTAGGATCTGGAAGCAACTCTGACAGCGGAGCATACAATCTAATACGCATGAGGGAAGGTGACGAGTGGAAGACGGCCATGTTCACGCCGCTGGGCACCTATGAATACAGAGTTATGCCGTTTGGTCTCCAAAATGGCTCCCACTGTTTCCAAGCATTCATGCACCACGTGCTAGCAGGACTCCTCTACAAGAAGTGCGTATGCTTCCTCGACGACATTCTGATCTTCTCAGAATCGCAGGAGACTCACGAGAGAGACGTAAAGGAGGTCCTGCAGAGGCTACGGGAGCACAGACTCTACGCCAAACTGGAGAAGTGCCAGTTCGACGTGACGGAGGTGGATTTCCTGGGCTACCGGCTGTCCGACAAGGGACTAGCCATGGACAGCGCCAAAGTCCGCGCGGTGTTGGACTGGAATAGCCCGCGCAATCGGAAGGAGGTCCAGAGGTTCGTCGGTTTCGCCAACTTTTACCGCAAGTTCATCAGGGGTTTCGCGAAAGAGACAGCAGCTATCACGGACACCCTCAGTTCCAAGAAGAAAAAGTTCACCTGGACGGACCAGGCGGAGCAGTCCTTCAGGAGACTTAAGAGTCTCTTCGCGTCCGAAGACCAGCTGCTACACGTGAATCCCAGCAGGCCCATGCGGGTTGAGACTGACGCATCTGACAGAGCAGTGGGGGCCGTCCTCTTGCAGGAAGATCCGCAAGGGAACTGGAGGCCCTGCGCTTTCTATTCCCGGAAGCTCAGCAAGTCGGAACAGAACTACACCATCTGGGACAGGGAGTTGTTGGCCATCCACGCGGCTTTCAAAGCGTGGCGGCACTTCCTTATCGGAGCCAAGCACACCGTGCAGGTCCGCACGGACCACAAGAACCTAGAGTATTGGCGCACGGCGAAGCTCCAGAGCCAGAGGCACATGAGATGGGCTGAGTTCTTTGCGGATTTCGATTTCCGGATAGAGTATATCCCGGGAGACAACAACGTCATAGCGGATGCGCTCTCCAGGAAACCGCAGTATCTCGAGGAAGCGGCACCAGTGGCAGCCAGGCACATTTTCGCACCGCAAGCGTGGGCGTGCGCTTCCGCCGCCGTGGACCTGGACGCGGTACGACGCGCGCTGCAGACGGATCCGTTCGCACAATCCAAGATGGAGGAGGTGCGAAGAGGGACAGCAAAGGACGGCGAATTCCAGATACGCGACGGCCTGCTGACCCGCATAGGTGCTCTCTACGTGCCGGGAGACGATCTCCGCGCGAAGGTTTTACAGCAGTTACACGACGCACCCAGCGCGGGTCACTTCGGCAAAGAAAAGACGGCGGACTTAGTAGCCAGAGACTTTTGGTGGCCCCAGATGCGGGGAGAGGTCGCGGATTACGTCGCCAGGTGTGACACTTGTCAGAGGTCCAAGCCAGTGCACAAGAAGCCAGCGGGATTGCTGGAACCGCTGGAGACGCCACTACAGCCGTGGGAAAGGGTGGCGCTGGACTTTGTTACTGATCTGCCCAGTTCGCGGGGCAAGGCGGCGGTGCTTGTGGTTGTAGACCTGTTCACCAAGATGGCGCACTTCATTCCTTGCGCGAAGGTGGCAACAGCGGAACAGACCGCCAAGCTGTTCATAGACCACGTGTTCCGGGTGCACGGCTTACCGCGGTCCATCCTGTCCGACCGGGGTCGCCAATTCATTTCCAGTTTCTGGCAGAAGCTCCTGGGCATCCTGAATGTCAAGATCAACTTAGCGTCGGCGAGACACCCGCAAACCAACGGCCAAGCGGAGAGGGTCAACGCCATCATGCAGCAGTACCTGCGATGTTGCGCCAATCAAAAGCCTGCAACTTGGGTGGACTACTTACCGATGGCCGAGTTTGCCTACAACAACACGAAGCACGCGTCAACGGGGGTGACACCGTTCTTCGCCAACAATGGGCGACATCCCAGAACCTTCCCGGCGTTGGAGACAACGACGCAGGGGGAGTCGCAGGGAGCTGAGCATTTAGCAGCAGAATTGCAGGAGGTCCACGAGGAGCTACGACGGCACTTGGAAACACGCCTACAAAGTGCAGGCAGACAGGCACAGGAGGGCAGGAGAAGACATCCAGGTGGGGGACTGGGTATGGTTAGCAGCCCAGGCGGTGCCGGCCAAGTCGTTAGCTAAGAAGAAGCTAGGACACAAACAGCTAGGGCCATACCAAGTTGAGGGCAGGATCAATCCCGTAGCTTTTCGGTTGACCCTCCCAGAAGGTTCCCGAATGCACCCGGTCTTTCATAGGTCGGTGCTTATACCCTACAAGGCCCCACACAGATTTCAGGAGCCAGGGACGGCACCAGACCCACGTAGAGAGTCACCAGGGGGGGGGGAAGTCACCGAGGACCCCGCCACTCAACGAGGTCACGGAAATTCTGGACTCGAGATGGGGGGAGGAGGGAGTGGAATACCTCCTCGCCAGGGAAGGTACCCCGGCCAGCACCAACAGTTGGGTGCCAGATTATGCTCTGGAGGAACCTCTTCTTAAAGACGAGTTCCATGCACTCTTCCCACACAGGCCCATGCCAGAGGAGTATTTTGACGACTGGCTTTTTACGCCCACACTTTCAGGCAGCACCTTCCGGGGGTTCTCCTCCGCAGAGGAGACCACGCCGGAATCGAGCCCTCCAAGGGGATCGTGCTCGGGGGTGGACATGGACCGCTCTTATTGGTGGGACGATCAACCAGAAGTGGGGTGGCGAAGGGGGCCTTGGCAAGCAGCATTGCCTGAAGTAACAGGGGGAGGGAAGGGTTTGGATGTGTTGGGGGAGGACCCCGGTTTCGAGCACGCATACACTGAACTGGAAGCAGATGAGATCGATGTCGATGAACTGGATCCAGCATCTACCCCCGCTACAACGGAGCTCCCGGAACCTGCGCCCGAGCAGCGGGAGGGGGGAAGGGGGGCTTCGAGGGGGAGATGGATGTCAGGGGTTCAGGGACAGAGGCACAGGGTAGGCAGGAGATGGAGAGCGATGGGGATGAATCCCAGGACAGCGAGGAAGAGGATGACAATGACTCTAGAGATTCCATGAGTCTTTCCAGCGAATCAGAGGATTCCCAGAAGGGGGCGCCGGTGGTCAAGGCCAGGGGAGCCCCAGGGGGGAAGTGTCAGGAGCAGGGGGCCAGCGGGGGATCCCAAAGTGGCAGCTGGGCGTCAGGACCAGCCTCCCCGCCAGAGTGCAGCGAAGGGGGTGGAGGTTCCAGTGTATCAGGGGAG
The DNA here is from genome assembly GCF_964106645.2 of Podarcis pityusensis. NCBI lineage: Eukaryota > Metazoa > Chordata > Lepidosauria > Squamata > Lacertidae > Podarcis > Podarcis pityusensis. Next base: position 307,813 of record NC_138045.1, on the reverse strand, counting down.
GCGGCTCCGGCAGTAGAGAAAGGAGGGAGGTCGGAGCAAGCCACCCTCCCGGAAGGGGAGGGGAGTAGTGAAGGGAGTAGCGTAGCTGTCAAAAGGAAAGTTAGAGGTTGCGCGCGCGCGCCAATTTCAAATGTAGAGGCGCGCGGAAGTACAGGGAGCCCGGAGGAGGGGCCAGGTCCCAAAGCCCGCAGGAGGGGGCAAGAGCAGTCTGATTCCGCGTCGGAGGAATCCAGGAGGGGCGAAACCCCAGCGGGCAGAAAGACCCTGCGGAAAAGGAAAGAGAGAAAGAGGTGGAGCAGCGCAAGCCTCTTAAACTGGTGCAGGGGAGGGACGGATTCAGAAGGGACTTCAGCGGTCTAAGCCTACTAGACGTAGGGCTGCGCGCCTCGGATCTGAAGCAAACAATGAACTGCAATAAACACTTTTGTATATAAGAAAAGAAAGGCGTTGGTCTTTTGTGAGCTGAGACTTGAGGCAGCCCTGACAGAAGCGAAAAGAGACTGTTGTGTTGTTTTGGTCTCATTACACACACTTTGCGATTTCTGGGTCAATGTGCCTTAACACCTGTCAGAGTTGCTTCCAGATCCTAGCTCACAGAGGATCACGCTAGCCAGCGATCATTAAATAAAAGTCTTTATTGAGTTACAGTTTCCATTCTCAAGCTGCTGCGTGCAACCCTACGTCTAATGGTTAGATCGGCGAAGCTCCATCTGAGTCTCCGCCCCTTGTACACCAACTTAATATCCTAGCCTTGCTCCACCTTTTCCGCCTGACTGTTCTTCTCTGGGTCCCTCTGCCCCCCGGGGTCTCTTCCTTCCGGGATTCCTCTGACGCTGACGCTGACCCCCCTGACTCTTCTCCCTCCTTTCGGCGGGCTTTAGGACCTGGCTCCCTTTCCGGGCTGCCTACTGCACCACCTTCCTGTGCATTTGAACTTGGCACGCGCGCCCAACCTTCCACCTTCCGTCTGACCGTTTCTTCGCTCCCCGATGGAGGTGTGGCCACTCCTGACTCGTGCCCTCCCCCCTGTTGTGAGCTGCCAGCGCTTGATCCCTGGCGCCCTTCCTCTTCCCTGCTCTCTGGCGGTGACGCTGGTCCTGATTTCCAACTGCTCCCCTCTGAGTCCCCTCTGGCTCTATCTTCCTGGGGTGTCCCCCTAGGCTCCCCCCTTGCCCTGGCCACTGGTGCTCCTTTCTGTGAATCTTCTGATTCACTGGAAAGACTCGGAGATCTCGGGTCGTCGTCATCACTCATCTTTTCTTCTGCCTCCTCTCCCTCGCTCTCTGTTTCCTCCCTTGCCCTTGCCTCTGCTCCTGAACCCCTGACATCCATCCCCCCCTCGAAGCCCCCTCTTCCCCCCTCCCCTCCTTCCGGTGCGGGATCTGGGTGCTGCCGTGTCAGGGGGACGAATGTCGGATACAGTTCGCTTCCCGTGGCGGGCCGCCATCCGAAGTCTTCCGGTTCTTCCTCCCTGCTCTCGTTGACGACGGTCACCTCCGCTTCCATCTCTGTGCCGCCGTGCTCGAAACCCGGGTCGTCCCCGAAAACGTCCATGTCCGTCTCTCCCTCGTTGCCTTCTGGAGACGTTGCTCGTCCTGGACCCTCCAGCCACCTTCTGCGGAACTGCTCCTCTGGTCGATCATCCCACCAATACGAGGGTTCTGAAGCAGATCCCGAGGGTGACCCCTCTGGGGAACGGGCGTCTCGTGTCGGTTCCTCGTCCGAGTCGAACCCCCGGAACGTGCTGGCTGAAAGCGTGGGCGTGAAAAGCCAGTCGTCGAAAAAGTCTGCTGGCATTGGCCTATGTGGGAAGAGGGCATGAAACTCTTCTTTGAGCAGAGGTTCGTCTAAAGCGTAGCCCGGCACCCAGCTGTTGGCACTGGCCGGGGTGCCCTCCTTGGCGAGAAGGTATTCTACCCCCTCTTCCCCCCATCTGGAGTCCAAAATCTCCGTGACTTCGTTGATGCGCTCCTCCTGTGCCACTCCCCCTTGCCCGGTTCTCTCTCGGAGCGGACCCGGTGCCGTTCCTGGTTCCTGAAACCTGTGAGGTGCCTTGTAGGGAGTGAGCACCGATCTGTGGAACACCGGATGCATTCTGGAACCCTCCGGAAGAGCCAGCCTGAAAGCCACCGGGTTGACCTGTTCGTCGACTTGGTAGGGCCCCAGTTGTTTATGCCCTAGTTTCTTCTTCGCCAACGACCTGGCCGGCACTGCGTGGGCTGCTAACCAGACCCAGTCTCCCACATGGATCTCTTCGCCAACCCTTCTGTGTTTGTCCGCTTGTACCTTGTATGCGTGTTTAGCCAGCTCCAGGTGCTGCCGCAGCTGATCGTGGACCTCCTGCAACTCCGACGCGAACGCATCTGCTGTCTGCGGCTCCCCCTCCCCCATTCTTTCCAGTCCCGGGAAGGTTCTAGGGTGCCTCCCGTTGTTGGCGAAGAACGGCGTGACCCCCGTGGACACGTGCTTCGTGTTGTTGTAGGCGAACTCGGCGAGAGGCAGGTAATCCACCCACGTCGCAGGCTGTTGATTCGCATAACATCTCAGGTACTGCTGCATGATGGCATTGACCCGCTCCGCTTGCCCGTTGGTCTGCGGGTGTCTAGCCGACGCCAGGTTGATCTTGACGTTCAGGAAGCCCATCAGCCTCTGCCAGAAGTTTGAGATGAACTGTCGCCCTCGGTCGGACAGAATAGACCGCGGCAGACCGTGAACCTTGAACACGTGGTCTATGAACAGTTTGGCGGTTTGTTCCGCCGTGGCCACCTTCGCACACGGAATGAAATGTGCCATCTTGGAGAACAAATCCACCACCACCAGCACAGCCGTCTTGCCCCTCGAGCTGGGCAGATCCGTGACAAAGTCCAGGGCCACTCTCTCCCATGGCTCGAACGGAGTTTGCAGCGGTTCCAGCAGTCCGGCCGGCGGTCTGTGCACTGGTTTGGCCCTCTGGCAGGTGTCACACCTCGCCACGTAGTCCGCGACTTCCCCTCTCATTCCGGGCCACCAGAAGTCTCTGGCTACTAATTCCACCGTCTTCTCCTTGCCAAAGTGCCCGGCAGTGGGCGCGTCGTGCAGCTGCTGCAGTACCTTGGCGCGAAGTTCGTCTCCCGGCACGTAGATGGCCCCTTTACGGATGAGCAAACCATCTCGCAGCTGGAACTCGTCGGTCGCTGCCGTGCCCCTGTGCACCTCTGCCATCTTTGCTTGCGCGAAGGAGTCATCCTGCAACGCTCGTCGCACCGCATCCAGGTCAACTGTTGCCGCCGCGCACGCCCACACTGTCGGTGCGAAGATGTGCATGGCGGCCGCTGGCGTTGCCTCCTCCAGATACTGTGGCTTACGGGAGAGAGCATCCGCCATGATGTTGGTGTCCCCCGGGACATATTCTATTCGGAAGTCGAAATTCGCAAAGAACTCAGCCCAACGTATCTGCCTCTGGTTCAGGAACTGTGCCGTGCGCCAGTGCTCTAGATTCTTGTGGTCCGTGCAGACCTGCACCGTGTGCTTGGCGCCGATCAGGAAGTGCCTCCACGCTTTGAACGCTGCATGAATGGCCAGCAACTCCCTGTCCCAGATGGTGTAGTTCTGTTCGGACTTGCTGAGCTTCCTAGAGTAAAACGCTCCCGGCCTCCAAACCCCCTGCGGGTCTTTCTGCAGCAGGACTGCTCCCACGGCTCTGTCTGAAGCGTCTGTCTCCACCCTCATCGGCCTGCTGGGGTTGACATGAAGCAGCTGCTCTTCCGACGCGAAGAGACGCTTGAGTGCCTGAAAGGACTGCTCCGCCTGCTCTGTCCAGATGAACTTCTTTTTCTTGGAGCTGAGCGTGTCCGTGATGGCCGCTGTCTGCATCGCAAAGCCTTTGATAAACTTGCGATAGAAGTTCGCGAAGCCGACAAACCGTTGGACCTCCTTCCGGTTGCGTGGGCTTTTCCAATCCAACACTGCTCGGACCTTGGCGCTGTCCATGGCGAGCCCTTTATCAGACAACTTGTAGCCCAGGAAATCCACCTCCGTCACGTCGAATTGGCACTTCTCCAGCTTGGCGTAAAGCCTATGTTGCTGTAGCCTGCTCAGCACTTCCTTGACGTGTCTGTCATGCTCCTGCTGCGATTCCGAAAAGATCAGGATGTCATCCAAGAAACAGACGCACGTCTTGTAGAGGAGCCCCGCCAACACGTGATGCATGAAAGCTTGAAAAACGTGGGAGCCATTTTGCAATCCAAAAGGCATAACTCTATATTCGTAGGTGCCCAGGGGCGTGAACATGGCTGTCTTCCACTCATCTCCCTCCCGCATGCGAATGAGGTTGTATGCCCCTCGCAGGTCCAACTTGGTGAACACTCTGCCCTTCCGTACCTTTGCGAGGAGGTCGTCGATTCGGGGCATGGGGAAGTCCGATGGCTTGGTCACACTGTTCAAGATGCGAAAGTCCACTACAAGTCTTTTTTGGGGCGTGTCCCTCTTCTTAACAAAGAATACCGGACTGCCCCCCGCTGCCTTGGACTCTCGGATGAAACCGCGCTCCAAATTATGATCTATGAACTCTTTGAGTTCCTGCAGTTCGTCCTCAGACATGGAATACAGCTTCCCTTTGGGCAGCGCCGCCCCCGGCAGCAGGTCAATTTTGCAGTCATATGGTCTGTGGGGGGGTAGCCTGTCTGCCTCCTTCTCGCAGAAAACCTCCAAAAATTCTGCGTACTTGTGGGGAACCGCTTGCAGCGTGCCTAGCTGCAGCTGTGACTCCTCTTCCTCTCCTTCCTGCCTGGGCACGATGCAGTGTTCAGCGCAAAAGGAAGAGCCGAAGGTCAGCTGCCTCTGGTACCAAGCCAGCGTCGGGCTGTGCTTGTCCAGCCAACTCATGCCCAATACAATGGGCGTGTCCGATAGTTGAGTGACATTGAAGCTGATGATTTCCCTGTGATTCCCAAGTCGCATCACCATTGGTGGCGTCTGCTTCACCACTTGCCCCCCTAGCAGCTCCCTGCCATCCACCGTGACAACCTGCAGGGGCAGCGTGGCAGGCAGCAACTGTATAGCGTGCCGGTCGACAAAGTCCTGCCCTATAAAGTCCGCATTGCTTCCGGAGTCAATGGTGATTGGCACGTCCATGGTGATTCCATTGGGCAGCTGGAGCGACGCGGTGAGCCTCACTACCGGTTTGGGCGGGAGGGGGTCCATGGGCTGTAAAATCTCTGGGGACTGCTTCACTGACACGTCTGGCTGGGCCCCAGTGCCTCTTCCAACCAGACTCCGTCGTTTCCCTGCTGTGGTTGTCCTTGCTGCGTTGCTGCAGTTACCATTGCTGAGGCTGCAGTGTGCTTGTGGAGCCTCTGGGGACACTCTTTCGCCATATGCTGTGGATCATCGCAGATGTAACACTTCCTGTTCCCTCTAGGAGGCTTCGCTTTCACTGCTGCCGGTGCTAGGGCTCTGGCTGCTGACTGAGCCCTTGCACCTCCAACCTCCATAGGTTCCGCTCCTCCTCCTGGCGGAGGCGTGGATTGCGCACGCGCTGCTTCTCTGGGAAGGAAGGAGGAGCCCCTGGCTGGTTCGCGCCCTCCACGCCCTTCGCCACTGCTCCACGGACGTCCTTCCAGCCGCACCCCCACCGCCAGCGCCCTCTGAACGATCTCCTGCGTGGTCCGGGGTCTCTCCCCCCTCGCAATTTCATCTTTAACCGAGCCGTGCAATCCCTCCCAAAACAGGTCTCTTACAGGAGCCGAATCTCTGTCCCATTCCAGAGCACTGACCAAAGCGAAAAAGCGGGCATGGTACTGCCTTACGCTGGCCCTCCCTTGCTTCAGTCCATGTATCTGCTGCCGAGCAAGATCCACGTCAATGCTTGACAAAAAGCACCCATCCATCGCTTTAATAAAGGCATCCGCGTTTTGGAGCGCCGGATCCTTATCTCTCCACAAATTGCGCAGCCATGCTTTAGCATCTCCATGCAAATGGGACATGATGAATCCCACCTTCTCTTGCTCATCTCTAAAGTCTTTGTTCAGCAGTTGCAGTGCACACATTACATCTGCTCTAAAGTTGGGGTACTGTTGCAAATTCCCATCGAAGTGAGAGACCAAACCGCCTGTTCGTCTCCCCAACCCAATCCCCTCCGGTTTGGGTGTCAGTTGCCCTTGCTTCGTAAGCACTTCCAACCTGACGTGGAGATCCCTGTAGGCGGCAGCTGCGTCCTCTTCTCTCTTCCTGGATGCAAGAGCCTCGGCATTCAGGCGCGACACTGCTTCTCTGAGTTCCACTATCTGCTGTTCGGCCGTCATGTTGTCTGCCGTTCGTGAGCTCGCTAGTAGGCACCCGCTTTCTCTCCTCTCCGCGAGGCTATAGATGCCCACAATTTAGGAGATGGAGCTTACTGTCAGAGTTGCTTCCAGATCCTAGCTCACAGAGGATCACGCTAGCCAGCGATCATTAAATAAAAGTCTTTATTGAGTTACAGTTTCCATTCTCAAGCTGCTGCGTGCAACCCTACGTCTAATGGTTAGATCGGCGAAGCTCCATCTGAGTCTCCGCCCCTTGTACACCAACTTAATATCCTAGCCTTGCTCCACCTTTTCCGCCTGACTGTTCTTCTCTGGGTCCCTCTGCCCCCCGGGGTCTCTTCCTTCCGGGATTCCTCTGACGCTGACGCTGACCCCCCTGACTCTTCTCCCTCCTTTCGGCGGGCTTTAGGACCTGGCTCCCTTTCCGGGCTGCCTACTGCACCACCTTCCTGTGCATTTGAACTTGGCACGCGCGCCCAACCTTCCACCTTCCGTCTGACCGTTTCTTCGCTCCCCGATGGAGGTGTGGCCACTCCTGACTCGTGCCCTCCCCCCTGTTGTGAGCTGCCAGCGCTTGATCCCTGGCGCCCTTCCTCTTCCCTGCTCTCTGGCGGTGACGCTGGTCCTGATTTCCAACTGCTCCCCTCTGAGTCCCCTCTGGCTCTATCTTCCTGGGGTGTCCCCCTAGGCTCCCCCCTTGCCCTGGCCACTGGTGCTCCTTTCTGTGAATCTTCTGATTCACTGGAAAGACTCGGAGATCTCGGGTCGTCGTCATCACTCATCTTTTCTTCTGCCTCCTCTCCCTCGCTCTCTGTTTCCTCCCTTGCCCTTGCCTCTGCTCCTGAACCCCTGACAACACCAAAGAACACGACTTGAAATAAGCAAAATAAAAGATTCTTCTTTCTATGTTTCTGCAACCCAAAACAACCTGTTTGGCTTTGTTTAGGCTTATTACACTTCGCTTTGCTATTTGTGGGGGACTGAACACCGAAAGAACAATGTAAGCTTATTCGTCCTCTTTCTATTGAGATGGAACCAAAACACCTCTGCTTGGTTTGGGCTGATAACAAACATGTCACTCTGCGATTTTTGGGTCAATGTGCATTCTAACCCCAAAAACACCTGTCAGGGGTTCAGGAGCAGAGGCAAGGGCAAGGGAGGAAACAGAGAGCGAGGGGGAGGAGGCAGAAGAAAAGATGAGTGATGACGACGACCCGAGATCTCCGAGTCTTTCCAGTGAATCAGAAGATTCACAGAAAGGAGCACCAGTGGCCAGGGCAAGGGGGGAGCCTAGGGGGACACCCCAGGAAGATAGAGCCAGAGGGGACTCAGAGGGGAGCAGTTGGAAATCGGGACCAGCGTCACCGCCAGAGAGCAGGGAAGAGGAAGGGCGCCAGGGATCAAGCGCTGGCAGCTCACAACAGGGGGGAGGGCACGAGTCAGGAGTGGCCACACCTCCATCGGGGAGCGAAGAAACGGTCAGACGGAAGGTGGAAGGTTGGGAGCACGCGCCAAGTTCAAATGCACAGGAAGGTGGCGCAGTAGGCAGCCCGGAAAGGGAGCCAGGTCCTAAAGCCCGCCGAAAGGAGGGAGAAGAGTCAGGGGGGTCAGCGTCAGCGTCAGAGGAATCCCGGAAGGAAGAGACCCCGGGGGGCAGAGGGACCCAGAGAAGAACAGTCAGGCGGAAAAGGTGGAGCAGGGCTAGGATATTAAGTTGGTGTACAAGGGGCGGAGACTCAGACGGAGCTTCGCCGATCTAACCATTAGACGTAGGGTTGCACGCAGCAGCTTGAGAATGGAAACTGTAACTCAATAAAGACTTTTATTTAATGATCGCTGGCTAGCGTGATCCTCTGTGAGCTAGGATCTGGAAGCAACTCTGACAGTAAGCTCCGTCTCATAAATTGTGGGCATCTACAGCCTCGCGGAGAGGAGAGAAAGCGGGTGCCTACTAGCGAGCTCACGAACGGCAGACAAAATGACGACCGAACAGCAGATAGCGGAACTCAGAGAAGCAGTGTCACGACTGAATGCCGAGGCTCTTGCATCCAGGAAGAGAGAGGAGGACGCAGCTGCCGCCTACAGGGATCTCCAGGTCAGGTTGGAAGTGCTTACGAAGCATGGGCAACTGACACCCAAACCGGAGGGGATTGGGTTGGGGAGACGAACAGGCGGTCTGGTCTCTCACTTCGATGGGAATTTGCAACAGTACCCCAACTTTAGAGCAGATGTAATGTGTGCACTGCAACTGCTGAACAATGACTTTAGAGATGAGCAAGAGAAGGTGGGATTCATCATGTCCCATTTGCATGGAGATGCTAAAGCATGGCTGCGCAATTTGTGGAGAGATAAGGATCCGGCGCTCCAAAATGCGGATGCCTTTATTAAAGCGATGGATGGGTGCTTTTTATCAAGCATTGACGTGGATCTTGCTCGGCAGCAGATACATGGACTGAAGCAAGGGAGGGCCAGCGTAAGGCAGTACCATGCCCGCTTTTTCGCTTTGGTCAGTGCCCTGGAATGGGACAGAGATTCGGCTCCTGTAAGAGACCTGTTTTGGGAGGGATTGCACGGCTCGGTTAAAGATGAAATTGCGAGGGGGGAGAGACCCCGGACCACGCAGGAGATCGTTCAGAGGGCGTTGGCGGTGGGGGTGAGGCTGGAAGAACGTCCGTGGAGCAGGGACGAAGGGCGCGGAGGGCGCGAACCAGCCAGGGGCTCCTCCTTCCTTCCCAGAGAAGCAGCGCGTGCGCAATCCACGCCTCCGCCAGGAGGAGGGGCGGAACCTATGGAGGTTGGAGGTGCAAGGGCTCAGTCAGCAGCCAGAGCCCTAGCACCGGCAACAGTGAAAGCGAAGCCTCCTAGAGGGAACAGGAAATGTTACATCTGCGATGATCCACAGCATATGGCGAAAGAGTGTCCCCGGAGGCTCCACAAGCACACTGCAGCCTCAGCAATGGTAACTGCAGCAACGCAGCAAGGAGAACCACAGCAGGGAAACGACGGAGTCTGGCTGGAGGAAGAGGCACTGGGGGCCAGCCAGACGTCTCAGTGAAGCAGTCCCCAGAGATTTTACAGCCCATGGACCCCCTCCCGCCCAAACCAGTAGTAAGGTTCACCGCATCTCTCCAGCTGCCCAATGGAATCACCATGGACGTGCCAATCACCATTGACTCAGGAAGCAATGCGGACTTTATAGGGCAGGACTTTGTCGACCGGCACGCTATGCAGTTGCTGCCTGCCACGCTGCCCCTGCAGGTTGTCACGGTGGATGGCAGGGAGCTGCTAGGGGGGCAAGTGGTGAAGCAGACGCCACCAATGGTGATGCGACTTGGAAATCACAGGGAAATCATCAGCTTCAATGTCACTCAACTATCGGACACGCCCATTGTATTGGGCATGAGTTGGCTGGACAAGCACAGCCCGACGCTGGCTTGGTACCAGAGGCAGCTGACCTTCGGCTCTTCCTTTTGCGCTGAACACTTCATCGTGCCCCGGCAGGAAGGAGAGGAAGAGGAGTCACAGCTGCAGCTAGGCACGCTGCAAGCGGTTCCCCACAAGTACGCAGAATTTTTGGAGGTTTTCTGCGAGAAGGAGGCAGACAGGCTACCACCCCCACAGACCATATGACTGCAAAATTGACCTGCTGCCGGGGGCGGCGCTGCCCAAAGGGAAGCTGTATTCCATGTCTGAGGACGAACTGCAGGAACTCAAAGAGTTCATAGATCATAATTTGGAGCGCGGTTTCATCCGAGAGTCCAAGGCAGCGGGGGGCAGTCCGGTATTCTTTGTTAAGAAGCGGGACACGCCCCAAAAAAGACTTGTAGTGGACTATCGCATCTTGAACAGTGTGACCAAGCCATCGGACTTCCCCATGCCCCGAATCGACGACCTCCTCGCAAAGGTACGGAAGGGCAGAGTGTTCACCAAGTTGGACCTGCGAGGGGCATACAACCTCATTCGCATGCGGGAAGGAGATGAGTGGAAGACAGCCATGTTCACGCCCCTGGGCACCTACGAATATAGAGTTATGCCTTTTGGATTGCAAAATGGCTCCCACGTTTTTCAAGCTTTCATGCATCACGTGTTGGCGGGGCTCCTCTACAAGACGTGCGTCTGTTTCTTGGATGACATCCTGATCTTTTCGGAATCGCAGCAGGAGCATGACAGACACGTCAAGGAAGTGCTGAGCAGGCTACAGCAACATAGGCTTTACGCCAAGCTGGAGAAGTGCCAATTCGACGTGACGGAGGTGGATTTCCTGGGCTACAAGTTGTCTGATAAAGGGCTCGCCATGGACAGCGCCAAGGTCCGAGCAGTGTTGGATTGGAAAAGCCCACGCAACCGGAAGGAGGTCCAACGGTTTGTCGGCTTCGCGAACTTCTATCGCAAGTTTATCAAAGGCTTTGCGATGCAGACAGCGGCCATCACGGACACGCTCAGCTCCAAGAAAAAGAAGTTCATCTGGACAGAGCAGGCGGAGCAGTCCTTTCAGGCACTCAAGCGTCTCTTCGCGTCGGAAGAGCAGCTGCTTCATGTCAACCCCAGCAGGCCGATGAGGGTGGAGACAGACGCTTCGGACAGAGCCGTGGGAGCAGTCCTGCTGCAGAAAGACCCGCAGGGGGTTTGGAGGCCGGGAGCGTTTTACTCAAGGAAGCTCAGCAAGTCCGAACAGAACTACACCATCTGGGACAGGGAGTTGCTGGCCATTCATGCAGCGTTCAAAGCGTGGAGGCACTTCCTGATCGGCGCCAAGCACACGGTGCAGGTCTGCACGGACCACAAGAATCTAGAGCACTGGCGCACGGCACAGTTCCTGAACCAGAGGCAGATACGTTGGGCTGAGTTCTTTGCGAATTTCGACTTCCGAATAGAGTATGTCCCGGGGGACACCAACATCATGGCGGATGCTCTCTCCCGTAAGCCACAGTATCTGGAGGAGGCAACGCCAGCGGCCGCCATGCACATCTTCGCACCGACAGTGTGGGCGTGCGCGGCGGCAACAGTTGACCTGGAGGCGGTGCGACGAGCGTTGCAGGATGACTCCTTCGCGCAAGCAAAGATGGCAGAGGTGCACAGGGGCACGGCAGCGACCGACGAGTTCCAGCTGCGAGATGGTTTGCTCATCCGTAAAGGGGCCATCTACGTGCCGGGAGACGAACTTCGCGCCAAGGTACTGCAGCAGCTGCACGACGCGCCCACTGCCGGGCACTTTGGCAAGGAGAAGACGGTGGAATTAGTCGCCAGAGACTTCTGGTGGCCCGGAATGAGAGGGGAAGTCGCGGACTACGTGGCGAGGTGTGACACCTGCCAGAGGGCCAAACCAGTGCACAGACCGCCGGCCGGACTGCTGGAACCGCTGCAAACTCCGTTCGAACCATGGGAGAGAGTGGCCCTGGACTTTGTCACGGATCTGCCCAGCTCGAGGGGCAAGACGGCTGTGCTGGTGGTGGTGGACTTGTTCTCCAAGATGGCACATTTCATTCCGTGTGCGAAGGTGGCCACGGCGAAACAAACCGCCAAACTGTTCATAGACCACGTGTTCAAGGTTCACGGTCTGCCGCGGTCTATTCTGTCCGACCGAGGGCGACAGTTCATCTCGAACTTCTGGCAGAGGCTGATGGGCTTCCTGAACGTCAAGATCAACCTGGCGTCGGCTAGACACCCGCAGACCAACGGGCAAGCGGAGCGGGTCAATGCCATCATGCAGCAGTACCTGAGATGTTATGCGAATCAACAGCCTGCGACGTGGGTGGATTACCTGCCTCTCGCCGAGTTCGCCTACAACAACACGAAGCACGTGTCCACGGGGGTCACGCCGTTCTTCGCCAACAACGGGAGGCACCCCAGAACCTTCCCGGGACTGGAAAGAATGGGGGAGGGGGAGCCGCAGACAGCAGATGCGTTCGCGTCGGAGTTGCAGGAGGTCCACGATCAGCTGCGGCGGCACCTGGAGCTGGCTAAACACGCATACAAGGTACAAGCGGACAAACACAGAAGGGTTGGCGAAGAGATCCATGTGGGAGACTGGGTCTGGTTAGCAGCCCACGCAGTGCCGGCCAGGTCGTTGGCGAAGAAGAAACTAGGGCATAAACAACTGGGGCCCTACCAAGTCGAAGAACAGGTCAACCCGGTGGCTTTCAGGCTGGCTCTTCCGGAGGGTTCCAGAATGCATCCGGTGTTCCACAGATCGGTGCTCACTCCCTACAAGGCACCTCACAGGTTTCAGGAACCAGGAACGGCACCGGGTCCGCTCCGAGAGAGAACCGGGCAAGGGGGAGTGGCACAGGAGGAGCGCATCAACGAAGTCACGGAGATTTTGGACTCCAGATGGGGGGAAGAGGGGGTAGAATACCTTCTCGCCAAGGAGGGCACCCCGGCCAGTGCCAACAGCTGGGTGCCGGGCTACGCTTTAGACGAACCTCTGCTCAAAGAAGAGTTTCATGCCCTCTTCCCACATAGGCCAATGCCAGCAGACTTTTTCGACGACTGGCTTTTCACGCCCACGCTTTCAGCCAGCACGTTCCGGGGGTTCGACTCGGACGACGAACCGACACGAGACGCCCGTTCCCCGGAGGGGTCACCCTCGGGATCTGCTTCAGAACCCTCGTATTGGTGGGATGATCGACCAGAGGAGCAGTTCCGCAGAAGGTGGCTGGAGGGTCCAGGACGAGCAACGTCTCCAGAAGGCAACGAGGGAGAGACGGACATGGACGTTTTCGGGGACGACCCGGGTTTCGAGCACGGCGGCACAGAGATGGAAGCGGAGGTGACCGTCGTCAACGAGAGCAGGGAGGAAGAACCGGAAGACTTCGGATGGCGGCCCGCCACGGGAAGCGAACTGTATCCGACATTCGTCCCCCTGACACGGCAGCACCCAGATCCCGCACCGGAAGGAGGGGAGGGGGGAAGAGGGGGCTTCGAGGGGGGGATGGATGTCAGGGGTTCAGGAGCAGAGGCAAGGGCAAGGGAGGAAACAGAGAGCGAGGGAGAGGAGGCAGAAGAAAAGATGAGTGATGACGACGACCCGAGATCTCCGAGTCTTTCCAGTGAATCAGAAGATTCACAGAAAGGAGCACCAGTGGCCAGGGCAAGGGGGGAGCCTAGGGGGACACCCCAGGAAGATAGAGCCAGAGGGGACTCAGAGGGGAGCAGTTGGAAATCAGGACCAGCATCACCGCCAGAGAGCAGGGAAGAGGAAGGGCGCCAGGGATCAAGCGCTGGCAGCTCACAACAGGGGGGAGGGCACGAGTCAGGAGTGGCCACACCTCCATCGGGGAGCGAAGAAACGGTCAGACGGAAGGTGGAAGGTTGGGCGCGCGCGCCAAGTTCAAATGCACAGGAAGGTGGCGCAGTAGGCAGCCCGGAAAGGGAGCCAGGTCCTAAAGCCCGCCGAAAGGAGGGAGAAGAGTCAGGGGGGTCAGCGTCAGCGTCAGAGGAATCCCGGAAGGGGCAGAGGGACCCAGAGAAGAACAGTCAGGCGGAAAAGGTGGAGCAAGGCTAGGATATTAAGTTGGTGTACAAGGGGCGGAGACTCAGACGGAGCTTCGCCGATCTAACCATGAGACGTAGAGTTGCACGCAGCAGCTTGAGAATGGAAACTGTAACTCAATAAAGACTTTTATTTAATGATCGCTGGCTAGCGTGATCCTCTGTGAGCTAGGATCTGGAAGGAACTCTGACAATGGCCAATTACGGGTGTCACCCCAGGGCATTCCCGGGGCGTGGGGAGGAAGGATGGAGCGTACCTGCGGCTGAGCAATTTGTGGAGGAAATGGAGGCCTTACACCAGCAACTCAGGCTGAACTTAGAGCGGGCCAAGGAAGTTTACAAGAGGCAGGCGGACAGGCACCGTCGGGAGGGGGAGGCTATACGGGTGGGAGACAGGGTGTGGTTGTCATCCCAAGGGTTGCCCCTAAAGGGAGGGTGCAAGAAGTTGCAGCCTAGGTGGCTGGGGCCTTTTGAGGTAACGCAGCAGGTGAACCCAGTGGCATTTAAACTTAAGTTGCCTGACAGCATGAAGATACACCCGGTGTTCCACAGGTCCCTACTTTCATCGTACAGGGAGGGGCGGGAATTCCCGGGACGGGAGCAAGGGGTCACCACCCACCCGCGGGTCGAGGAGAGGGAACACTGTAACGAAGCCACGGAAATACTCGATTCAAGGTGGCGAGGTCACCAGGTAGAGTACTTGGTAGCCTGGGAGGGGGAACCCCGGTCGGAAAACAAGTGGGTCCCGGCTGAATCAATCACTGACGAGTATCTGGTGGAAGAATTCCACAGTTTGTTCCCGGATAAACCCAAACCATTAGCTAGATTTTGGGAGGAAGAATTTGGACCCACAGACGACGAAGGGGACTTTGTGGGTTTTCCTGCCTCAGAAGAGGAGGGAGAGGAGGTGTCCGAGGGAGAAGAATCAGACGGGGAAGTTCAACCAGTGGGAAGAAATCCCAGTGGATGGGAGGCTGGTTTTGAATCCTCAGAAGAGGATGATAGCTCTTTCAGGGGGTTCCCCGCATCGTCGGCCGAGGAGAGAGAGGAGGTTGTGTCGGAAAAGGGTGCCGGGGGTGGGAGGGGTCCTGAGGAGGAGGTGGATGTCAGGGAACTGCCATCAGTGCCGGAGGGAGAGAGAGAGCTCCAGAGGGATTCCAGAGAGCGTCACGGGATTGGGAGAGGCAGCCCATCTTCTGGGGAAGGGAATCAGCCCAGCTCCAGTAGAGAAGGGGGGCAGATGGGGGAATCTGAGAGGGAGTCACAGGACTCCTTGCCTGGGACCAGCGGGGGGAGGAAGGGTCCTCCACTGCCTACGCCTTCCTTGCGCAGAAGGCTTCCGCGCAGGGAAAGTAGGAGGCGACTGGGCGTGAAAGAACTTCTTTGCTGGAAGAAGTTTAAGAAACGCCCACTGACAGATTCTGCCAGCGATTGAGACAGCCACGCGTGAGTGGCTGTCCGGACAGAAAAGGTTCACTTAGGCAACCCAGCCAGGTGTGGGCACCGGCTTACGCACGAGCAACCCCTTGAACCATTACAGCGGTTCTGTAACCAACCTTTCATATCTAACCTTTTAACTGAAATTGCTTCTACTGATGATACCCATCATGGTGTTTTATGCTCTAACAACAGTGGTACCTCGGATTTCATACGCTTTAGGTTACAGACTCCGCTAAACCAGAAATAGTACCTCGGGTTAAGAACTTTGCTTCAGGATGAGAACAGCAGGAGGACCCATTAGCTAAAGTGGTACCTCAGATTAAGAACAGTTTCAGGTTAAGAACAGACCTCCAGAACGAATTAAGTTCTTCAGGAAACCTCTGTGGACTTTAACTTTATCATACCCCAAATCTGTTTCCATAACCTTCCAAATCTAATACTTCTGTATTTTCTAATTTCATTCAATCCCTTAGCCAGGCCAGACAGGACGTTTCATAATACACAGTATATTTAAATCCGGCAATGAGAATCTGCCTCTTTCTTTTTTATCTGTAAGAAGTTTATACTTTATTCTAGGTTTCTTCCCCTGCCAGTTAAATCTTGACAATACTTTTTACAATCTTTAAACTGTCCTACCCCACTGATCACCAGGATTCTCTGAAACAAGAATAGCATTTTGGGTAGCACGTTCATCTTTATCACAGAGATTCTTCCCCAGAATGACAATTTCAGTCTATCCCCTATTTCTAAATACTTTTTAACCTCTTTGCACAAAGGTACATAATTATCTGTGAATAAATTTATATTTTTGGGAGTCAACAAAATACCCAAATATTTTACCTTTTTAACCACTAAAATTCCTGTTTTATATTGTATTTCTTCAATTTGTTCCTGATTCATGTTTTTAACCATCTTCTTCTCTCTCTCTTTTGGCTTTATTTAATTTAAAACCTGCTAAAACTCTTCTATGTTTTTAGCAACATGAATTTCTTATAAACAAATTATATCTAAAAAAATTAATCAACAAATATTCAATTTTATTTCTTTTCACTTTATTATTAAGTTTGTTTACATTCCATGATAATAATTTCACTGCCATTTCTGTATCCAATTAAAATATAAATAATGTTATTTATTAAGATTGTGATTCTTCTTCTTCTTCTTTATCTTCTTCCTGCTCTTCTGCATGTTCAGGTTTATCATCTGCCTTCCTCCTCAGTTCTTTGGCATATTTCCTCCAAAATTTGGCTGCATCTTGTGGATTCTTAATCTTACATTTCTTATCTTTGTAATAAAAGGAGACTCCTTCCGGGAACTCCCATCAGAATCTGATTTTATTTGTATTTAATGTTCCAATAATGTATTTGTAGGAGTTTCTCTTTTGCAAAAATCTGTTTGGGATTTCCTTAAATATGATTATTACATTTTAATCAATGCAAAGCTTCCCCCCCCCCCGGCTCCTCAAAATAGTATTCCTCATCTCCATCAAATTAAACATTACCAGGCAATCCCCTGGATATTTTTTTGCCTTAGCTTTGGGGGATGTGACCTTTATTCTAAATGCATGTACTGTTGTATAATCAACCTCTTCATCCTCTAACTCTAACAATTTTGCAATTTCTATGATCAAATTTTTTCTCATCTCCTCCCCTTCCTGTTCTGGGATTCCTCAAAATTTCAAATTTATTTGTTTCTCTCTCATTTCGAGAAATGCAAGATTGTCAAGAGTTTCCTCCTGTATCTTAGAAAGCTCTGCTATTTGACCTTTAATCCTTTCTCCCTCTTTTCTATTTTCTTTAACCTCCTTTTGAATTCACTTTGTCTGTTCTTCCATAGTTTGTGTTTTAACTTTAAGATCTCTAATTTGTCCCAAAATATACGCTACCAATTTTTCAATCTTCTGGTCAATTGGTTTTTTTGCACCTCTGTTAGTTTATTTTCAATATTTTTCTCACTTTCTTTTATCTCCTTTCTAATTTCTGAAAGAAGTTCAGCCCACTCCCCTGTGCCTTCCTGTTCCTTCCTAGATGGTCTCCTTTCTCCTGGTGTCGCCCCTCGCTTCTTCATTTTATGTTCCATTTTTTAAATTAAAAAAAAGAAAAATCAACCACTAAAATACCAAGTTCCACCACTAGGGGTCGGAATTGACCTTCTTTTAAAGATTTGATTCGGGACGCGGGTGGCGCTGTGGGTAAAACCTCAGTGCCTAGGACTTGCCGTATGGTCGGCGGTTCGAATCCCCGCGGCAGGGTGAGCTCCCGTCTTTCGGTCCCAGCTCCTGCCCACCTAGCAGTTCGAAAGCACCCCTAAGTGCAAGTAGATAAATAGGTACTGCTTTATAGCGGGAAGGTAAACGGCGTTTCTGTGTGCTGCGCTGGTGCTGGCTTGCCAGAGCAGCTTCGTCACGCTGGCCAGGTGACCCGGAAGTGTCTCCGGACAGCGCTGGCCCCCGGCCTCTTAAGTGAGATGGGCGCACAACCCTAGAGTCGGACACGACTGGCCCGTATGGGCAGGGGTACCTTTACCTAAAGATTTGATAGAAATTTAAAAGTTGAGATTGCACTTTATATTCTTGCCACTAGATGGTGTCTATAAACTGAGTGCCAGTAATAACTCTCACAGTCTTTTTCCTGTTATGACTAAGCCCAAGTGCCATTCTCAAAACACCGTAGCTGTGCACCTCAATTACTTCCATTTTCTTTGTTACAACTCCAATTCATAAAATCATGAATTTAATCTATAGAAATTACAATTTATTAAGCCAATTATGCTGGGAAGAGCGATTTCAAAAGGGGGCACGATCTCAAAAGCTATATTAAAGTCTCTGCGCTTCCAGATAAAAAAGACAAAATAAAACAGAAAAATCTCGCAGCAAACCCGCCGTTCTATCTAGGCCCCTTGGTCAGCCTAATCTAATTGTATTCAATAATCCACAGTCAGCAGCAAAGAAATGAAGAAAAATAAACCAACAATCAAATCCAATGCCTCCGACTGGGGGGGAGGGAGTCAAATCTAAGCCTCTATCAGGAACCCACAGCTTTCTGTCAGCTGGGGGAAATGACTTGTAGCCAAGCTTAAACAACAAATTTCAGTCGGGCATTTGCAGGATAGCAAATTTGTTTCTGCCTTCCACCGATTGTTACAAAGTATTTTAGTGCAGTTTTTGTATTTTGTAACAAAATCCACTCCTTGCCCTTTATATCGGGCAGTGTACTAAGGCATAGAATCATAGAGTTGGAAGAGACCACAAGGGCCATCGAGTCCAACCCCCTGACAAGCAGGAAACACCATCAGAGCACTCCTGACATATGGTTGTCAAGCCTCTGCTTAAAGACCTCCAAAGAAGGAGACGCCACCACACTCCTTGGCAGCAAATTCCACTGTCGAACAGCTCTTACTGTCAGGAAGTTCTTCCTGATGTTTAGGTGGAATCTTCTTTCTTGTAGTTTGGATCCATTGCTCCATGTCCGCTTCTCTGGAGCAGCAGAAAACAACCTTTCTCCCTCCTCTATGTGACATCCTTTTATATATCCTTTTGAACATGGCTATCATATCAACCCTTAACCTCCTCTTCTCCAGGCTAAACATGCCCAGCTCCCTTAGCCGTTCCTCATAAGGCATTATTTCCAGGCCTTTGACCATTTTGGTTGCCCTCCTCTGGACACGTTCCAGTTTGTCAATGTCCTTCTTGAACTGTGGTGCCCAGAACTGGACACAGTACTCCAGGTGAGGTCTGACCAGAACAGAATACAGTGGCCCTATTACTTCCCTTGATCTAGATGCTATACTCTTATTGATGCAGCCCAGAATTGCATTGGCTTTTTTAGCTGCCACGCCACACTGTTGGCTCATGTCAAGTTTGTGGTCAACCAAGACTCCTAGATCCTTTTCACGTGTACTGCTCTCAAGCCAGGTGTCACCCATCTTGTATTTGTGCCTCTCATTTTTTTTGCCCAAGTGCAATACTTTACATTTCTCCCTGTTAAAATTCATCTTGTTTGTTTTGGCCCAGTTCTCTAATCTGTCAAGGTCGTTTTGAAGTGTGATCCTGTCCTCTGGGGTGTTAGCCACCCCTCCCAGTTTGGTGTCATCTGCAAATTTGATCAGGATGCCCTTGAGTCCATCATCCAAGTTGTTGATAAAGATGTTGAATAAGACCGGGCCCAAGACAGAACCCTGTGGCACTCCACTAGTCACTCTTCTCCAGGATGAAGAGGAACCATTGATGAGCACCCTTTGGGTTTGGTCAGTCAGCCAGTTACAAATCCACTGAGTGGTAGCATGGTCAAGACCGCATTTTACCAGCTTCTTTACAAGAATATCATGAGGCACCTTGTCAAATGCCTTGCTGAAATCAAGGTAGGCTACATCCACTGCGTTCCCTTCATCTACCAGGCTTGTAATTCTGTCAAAAAACGAGATCAGGTTAGTCTGACATGACTTATTTTTCAGAAATCCATGCTGACTATTGGTGATCACAGCATTCCTTTCTAGGTGCTCACAGACTGTTTGCTTAATGATCTGCTCCAGAATCTTCCCTGGTATTGATGTCAGACTGACTGGGCGGTAATTATTTGGGTCCTCTCTTTTCCCCTTTTTGAAAATAGGGACAACATTTGCCCTCCTCCAGTCTGCCGGGACTTCGCCTGTTCTCCAGGAATTCTCAAAGATGACTGCCAGTGGTTCTGAGATCACATCTGCCAGTTCTTTTAATACTCTTGGATGCAGTTCATCTGGCCCTGGAGACTTGAATACATCTAAACCAGCCAAGTATTCTTGTCCTTAGTTATTCTGGGCTGTGTTTCCTCTGCTGAATCATTTGCTCCAAATTCTTCAGGTCGGGCATTGTTTTCTTTATCGGAGAAGACTGAGGCAAAGAAGGTGTCAGGGCTGCCTCAAGTCTCAGCTCACAAAAGACCAACGCCTATCTTTTCTTATATACAAAAGTGTTTATTGCAGTTCATTGTTTGCTTCACATCCGAGGCGCGCAGCCCTACATCTGTTACGCTTAGACCGCTGAAGTCCCCTCTGAGTCAGTCCCTCCCCTGCACCAGTTTAAGAGGCTTGCGCTGCTCCACCTCTTTCTCTCTTTCCTTTTCCGCAGGGTCTTCCTGCCCGCTGGGGTTTCGCCCCTCCTGGATTCCTCTGACGCGGAATCCCCAGACTGCTCTTGCCCCCTCCTGCGGGCTTTGGGACCTGGCTCCTCCTCCGGGCTCCCTGTACTTCCGCGCGCCTCTACATTTGAACTTGGCGCGCGCGCCCAACCTCTAACCTTCCTTTTGACAGCTACACTACTCCCTTCACTACTCCCCTCCCCTTCCGGGAGGGTGGCTTGCTCCGACCTCCCTCCCTTCTCTGCTGCCGGAGCTGCTTCCCCTGATACACTGGAACCTCCACCCCCTTCGCTGCACTCTGGCGGGGAGGCTGGTCCTGACGCGCAGCTGCCACTTTGGGATCCCCCGCTGGCCCCCTGCTCCTGACACGTTCCCCCTGGGGCTCCCCTGGCCTTGACTACCGGCGCCCCCTTCTGGGAATCCTCTGATTCGCTGGAAAGACTCATGGAATCTCTTGAGTCATTGTCATCCTCTTCCTCGCTGTCCTGGGACTCATCCCCATCGCTCTCCATCTCCTGCCTACCCTGTGCCTCTGTCCCTGAACCCCTGACATCCATCCCCCCTCGAAGCCTCCCCTTCCCCCCTCCCGCTGCTCGGGCGCAGGTTCCGGGAGCTCCGTTGTAGCGGGGGTAGATGCTGGATACAGTTCGTCGACGTCGATCTCCTCTGCTTCCAGTTCAGTGTATGAGTGCTCGAAACCGGGGTCCTCCCCCAACACATCCAAGTCCTCCCCTCCCCCTGTTACTTCAGGCGATGCTGCTTGCCAAGGCCCCCTTAGCCACCCCCTGCGCCACTCCTCTTCTGATTGATTGTCCCACCAGTAAGAGCGGTCCGTGTCCACCCCCGAGCACGATCCCCTTGGAGGGCTCGATTCTGGCGTGGTCTCCTCTGCGGAGGAGAACCCCCGGAAGGTGCTGTCTGAAAGCGTGGGCGTAAAAAGCCAGTCGTCAAAATACTCCGCTGGCATGGGCCTGTGTGGGAAGAGTGCATGGAACTCATCTTTAAGAAGAGGTTCCTCCAGAGCATAATCTGGCACCCAACTGTTGGCGCTGGCCGGGGTACCTTCCCTGGCGAGGAGGTATTCTACTCCCTCCTCCCCCCATCTCGAGTCCAGAATTTCCGTGACCTCGTTGAGTGGCGGGGTCCTCGGTGACTCCCCCCCCTGGTGACTTTCTACGTGGGTCTGGTGCCGTCCCTGGCTCCTGAAATCTGTGTGGGGCCTTGTAGGGTGTAAGCACCGACCTATGAAAGACCGGGTGCATTCTGGAACCTTCCGGGAGGGTCAACAGAAAAGCTACGGGATTGATCCTGCCCTCAACTTGGTATGGCCCTAACTGTTTGTGTCCTAGCTTCTTCTTAGCTAACGACTTAGCCGGCACCGCCTGGGCTGCTAACCATACCCAGTCCCCCACCTGGATGTCTTCTCCTGCCCTCCTGTGCCTGTCTGCCTGCACTTTGTAGGCGTGTTTAGCTAGTTCCAAGTGCCGTCGTAGCTCCTCGTGGACCTCCTGCAATTCTGCTGCTAAATGCTCAGCTCCCTGCGACTCCCCCTGCGTCGTTGTCTCCAACGCCGGGAAGGTTCTGGGATGTCGCCCATTGTTGGCGAAGAACGGTGTCACCCCCGTTGACGCGTGCTTCGTGTTGTTGTAGGCAAACTCGGCCATCGGTAAGTAGTCCACCCAAGTTGCAGGCTTTTGATTGGCGTAACATCGCAGGTACTGCTGCATGATGGCGTTGACCCTCTCCGCTTGGCCGTTGGTTTGCGGGTGTCTCGCCGACGCTAAGTTGATCTTGACATTCAGGATGCCCAGGAGCTTCTGCCAGAAACTGGAAATGAATTGGCGACCCCGGTCGGACAGGATGGACCGTGGTAAGCCGTGCACCCGGAACACGTGGTCTATGAACAGCTTGGCGGTCTGTTCCGCTGTTGCCACCTTCGCGCAAGGAATGAAGTGCGCCATCTTGGTGAACAGGTCTACAACCACAAGCACCGCCGTCTTGCCTCGCGAACTGGGCAGATCAGTAACAAAGTCCAGCGCCACCCTTTCCCACGGCTGTAGTGGCGTCTCCAGCGGTTCCAGCAATCCCGCTGGCTTCTTGTGCACTGGCTTGGACCTCTGACACGTGTCACACCTGGCGATGTAATCCGCGACCTCTCCTCGCATCTGGGGCCACCAAAAGTCCCTGGCTACTAAGTCCGCCGTCTTTTCTTTGCCGAAGTGACCCGCGCTGGGTGCGTCGTGTAACTGCTGTAAAACCTTCGTGCGGAGATCGTCTCCCGGCACGTAGAGAGCACCCTTGCGGGTTAGCAGGCCGTCGCGTATCTGGAATTCGTCGTCCTTTGCTGTCCCTCTGCGCACCTCCTCCATCTTGGATCGTGCGAACGGATCCGTCTGTAGCGCGCAGCGTACCGCGTCCAGGTCCACGGCGGCGGAAGCGCATGCCCACGCCTGCGGTGCGAAAATGTGCCTGGCTGCCACTGGTGCCGCTTCCTCGAGATACTGCGGTTTCCTGGAGAGGGCATCTGCTATGACGTTGTTGTCTCCCGGGATATACTCTATTCTGAAGTCGAAATCCGCAAAGAACTCCGCACATCTCATGTGCCTTTGGCTCTGGAGCTTCGCCGTGCGCCAATACTCTAGGTTCTTGTGGTCCGTGCGGACTTGCACGGTGTGCTTGGCTCCGATGAGGAAGTGCCGCCACGCCTTGAAAGCCGCGTGGATGGCCAACAACTCCTTGTCCCAGATGGTGTAGTTCTGTTCCGACTTGCTGAGCTTCCGGGAATAGAAAGCGCAGGGCCTCCAGTTCCCTTGCGGATCTTCCTGCAAGAGGACGGCCCCCACTGCTCTGTCAGATGCGTCAGTTTCAACCCGCATGGGCCTGCCGGGATTCACGTGTAGCAGCTGTTCTTCGGACGCGAAAAGGCTCTTAAGTCTCCTGAAGGACTGCTCCGCTTGGTCTGTCCATGTGAACTTTTTCTTCTTGGAACTGAGGGTGTCCGTGATAGCTGCCGTCTCTTTCGCGAAACCCCTGATGAACTTGCGGTAAAAGTTGGCGAAGCCGACGAACCTCTGGACCTCCTTCCGATTGCGCGGGCTATTCCAGTCCAACACCGCACGGACCTTGGCGCTGTCCATGGCTAGTCCCTTGTCGGACAGCCGGTAGCCCAGGAAATCCACCTCCATCACGTTGAACTGGCACTTCTCCAGTTTGGCGTAGAGTCTGTGCTCCCGTAGCCTCTGCAGGACCTCCTTTACGTCTCTCTCGTGAGTCTCCCGCGATTCTGAGAAGATCAGAATGTCGTCGAGGAAGCATACGCACTTCTTGTAGAGGAGTCCCGCTAGCACGTGGTGCATGAAGGCTTGGAAACAGTGGGAGCCATTTTGGAGACCAAACGGCATAACTCTGTATTCATAGGTGCCCAGCGGTGTGAACATGGCCGTCTTCCACTCGTCACCTTCCCTCATGCGTATTAGATTGTATGCTCCGCGTAAATCCAACTTGGTGAAGATCCTCCCCTTCCGTACCGTCGCGAGCAGGTCGTCAATTTTGGGCATGGGGAAGGCCTTGGGCTTTGTCATCGAGTTTATGGACCTATAGTCCACAATGAGCCTTTTTTGGGGCGTGTCCTTCTTCTTCACGAAAAACACAGGACTGCCCCCCACTGCCTTGGATTCTCGGATGAATCCCCGCTTCAAATTGTGATCTATGAACTCCCTGAGTTCCTGCATCTCATCTTCAGACATGGAATACAGCTTCGCAGTCGGTAGCGTCGCCCCTGGTAAGAGGTCAATTGCACAGTCGTAGGGCCGGTGGGGTGGTAATTGGTCAGCTTCTTTTTCGCAGAAGACCTCCAAAAACCCCTTGTACTTGTGGGGCACTGCCTGCACCATGCCTAGATGCAACTGTTGCCCTTCCTCCTGGCCCTCCTCCTCCTGGCCGGTCTGGATGCAATGTTGTGCGCAGTAGGACGAGCCAAAGGTGAGCTGCCACTGGTACCACGCTAATGATGGGCTGTGTCTATCCAGCCAACTCATGCCTAACACTATAGGCGTGTCTGACAGTTGGGTGACATTGAAACTGATGACCTTGCGATGATTCCCAATTTTCAGCAGCATGGGTGGCGTCTGTTGTACCACTTGCCCACCCAGCAACTTCCTGCCATCTACCGTGACGACGTTCAGAGGCAGCGTGGCTGGTAGTAGCGCTATGCGATGCTGCTTGATGAACTGCATCCCCACGAAGTCTGCGTTGCTCCCTGAGTCAATCGTAATGGGGACTTCCAGGGTGAGTCCATTAGGTAGCTGGAGAGTAGCAGTGAGCTGCACCACTGGCTTGGGTGGTAAGGGGTCTGTAGGCTGCAAAAGCGCTGGGGACTGCTTCACTGACTTGCCTGGCTGAGCCCCAGCATGTCTGCTTCCAGCCTGGCATTGTCGTTTCCCTGAAACTGTTCTCCTTGGAACGCTTCCCCTGTTACTGTTGCTAAGGCTGCAGTGTGCTTCTGGAGCCTTTGGGGACACTCTTTGGCCATGTGCTGCGCACTGTCACAGACGTAACACTTCCTGGTCCCTCTAGGAGGCTTTGCCTTGACTGCTCCGGACGCTGAGGCTCCGGCAGCTGTCTGAGCCTTTGCACCACCCAGTTCCATTGGTTCCTCCCCCTCCCTCAGCCTAGGCGAGGGATGCGTACGTCCCAGGTCCCTGGGAAGAAAAGGAGGCGCTCTAGCTGGTGCACGGACTTGGCGCCCCTCCTCACTATGCCAAGGGCGTTCTTCGTGGCGCACTGCTATCGTGAGTGCCCTCTGCACGACGTCTGCTAGGGTTTGAGGTCTGTCCCCCCTGGCCAACTCATCTTTTACGGAGCCATGAAGCCCCTCCCAGAACAAGTCTCTCACTGCCAGGGAGTCCTTTTCCCAGCCCAGCACATTCAGCAAAGCAAAAAAGCGAGAATGGTACTGACGCACTGTAGCCTTGCCCTGCCGCAATCCATGCATCTCCCGGCACGCCACATCAACATCAACTGTAGATTGGAAGCAAGCGTCCATGGCTTTGATAAATTCATCAGAGTTCCTGCGGGCAGGACCATCTTCGCGCCACAAATTGCGTAACCAGGCTCTAGCTTCCCCATGCAAATGGGACACAATAAAGCCTACCTTCTCCTCCTCATCTTTGAAGTCTTTCCGAAGCAAATGCAGCGCGTATAGGACGTCTGCTCTGAAACTGGGATAATGCTTCAGGTTTCCATCGAAGTGGGCTACTAAATTGCCCCCCCTCCGTCCGAGTCCGATTCCCTCTGATCTGGACCCCGGGAACCCCTCTTTGCACGCCTGATCCCACCTGGCTTGCAGATCCTGGCATCGCGCTTCTGCTTCGGCAACTGTCTTCTGAGAGACCCGTACTGCAAGGGAGAGTTCAGCGACTGCGTTTTGCAGGGTCGTTATCTGCTCCTCAGTAGTCATGTCTGCCAAACTTCATGAGCTTTGCTAAAAAAAATTTTGCGGTTTCTTGGAGAGGGGACTTACTGTCAGGGCTGCCTCAAGTCTCAGCTCACAAAAGACCAACGCCTATCTCTTCTTATATACAAAAGTGTTTATTGCAGTTCATTGTTTGCTTCACATCCGAGGTGCGCAGCCCTACGTCTGTTACGCTTAGACCGCTGAAGTCCCCTCTGAGTCAGTCCCTCCCCTGCACCAGTTTAAGAGGCTTGCGCTGCTCCACCTCTTTCTCTCTTTCCTTTTCCGCAGGGTCTTCCTGCCCGCTGGGGTTTCGCCCCTCCTGGATTCCTCTGACGCGGAATCCCCAGACTGCTCTTGCCCCCTCCTGCGGGCTTTGGGACCTGGCTCCTCCTCCGGGCTCCCTGTACTTCCACGCGCCTCTACATTTGAACTTGGCGCGCGCGCCCAACCTCTAACCTTCCTTTTGACAGCTACACTACTCCCTTCACTACTCCCCTCCCCTTCCGGGAGGGTGGCTTGCTCCGACCTCCCTCCCTTCTCTGCTGCCGGAGCTGCTTCCCCTGATACACTGGAACCTCCACCCCCTTCGCTGCACTCTGGCGGGGAGGCTGGTCCTGACGCGCAGCTGCCACTTTGGGATCCCCCGCTGGCCCCCTGCTCCTGACACGTTCCCCCTGGGGCTCCCCTGGCCTTGACTACCGGCGCCCCCTTCTGGGAATCTTCTGATTCGCTGGAAAGACTCATGGAATCTCTTGAGTCATTGTCACCCTCTTCCTCGCTGTCCTGGGACTCATCCCCATCGCTCTCCATCTCCTGCCTACCCTGTGCCTCTGTCCCTGAACCCCTGACAGAAGGCATTGAGGAGTTCAGCCCTTTCTGTGTCCCCTGTTTGCATTTCACCATCTTCTCCTCTGAGTGACCCCACTGTTTCTTTGTTCTTCCTTTTGCTACGAACATACCCATAAAAGCCTTTTTTGTTGCTTTTAACCTCTCTAGCAAGCCTGAGTTCATTCTGTGCTTTAGCTTTTCTGACTTTGTGTCTACACGTGCTAGCTATTTGTTTGAATTCCTCTTTGGTGGTTTCCCCCCTTTTCCATTTTTTGTACACATCCTTTTTTAATCTTAAGTCAGTTAAAAGTTCTTTAGATAGCCACCTTGGCTTCTTTAGGCACCTTCCATGTTTCCGTCTCATTGGTATTGCCTGAAGTTGTGCTTTTACTATCTCCCTCTTAACAAACTCCCAGCCATCATGAACTCCCTTTCCTTTTAGTATTACTGTCCATGGATCTCACCAAGCAATTCCCTAAGTTTTATGAAGTCGGCTTTCTTAAAGTCAAGAAATTGAGTCCTAGTATGCTTGGCTGCTCCTTTCCGCTGTATAGTAAACTTCAGAAGAGCATGATCACTTGCCCTTTATATCGGGCAGTGTACTAAGGCAGATGAAACAGAGTTACTTCAAGACTGAGCAGGCATCCTCCCCCCCCCCCCCCGCCAGACACCAAGCAATCCTCTTAGTTCATATAAAATAAAAATAACGTCTCTAGATGATTAAATCCTTGTCTCCGCTTCCCAAATTTGGTCATGGAGTGCTTACAATAAAAAATAAAATAAAAGACTCACTCAGCAGCATATTTCCAACCTTTGGGACAAACTCACAACCATCCTCCATGCGCCATTTTCCTCGCCATCGTCGGGATGGACTTCCTTTTTGTGCCCCTTCACACACACCGGATAGAATCTTGAATCCAATTAATTTCAAATTTAGCTCCAATTCAATGTTCCAGATTAAATTTTAAGTCTTGGAATGCTTGCCACTTTCAACAGGAGCCTGTGGCTTCACTTTGCAAGGCTAGCAATGGACCCTAGCACTCTCTGCTCAATGCTGCCTCCCAAACCCCACTCCCAATGGAGCAGTTTGACTCACAGGACAGCCGCTGGAGAGTGCAGCCAGGTCTCATGATCTCAAAGATTATTCCCTTTGGGTTCCGAGGTCCGTAGAGCCATTGCATGACCTCTTTTTCCCTCGCAAAGCTCAGGATTTCCCTGGAGGGCTAATCCCGTACTCCTTTAATGGCTGCGACCAGCCAGAAGTCTCTCGGGTCACCTTTTTTCTATATAGGAGAGATGATGGAGTTTAGCCAAACATCTGGTAGCATTCCAAATTTGTCACTTAAAGTGAAGAAATTGGCTAATAGAGGGACCCACTAATTTGGACTGTGTTTGAAGAGTTCACCATTTGGACCAGGGGATTTATTTGGTTTTAACTTCTTGATTATTGAGAGTATTTTATCTAGTTCCACTGGGGTCCATTCTGGAAGATGTACATGACTGGGCCCATTTTGCATGGCTTGTAGATTCGTTGGCACTATGAATATTGCAGAATAGTAGTTGAACCAGCTAGAGGCAGGAATGATGGTGATTGTTTGGTTACTACCATCTTGAAGGGCACCAGAAACTATCCTCCATAATTCCTTGTTGTCCTTTACTTGAAATGCCCTGAAATGTTGTATACTATTTTAGCAGGTGTCTTCCATTGGCTTGCCGAATTTCCTGATGTCTTAAAGCAGTTTTGGACAACATGTCATGCAAGTTAAACAGGTATTGCTTTCATTTTCTGTTATGTACTGAGCTTGAATCCTAGAACAATAGACAGGTAGGATCCTAGAATGCAACAACCTGATTGGCATGCAGGAGAAGACCAATCAGGCCCCAGGAGGAAGTTAATCAGCCTATTACAGAGGTTGTCAAACTAAGGCCTGCGGGCCGGATACTGCCCACCAGGCTCGTTAATCCGGCCCGCGAACTTTGCGGTCAGTCCCCACACTAAACAGGCATGGTGCAGAGGCCTCGACACACAGAGACTGACTTCCACGACACGGCATGTAACGGCTTCTGATTGGCTGCAGCTCCTGCAGCCAATCAAAAGCTGTGGATGCCTCTGGGTGGGCAGCGACGCTGGCACGGCTTCTGATTGGCTGCAGGAAACTCCTGCAGCCAATCAGAAGCCGCAGACACCTCTGGGTGCCGCCCCTTCCTTCCTGCTGAGGCGGCCGAGCAGGAGGAAGCGGCTGAGCGGGAAGGAAGCGGCAGCTGCGTGGAGGCTGCCTCCACCGCCCAGTGGCTGTGGCGTGAGTGGCATAGGCAGGGGGGCCTTTCAAGGGGGATGCTTTTGGGAGGCAGTGGGTCTGCCCCCCCCACAAGGTCTGAGGGACAGTGGACTGACCCTCTCCTGAAAAAGTTTGCTGACTCCTGGCCTATTAGGTTGGTAGGATCCTAGAATGCAACAACTGATTGGCGTGCAGGAGCAGCCCAATCAGGCTCCAGGAGGAAAGCATAGTCAGCCAATCTCAAGGGACCCATTGTGTAAATAATGTATATAAAGCCTGAGGTTTTGGGGAAAATTCATTCACTGTTTTACTAGCTGCAATAAAGGGCATGAAATCACTACGTGACTCCAAGTATATTTCATTTTCTTAAACCATTCATTTTGTAAGTCAGGGATAGTCAGTGTGATGCCCTCCAAAAAATGTTGAACTAGAACTCCCATCACCCCTGACAGTTAGCCATGTTGACTAGGGCTGACAGGAACTGTGGTTCAACACGTGGATAATACCTGTCAGAGCTGCTTCCAGATCCTAGCTCACAGAGGATCACGCTAGCCAGCGATCATTAAATAAAAGTCTTTATTGAGTTACAGTTTCCATTCTCAATCTGCTGCGTGCAACTCTACGTCTCATGGTTAGATCGGCGAAGCTCCGTCTGAGTCTCCGCCCCTTGTACACCAACTTAATATCCTAGCCCTGCTCCACCTTTTCCGCCTGACTGTTCTTCTCTGGGTCCCTCTGCCCCCCGGGGTCTCTTCCTTCCGGGATTCTTCTGACGCCGACCCCCCGGACCCTCCTGTCTCCTTGCGCCGGGCTTTAGGACCTGGCTCCCTTTCCGGGCTGCCTACTGCGCCACCTTCCTGTGCATTTGAACTTGGCGCGCGCGCCAAACCTTCCACCTTCCGTCTGACCGTTTCTTCGCTCCCTGATGGAGGTGTGGCCACTCCTGACTCGTGCCCTCCCCCCTGTTGTGAGCTGCCAGCGCTTGATCCCTGGCGCCCTTCTTCTTCCCTGCTCTCTGGCGGTGACGCTGGTCCCGATTTCCAACTGCTCCCCTCTGAGTCCCCTCTGGCTCTATCTTCCTGGGGTGTCCCCCCTAGGCTCCCCCCTTGCCCTGGCCACTGGTGCTCCTTTCTGTGAATCTTCTGATTCACTGGAAAGACTCGGAGATCTCGGGTCGTCGTCATCACTCATCTTTTCTTCTGCCTCCTCCCCCTCGCTCTCTGTTTCCTCCCTTGCCCTTGCCTCTGCTCCTGAACCCCTGACAATACCACTTGATGTAAACCGACCAAAACATACACAAACATCTCAGGTCCTTTTGGTATTGGCCTTTTAGCCCCATCCTTCCTCCTTTAGCCGCACCCATTCAGATCCAATGCCAGATGTTAGGAAGCAAGGCAGCAGCAGCAAGACAAGAGAAGAGTTTCAGGACCACAGATAGCTCCAAGTGAGCAACTAGCTCCAAAGCAGGCTGAGAGCAGATTGAGTCTTTTCAAGATTCTTTCCCCAGAGTACTTCTCCCAGGGCTCTGCTCCCTTGTGGAGAACTTAAAGGGTGAACTCTCTCATCTGCAGATGGACATTCGTCCTCTCTTCCATTCTCTCCTGCCTGGTGCAATCCATGAGCTCCTGGACTGGTGAGGTATGTGAGGTGTGTTTTGTTCCGCTGGGTAAAGTTCTCAATGGGATCCTGGTTGTGGCCCTACAGTGCAGCCTCCTTTGTCACAGTGAGAGCCAGTGTGGTGTAGTGGTTGGAAGAGAACCTGAGACTCAAATCCCTGCTCAGCCATAAAGCTCACTGGTGACCTTGGGTCAATCAGAATCTCTCAGCCAAATCCACCTCACAGAGTTGTTGCAAGGTTAAAATGAGGAGGAAGAGAACCTTGTGAATCACCTTGAGCTTCTTGGAGGAAAGGTGGGATAGATACAAACAAACAAACAAACAAACTAACAAATAGTGCAGGAGGTTATTCTGTGGGCTCTTCGCTATAAGGCTCATGCTCATTGATCTGCAGCAGCAAACTCAGAGACCTGAATCTGGTCCATCTCCTTATCTGGAG
Organism: Podarcis pityusensis; assembly: GCF_964106645.2. NCBI lineage: Eukaryota > Metazoa > Chordata > Lepidosauria > Squamata > Lacertidae > Podarcis > Podarcis pityusensis. Next base: position 276,869 of record NC_138045.1, on the reverse strand, counting down.
TCAAGATCTTAGTTCCTACCCCTCCTGTCTATGAGCTACCCCATTTGAAATGAAAATGACACAACATCACCTCCACTTTCAAGGATGGTTCTCGATTACTAGTTGTTGGAAGCTGTGGAAAGGGATAACACCCTTGTGCTCAGGTCTTGCTTATGGGTTTCCCACAGGCTCCTGGTTAGCTGCTGTGAACTAGATGGACCCTCAGCCTGATTCAGCAATTTGTTCTTATATTCTTACATTCTAGATGATGGACTCAAGGGCATCCTGATCAAATTTGCAGATGACACCAAACTGGGAGGGGTGGCTAACACCCCAGAGGACAGGATCACACTTCAAAACAACCTTGACAGATTAGAGAACTGGGCAAAAACAAACAAGATGAATTTTAACAGGGAGAAATGTAAAGTATTGCACTTGGGCAAAAAAAATAAGAGGCACAAATACAAGATGGGGGACACCTGGCTTGAGAGCAGTACATGTGAAAAGGATCTAGGAGTCTTGGTTGACCACAAACTTGACATGAGCCAACAGTGTGACGCGGCAGCTAAAAAAGCCAATGCAATTCTGGGCTGCATCAATAGGAGTATAGCATCTAGATCAAGGGAAGTAATAGGGCCACTGTATTCTGCTCTGGTCAGACCTCACCTGGAGTACTGTGTCCAGTTCTGGGCACCACAGTTCAAGAAGGACACTGACAAACTGGAACGTGTCCAGAGGAGGGCAACCAAAATGGTCAAAGGCCTGGAAACGATGCCTTATGAGGAACGGCTAAGGGAGCTGGGCATGTGTCAGAGTTGCTTCCAGATCCTAGCTCACAGAGGATCACGCTAGCCAGCGATCATTAAATAAAAGTCTTTATTGAGTTACAGTTTCCATTCTCAATCTGCTGCGTGCAACTCTACGTCTCATGGTTAGATCGGCGAAGCTCCGTCTGAGTCTCCGCCCCTTGTACAACAACTTAATATCCTAGCCTTGCTCCACCTTTTCCGCCTGACTGTTCTTCTCTGGGTCCCTCTGCCCCTTCCGGGATTCCTCTGACGCTGACCCCCCTGACTCTTCTCCCTCCTTTCGGCGGGCTTTAGGACCTGGCTCCCTTTCCGGGCTGCCTACTGCGCCACCTTCCTGTGCATTTGAACTTGGCACGCGCGCCCAACCTTCCACCTTCCGTCTGACCGTTTCTTCGCTCCCCGATGGAGGTGTGGCCACTCCTGACTCGTGCCCTCCCCCCTGTTGTGAGCTGCCAGCGCTTGATCCCTGGCGCCCTTCCTCTTCCCTGCTCTCTGGCGGTGACGCTGGTCCCGATTTCCAACTGCTCCCCTCTGAGTCCCCTCTGGCTCTATCTTCCTGGGGTGTCCCCCTAGGCTCCCCCCTTGCCCTGGCCACTGGTGCTCCTTTCTGTGAATCTTCTGATTCACTGGAAAGACTCGGAGATCTCGGGTCGTCGTCATCACTCATCTTTTCTTCTGCCTCCTCTCCCTCGCTCTCTGTTTCCTCCCTTGCCCTTGCCTCTGCTCCTGAACCCCTGACATCCATCCCCCCCTCGAAGCCCCCTCTTCCCCCCTCCCCTCCTTCCGGTGCGGGATCTGGGTGCTGCCGTGTCAGGGGGACGAATGTCGGATACAGTTCGCTTCCCGTGGCGGGCCGCCATCCGAAGTCTTCCGGTTCTTCCTCCCTGCTCTCGTTGACGACGGTCACCTCCGCTTCCATCTCTGTGCCGCCGTGCTCGAAACCCGGGTCGTCCCCGAAAACGTCCATGTCCGTCTCTCCCTCGTTGCCTTCTGGAGACGTTGCTCGTCCTGGACCCTCCAGCCACCTTCTGCGGAACTGCTCCTCTGGTCGATCATCCCACCAATACGAGGGTTCTGAAGCAGATCCCGAGGGTGACCCCTCCGGGGAACGGGCGTCTCGTGTCGGTTCCTCGTCCGAGTTGAACCCCCGGAACGTGCTGGCTGAAAGCGTGGGCGTGAAAAGCCAGTCGTCGAAAAAGTCTGCTGGCATTGGCCTATGTGGGAAGAGGGCATGAAACTCTTCTTTGAGCAGAGGTTCGTCTAAAGCGTAGCCCGGCACCCAGCTGTTGGCACTGGCCGGGGTGCCCTCCTTGGCGAGAAGGTATTCTACCCCCTCTTCCCCCCATCTGGAGTCCAAAATCTCCGTGACTTCGTTGATGCGCTCCTCCTGTGCCACTCCCCCTTGCCCGGTTCTCTCTCGGAGCGGACCCGGTGCCGTTCCTGGTTCCTGAAACCTGTGAGGTGCCTTGTAGGGAGTGAGCACCGATCTGTGGAACACCGGATGCATTCTGGAACCCTCCGGAAGAGCCAGCCTGAAAGCCACCGGGTTGACCTGTTCTTCGACTTGGTAGGGCCCCAGTTGTTTATGCCCTAGTTTCTTCTTCGCCAACGACCTGGCCGGCACTGCGTGGGCTGCTAACCAGACCCAGTCTCCCACATGGATCTCTTCGCCAACCCTTCTGTGTTTGTCCGCTTGTACCTTGTATGCGTGTTTAGCCAGCTCCAGGTGCCGCCGCAGCTGATCGTGGACCTCCTGCAACTCCGACGCGAACGCATCTGCTGTCTGCGGCTCCCCCTCCCCCATTCTTTCCAGTCCCGGGAAGGTTCTGGGGTGCCTCCCGTTGTTGGCGAAGAACGGCGTGACCCCCGTGGACACGTGCTTCGTGTTGTTGTAGGCGAACTCGGCGAGAGGCAGGTAATCCACCCACGTCGCAGGCTGTTGATTCGCATAACATCTCAGGTACTGCTGCATGATGGCATTGACCCGCTCCGCTTGCCCGTTGGTCTGCGGGTGTCTAGCCGACGCCAGGTTGATCTTGACGTTCAGGAAGCCCATCAGCCTCTGCCAGAAGTTCGAGATGAACTGTCGCCCTCGGTCGGACAGAATAGACCGCGGCAGACCGTGAACCTTGAACACGTGGTCTATGAACAGTTTGGCGGTTTGTTCCGCCGTGGCCACCTTCGCACACGGAATGAAATGTGCCATCTTGGAGAACAAGTCCACCACCACCAGCACAGCCGTCTTGCCCCTCGAGCTGGGCAGATCCGTGACAAAGTCCAGGGCCACTCTCTCCCATGGTTCGAACGGAGTTTGCAGCGGTTCCAGCAGTCCGGCCGGCGGTCTGTGCACTGGTTTGGCCCTCTGGCAGGTGTCACACCTCGCCACGTAGTCCGCGACTTCCCCTCTCATTCCGGGCCACCAGAAGTCTCTGGCGACTAATTCCACCGTCTTCTCCTTGCCAAAGTGCCCGGCAGTGGGCGCGTCGTGCAGCTGCTGCAGTACCTTGGCGCGAAGTTCGTCTCCCGGCACGTAGATGGCCCCTTTACGGATGAGCAAACCATCTCGCAGCTGGAACTCGTCGGTCGCTGCCGTGCCCCTGTGCACCTCTGCCATCTTTGCTTGCGCGAAGGAGTCATCCTGCAACGCTCGTTGCACCGCCTCCAGGTCAACTGTTGCCGCCGCGCACGCCCACACTGTCGGTGCGAAGATGTGCATGGCGGCCGCTGGCGTTGCCTCCTCCAGATACTGTGGCTTACGGGAGAGAGCATCCGCCATGATGTTGGTGTCCCCCGGGACATACTCTATTCGGAAGTCGAAATTCGCAAAGAACTCAGCCCAACGTATCTGCCTCTGGTTCAGGAACTGTGCCGTGCGCCAGTGCTCTAGATTCTTGTGGTCCGTGCAGACCTGCACCGTGTGCTTGGCGCCGATCAGGAAGTGCCTCCACGCTTTGAACGCTGCATGAATGGCCAGCAACTCCCTGTCCCAGATGGTGTAGTTCTGTTCGGACTTGCTGAGCTTCCTTGAGTAAAACGCTCCCGGCCTCCAAACCCCCTGCGGGTCTTTCTGCAGCAGGACTGCTCCCACGGCTCTGTCCGAAGCGTCTGTCTCCACCCTCATCGGCCTGCTGGGGTTGACATGAAGCAGCTGCTCTTCCGACGCTGTCAGGGGTTCAGGAGCAGAGGCAAGGGCAAGGGAGGAAACAGAGAGCGAGGGGGAGGAGGCAGAAGAAAAGATGAGTGATGACGACGACCCGAGATCTCCGAGTCTTTCCAGTGAATCAGAAGATTCACAGAAAGGAGCACCAGTGGCCAGGGCAAGGGGGGAGCCTAGGGGGACACCCCAGGAAGATAGAGCCAGAGGGGACTCAGAGGGGAGCAGTTGGAAATCGGGACCAGCGTCACCGCCAGAGAGCAGGGAAGAGGAAGGGCGCCAGGGATCAAGCGCTGGCAGCTCACAACAGGGGGGAGGGCACGAGTCAGGAGTGGCCACACCTCCATCGGGGAGCGAAGAAACGGTCAGACGGAAGGTGGAAGGTTGGGCGCGCACGCCAAGTTCAAATGCACAGGAAGGTGGCGCAGTAGGCAGCCCGGAAAGGGAGCCAGGTCCTAAAGCCCGCCGAAAGGAGGGAGAAGAGTCAGGGGGGTCAGCGTCAGCGTCAGAGGAATCCCGGAAGGAAGAGACCCCGGGGGGCAGAGGGACCCAGAGAAGAACAGTCAGGCGGAAAAGGTGGAGCAAGGCTAGGATATTAAGTTGGTGTACAAGGGGCGGAGACTCAGATGGAGCTTCGCCGATCTAACCATTAGACGTAGGGTTGCACGCAGCAGCTTGAGAATGGAAACTGTAACTCAATAAAGACTTTTATTTAATGATCGCTGGCTAGCGTGATCCTCTGTGAGCTAGGATCTGGAAGCAACTCTGACAGACGCGAAGAGACGCTTGAGTGCCTGAAAGGACTGCTCCGCCTGCTCTGTCCAGATGAACTTCTTCTTCTTGGAGCTGAGCGTGTCCGTGATGGCCGCTGTCTGCATGGCAAAGCCTTTGATAAACTTGCGATAGAAGTTCGCGAAGCCGACAAACCGTTGGACCTCCTTCCGGTTGCGTGGGCTTTTCCAATCCAGCACTGCTCGGACCTTGGCGCTGTCCATGGCGAGCCCTTTATCAGACAACTTGTAGCCCAGGAAATCCACCTCCGTCACGTCGAATTGGCACTTCTCCAGCTTGGCGTAAAGCCTATGTTGCTGTAGCCTGCTCAGCACTTCCTTGACGTGTCTGTCATGCTCCTGCTGCGATTCCGAAAAGATCAGGATGTCATCCAAGAAACAGACGCACGTCTTGTAGAGGAGCCCCGCCAACACGTGATGCATGAAAGCTTGAAAAACGTGGGAGCCATTTTGCAATCCAAAAGGCATAACTCTATATTCGTAGGTGCCCAGGGGCGTGAACATGGCTGTCTTCCACTCATCTCCTTCCCGCATGCGAATGAGGTTGTATGCCCCTCGCAGGTCCAACTTCGTGAACACTCTGCCCTTCCGTACCTTTGCGAGGAGGTCGTCGATTCGGGGCATGGGGAAGTCCGATGGCTTGGTCACACTGTTCAAGATGCGATAGTCCACTACAAGTCTTTTTTTGGGCGTGTCCCGCTTCTTAACAAAGAATACCGGACTGCCCCCCGCTGCCTTGGACTCTCGGATGAAACCGCGCTCCAAATTATGATCTATGAACTCCTTGAGTTCCTGCAGTTCGTCCTCAGACATGGAATACAGCTTCCCTTTGGGCAGCGCCGCCCCCGGCAGCAGGTCAATTTTGCAGTCATATGGTCTGTGGGGGGGGTAGCCTGTCTGCCTCCTTCTCGCAGAAAACCTCCAAAAATTCTGCGTACTTGTGGGGAACCGCTTGCAGCGTGCCTAGCTGCCGCTGTGACTCCTCTTCCTCTCCTTCCTGCCTGGGCACGATGCAGTGTTCAGCGCAAAAGGAAGAGCCGAAGGTCAGCTGCCTCTGGTACCAAGCCAGCGTCGGGCTGTGCTTGTCCAGCCAACTCATGCCCAATACAATGGGCGTGTCCGATAGTTGAGTGACATTGAAGCTGATGATTTCCCTGTGATTTCCAAGTCGCATCACCATTGGTGGCGTCTGCTTCACCACTTGCCCCCCTAGCAGCTCCCTGCCATCCACCGTGACAACCTGCAGGGGCAGCGTGGCAGGCAGCAACTGTATAGCGTGCCGGTCGACAAAGTCCTGCCCTATAAAGTCCGCATTGCTTCCGGAGTCAATGGTGATTGGCACGTCCATGGTGATTCTATTGGGCAGCTGGAGCGACGCGGTGAGCCTCACTACTGGTTTGGGCGGGAGCGGGTCCATGGGCTGTAAAATCTCTGGGGACTGCTTCACTGACACGTCTGGCTGGGCCCCAGTGCCTCTTCCTCCAACCAGACTCCGTCGTTTCCCTGCTGTGGTTGTCCTTGCTGCGTTGCTGCAGTTACCATTGCTGAGGCTGCAGTGTGCTTGTGGAGCCTCTGGGGACACTCTTTCGCCATATGCTGTGGATCATCGCAGATGTAACACTTCCTGTTCCCTCTAGGAGGCTTCGCTTTCACTGCTGCCGGTGCTAGGGCTCTGGCTGCTGACTGAGCCCTTGCACCTCCAACCTCCATAGGTTCCGCTCCTCCTCCTGGCGGAGGCGTGGATTGCGCACGCGCTGCTTCTCTGGGAAGGAAGGAGGAGCCCCTGGCTGGTTCGCGCCCTCCACGCCCTTCGCCCCTGCTCCACGGACGTTCTTCCAGCCGCACCCCCACCGCCAGCGCCCTCTGAACGATCTCCTGCGTGGTCCGGGGTCTCTCCCCCCTCGCAATTTCATCTTTAACCGAGCCGTGCAATCCCTCCCAAAACAGGTCTCTTACAGGAGCCGAATCTCTGTCCCATTCCAGAGCACTGACCAAAGCGAAAAAGCGGGCATGGTACTGCCTTACGCTGGCCCTCCCTTGCTTCAGTCCATGTATCTGCTGCCGAGCAAGATCCACGTCAATGCTTGATAAAAAGCACCCATCCATCGCTTTAATAAAGGCATCCGCATTTTGGAGCGCCGGATCCTTATCTCTCCACAAATTGCGCAGCCATGCTTTAGCATCTCCATGCAAATGGGACATGATGAATCCCACCTTCTCTTGCTCATCTCTAAAGTCGTTGTTCAGCAGTTGCAGTGCACACATTACATCTGCTCTAAAGTTGGGGTACTGTTGCAAATTCCCATCGAAGTGAGAGACCAGACCGCCTGTTCGTCTCCCCAACCCAATCCCCTCCGGTTTGGGTGTCAGTTGCCCTTGCTTCGTAAGCACTTCCAACCTGACCTGGAGATCCCTGTAGGCGGCAGCTGCGTCCTCCTCCCTCTTCCTGGATGCAAGAGCCTCGGCATTCAGTCGCGACACTGCTTCTCTGAGTTCCGCTATCTGCTGTTCGGCCGTCATGTTGTCTGCCGTTCGTGAGCTCGCTAGTAGGCACCCGCTTTCTCTCCTCTCCGCGAGGCTGTAGATGCCCACAATTTAAGAGATGGAGCTTACTGTCAGAGTTGCTTCCAGATCCTAGCTCACAGAGGATCACGCTAGCCAGCGATCATTAAATAAAAGTCTTTATTAAGTTACAGTTTCCATTCTCAAGCTGCTGCGTGCAACCCTACGTCTAATGGTTAGATCGGCGAAGCTCCATCTGAGTCTCCGCCCCTTGTACACCAACTTAATATCCTAGCCTTGCTCCACCTTTTCCGCCTGACTGTTCTTCTCTGGGTCCCTCTGCCCCCCGGGGTCTCTTCCTTCCGGGATTCCTCTGACGCTGACGCTGACCCCCCTGACTCTTCTCCCTCCTTTCGGCGGGCTTTAGGACCTGGCTCCCTTTCCGGGCTGCCTACTGCGCCACCTTCCTGTGCATTTGAACTTGGCGTGCGCGCCCAACCTTCCACCTTCCGTCTGACCGTTTCTTCGCTCCCCGATGGAGGTGTGGCCACTCCTGACTCGTGCCCTCCCCCCTGTTGTGAGCTGCCAGCGCTTGATCCCTGGCGCCCTTCCTCTTCCCTGCTCTCTGGCGGTGACGCTGGTCCTGATTTCCAACTGCTCCCCTCTGAGTCCCCTCTGGCTCTATCTTCCTGGGGTGTCTCCCTAGGCTCCCCCCTTGCCCTGGCCACTGGTGCTCCTTTCTGTGAATCTTCTGATTCACTGGAAAGACTCGGAGATCTCGGGTCGTCGTCATCACTCATCTTTTCTTCTGCCTCCTCTCCCTCGCTCTCTGTTTCCTCCCTTGCCCTTGCCTCTGCTCCTGAACCCCTGACAGCATGTTTAGCCTGGAGAAGAGGAGGCTAAGGGGTGATATGATAGCCATGTTCAAATATATCAAAGGATGTCACATAGAGGAGGGAGAAAGGTTGTTTTCTGCTGCTCCAGAGAAGCGGACACGGAGCAATGGATCCAAACTACAAGAAAGAAGATTCCACCTAAACATTAGGAAGAACTTCCTGACAGTAAGAGCTGTTCGAAAGTGGAATTTGCTGCCAAGGAGTGTGGTGGAGTCTCCTTCTTTGGAGGTCTTTAAGCAGAGGCTTGACAACCATATGTCAGGAGTGCTCTGATGGTGTTTCCTGCTTGGCAGGGGGTTGGACTCGATGGCCCTTGTGGTCTCTTCCAACTCTATGATTCTATGATTCTAGTTTTGCATAGAATGTGCTGGGCGGGGGCGTTGCTGAAGAAAAAAGAGGAAAGGGATAAGCAGGAAACACAGATGCCTAGCATTTTCATTAGGAAGAAGGTGGTTTGGAATAAGAGGATGAGCAGGGTCATTTCCCAAAGCACAGGGAACAATCCAATTAATGAAATTCTAAAGAGTGCAGTGCTTATTAAATAGTCATTCTCACTCCAGAATTATGGGCAATAAGAGGGTGAAGGCTTGCTAATGGCCAAGCAGTCAAATAGAGAACATTCCATATTGTGTCAATTTGTGTGCATTTATTCATCATACACATGGTTCATTAGGCTGCTGACAACTAAGGACTGGAAAGCTCCCATCACAGCAGGCATGGCTGCAAGCGATAAAAAATATGCAAGTGCTTGCTGAGAATGCGTGTTTTTACAAGCATAATAAATTGCACACTGTCAGGGGTTCAGGAGCAGAGGCAAGGGCAAGGGAGGAAACAGAGAGCGAGGGGGAGGAGGCAGAAGAAAAGATGAGTGATGACGACGACCCGAGATCTCCGAGTCTTTCCAGTGAATCAGAAGATTCACAGAAAGGAGCACCAGTGGCCAGGGCAAGGGGGGAGCCTAGGGGGACACCCCAGGAAGATAGAGCCAGAGGGGACTCAGAGGGGAGCAGTTGGAAATCGGGACCAGCGTCACCGCCAGAGAGCAGGGAAGAGGAAGGGCGCCAGGGATCAAGCGCTGGCAGCTCACAACAGGGGGGAGGGCACGAGTCAGGAGTGGCCACAACTCCATCGGGGAGCGAAGAAACGGTCAGACGGAAGGTGGAAGGTTGGGCGCGCGCGACAAGTTCAAATGCACAGGAAGGTGGCGCAGTAGGCAGCCCGGAAAGGGAGCCAGGTCCTAAAGCCCGCCGAAAGGAGGGAGAAGAGTCAGGGGGGTCAGCGTCAGCGTCAGAGGAATCCCGGAAAGAAGAGACCCCGGGGGGCAGAGGGACCCAGAGAAGAACAGTCAGGCGGAAAAGGTGGAGCAAGGCTAGGATATTAAGTTGGTGTACAAGGGGCGGAGACTCAGATGGAGCTTCGCCGATCTAACCATTAGACGTAGGGTTGCACGCAGCAGCTTGAGAATGGAAACTGTAACTCAATAAAGACTTTTATTTAATGATCGCTGGCTAGCGTGATCCTCTGTGAGCTAGGATCTGGAAGCAACTCTGACAGTAAGCTCCATCTCATGAATTGTGGGCATCTACAGCCTCGCGGAGAGGAGAGAAAGCGGGTGCCTACTAGCGAGCTCACGAACGGCAGTCAACATGACGGCCGAACAGCAGATAGTGGAACTCAGAGAAGCAGTGTCGCGCCTGAATGCCGAGGCTCTTGCATCCAGGAAGAGAGAGGAGGACGCAGCTGCCGCCTACAGGGATCTCCAGGTCAGGTTGGAAGTGCTTACGAAGCAAGGGCAACTGACACCCAAACCGGAGGGGATTGGGTTGGGGAGACGAACAGGCGGTTTGGTCTCTCACTTCGATGGGAATTTGCAACAGTACCCCAACTTTAGAGCAGATGTAATGTGTGCACTGCAACTGCTGAACAAAGACTTTAGAGATGAGCAAGAGAAGGTGGGATTCATCATGTCCCATTTGCATGGAGATGCTAAAGCATGGCTGCGCAATTTGTGGAGAGATAAGGATCCGGCGCTCCAAAACGCGGATGCCTTTATTAAAGCGATGGATGGGTGCTTTTTGTCAAGCATTGACGTGGATCTTGCTCGGCAGCAGATACATGGACTGAAGCAAGGGAGGGCCAGCGTAAGGCAGTACCATGCCCGCTTTTTCGCTTTGGTCAGTGCTCTGGAATGGGACAGAGATTCGGCTCCTGTAAGAGACCTGTTTTGGGAGGGATTGCACGGCTCGGTTAAAGATGAAATTGCGAGGGGGGAGAGACCCCGGACCACGCAGGAGATCGTTCAGAGGGCGCTGGCGGTGGGGGTGCGGCTGGAAGGACGTCCGTGGAGCAGTGGCGAAGGGCGTGGAGGGCGCGAACCAGCCAGGGGCTCCTCCTTCCTTCCCAGAGAAGCAGCGCGTGCGCAATCCACGCCTCCGCCAGGAGGAGGAGCGGAACCTATGGAGGTTGGAGGTGCAAGGGCTCAGTCAGCAGCCAGAGCCCTAGCACCGGCAGCAGTGAAAGCGAAGCCTCCTAGAGGGAACAGGAAGTGTTACATCTGCGATGATCCACAGCATATGGCGAAAGAGTGTCCCCAGAGGCTCCACAAGCACACTGCAGCCTCAGCAATGGTAACTGCAGCAACGCAGCAAGGACAACCACAGCAGGGAAACGACGGAGTCTGGTTGGAAGAGGCACTGGGGCCCAGCCAGACGTGTCAGTGAAGCAGTCCCCAGAGATTTTACAGCCCATGGACCCCCTCCCGCCCAAACCGGTAGTGAGGCTCACCGCGTCGCTCCAGCTGCCCAATGGAATCACCATGGACGTGCCAATCACCATTGACTCCGGAAGCAATGCGGACTTTATAGGGCAGGACTTTGTCGACCGGCACGCTATACAGTTGCTGCCTGCCACGCTGCCCCTGCAGGTTGTCACGGTGGATGGCAGGGAGCTGCTAGGGGGGCAAGTGGTGAAGCAGACGCCACCAATGGTGATGCGACTTGGGAATCACAGGGAAATCATCAGCTTCAATGTCACTCAACTATCGGACACGCCCATTGTATTGGGCATGAGTTGGCTGGACAAGCACAGCCCGACGCTGGCTTGGTACCAGAGGCAGCTGACCTTCGGCTCTTCCTTTTGCGCTGAACACTGCATCGTGCCCCGGCAGGAAGGAGAGGAAGAGGAGTCACAGCTGCAGCTAGGCACGCTGCAAGCGGTTCCCCACAAGTACGCAGAATTTTTGGAGGTTTTCTGCGAGAAGGAGGCAGACAGGCTACCCCCCCACAGACCATATGACTGCAAAATTGACCTGCTGCCGGGGGCGGCGCTGCCCAAAGGGAAGCTGTATTCCATGTCTGAGGACGAACTGCAGGAACTCAAAGAGTTCATAGATCATAATTTGGAGCGCGGTTTCATCCGAGAGTCCAAGGCAGCGGGGGGCAGTCCGGTATTCTTTGTTAAGAAGAGGGACACGCCCCAAAAAAGACTTGTAGTGGACTTTCGCATCTTGAACAGTGTGACCAAGCCATCGGACTTCCCCATGCCCCGAATCGACGACCTCCTCGCAAAGGTACGGAAGGGCAGAGTGTTCACCAAGTTGGACCTGCGAGGGGCATACAACCTCATTCGCATGCGGGAAGGAGATGAGTGGAAGACAGCCATGTTCACGCCCCTGGGCACCTACGAATATAGAGTTATGCCTTTTGGATTGCAAAATGGCTCCCACGTTTTTCAAGCTTTCATGCATCACGTGTTGGCGGGGCTCCTCTACAAGACGTGCGTCTGTTTCTTGGATGACATCCTGATCTTTTCGGAATCGCAGCAGGAGCATGACAGACACGTCAAGGAAGTGCTGAGCAGGCTACAGCAACATAGGCTTTACGCCAAGCTGGAGAAGTGCCAATTCGACGTGACGGAGGTGGATTTCCTGGGCTACAAGTTGTCTGATAAAGGGCTCGCCATGGACAGCGCCAAGGTCCGAGCAGTGTTGGATTGGAAAAGCCCACGCAACCGGAAGGAGGTCCAACGGTTTGTCGGCTTCGCGAACTTCTATCGCAAGTTTATCAAAGGCTTTGCGATGCAGACAGCGGCCATCACGGACACGCTCAGCTCCAAGAAAAAGAAGTTCATCTGGACAGAGCAGGCGGAGCAGTCCTTTCAGGCACTCAAGCGTCTCTTCGCGTCGGAAGAGCAGCTGCTTCATGTCAACCCCAGCAGGCCGATGAGGGTGGAGACAGACGCTTCAGACAGAGCCGTGGGAGCAGTCCTGCTGCAGAAAGACCCGCAGGGGGTTTGGAGGCCGGGAGCGTTTTACTCAAGGAAGCTCAGCAAGTCCGAACAGAACTACACCATCTGGGACAGGGAGTTGCTGGCCATTCATGCAGCGTTCAAAGCGTGGAGGCACTTCCTGATCGGCGCCAAGCACACGGTGCAGGTCTGCACGGACCACAAGAATCTAGAGCACTGGCGCACGGCACAGTTCCTGAACCAGAGGCAGATACGTTGGGCTGAGTTCTTTGCGAATTTCGACTTCCGAATAGAGTATGTCCCGGGGGACACCAACATCATGGCGGATGCTCTCTCCCGTAAGCCACAGTATCTGGAGGAGGCAACGCCAGCGGCCGCCATGCACATCTTCGCACCGACAGTGTGGGCGTGCGCGGCGGCGACAGTTGACCTGGATGCGGTGCGACGAGCGTTGCAGGATGACTCCTTCGCGCAAGCAAAGATGGCAGAGGTGCACAGGGGCACGGCAGCGACCGACGAGTTCCAGCTGCGAGATGGTTTGCTCATCCGTAAAGGGGCCATCTACGTGCCGGGAGACGAACTTCGCGCCAAGGTACTGCAGCAGCTGCACGACGCGCCCACTGCCGGGCACTTTGGCAAGGAGAAGACGGTGGAATTAGTAGCCAGAGACTTCTGGTGGCCCGGAATGAGAGGGGAAGTCGCGGACTACGTGGCGAGGTGTGACACCTGCCAGAGGGCCAAACCAGTGCACAGACCGCCGGCCGGACTGCTGGAACCGCTGCAAACTCCGTTCGAACCATGGGAGAGAGTGGCCCTGGACTTTGTCACGGATCTGCCCAGCTCGAGGGGCAAGACGGCTGTGCTGGTGGTGGTGGACTTGTTCTCCAAGATGGCACATTTCATTCCGTGTGCGAAGGTGGCCACGGCGGAACAAACCGCCAAACTGTTCATAGACCACGTGTTCAAGGTTCACGGTCTGCCGCGGTCTATTCTGTCCGACCGAGGGCGACAGTTCATCTCGAACTTCTGGCAGAGGCTGATGGGCTTCCTGAACGTCAAGATCAACCTGGCGTCGGCTAGACACCCGCAGACCAACGGGCAAGCGGAGCGGGTCAATGCCATCATGCAGCAGTACCTGAGATGTTATGCGAATCAACAGCCTGCGACGTGGGTGGATTACCTGCCTCTCGCCGAGTTCGCCTACAACAACACGAAGCACGTGTCCACGGGGGTCACGCCGTTCTTCGCCAACAACGGGAGGCACCCCAGAACCTTCCCGGGACTGGAAAGAATGGGGGAGGGGGAGCCGCAGACAGCAGATGCGTTCGCGTCGGAGTTGCAGGAGGTCCACGATCAGCTGCGGCGGCACCTGGAGCTGGCTAAACACGCATACAAGGTACAAGCGGACAAACACAGAAGGGTTGGCGAAGAGATCCATGTGGGAGACTGGGTCTGGTTAGCAGCCCACGCAGTGCCGGCCAGGTCGTTGGCGAAGAAGAAACTAGGGCATAAACAACTGGGGCCCTACCAAGTCGAAGAACAGGTCAACCCGGTGGCTTTCAGGCTGGCTCTTCCGGAGGGTTCCAGAATGCATCCGGTGTTCCACAGATCGGTGCTCACTCCCTACAAGGCACCTCACAGGTTTCAGGAACCAGGAACGGCACCGGGTCCGCTCCGAGAGAGAACCGGGCAAGGGGGAGTGGCACAGGAGGAGCGCATCAACGAAGTCACGGAGATTTTGGACTCCAGATGGGGGGAAGAGGGGGTAGAATACCTTCTCGCCAAGGAGGGCACCCCGGCCAGTGCCAACAGCTGGGTGCCGGGCTACGCTTTAGACGAACCTCTGCTCAAAGAAGAGTTTCATGCCCTCTTCCCACACAGGCCAATGCCAGCAGACTTTTTCGACGACTGGCTTTTCACGCCCACGCTTTCAGCCAGCACGTTCCGGGGGTTCGACTCGGACGAGGAACCGACACGAGACGCCCGTTCCCCGGAGGGGTCACCCTCGGGATCTGCTTCAGAACCCTCGTATTGGTGGGATGATCGACCAGAGGAGCAGTTCCGCAGAAGGTGGCTGGAGGGTCCAGGACGAGCAACGTCTCCAGAAGGCAACGAGGGAGAGATGGACATGGACGTTTTCGGGGACGACCCGGGTTTCGAGCACGGCGGCACAGAGATGGAAGCGGAGGTGACCGTCGTCAACGAGAGCAGGGAGGAAGAACCGGAAGACTTCGGATGGCGGCCCGCCACGGGAAGCGAACTGTATCCGACATTCGTCCCCCTGACACAGCAGCACCCAGATCCCGCACCGGAAGGAGGGGAGGGGGGAAGAGGGGGCTTCGAGGGGGGGATGGATGTCAGGGGTTCAGGAGCAGAGGCAAGGGCAAGGGAGGAAACAGAGAGCGAGGGGGAGGAGGCAGAAGAAAAGATGAGTGATGACGACGACCCGAGATCTCCGAGTCTTTCCAGTGAATCAGAAGATTCACAGAAAGGAGCACCAGTGGCCAGGGCAAGGGGGGAGCCTAGGGGGACACCCCAGGAAGATAGAGCCAGAGGGGACTCAGAGGGGAGCAGTTGGAAATCGGGACCAGCGTCACCGCCAGAGAGCAGGGAAGAGGAAGGGCGCCAGGGATCAAGCGCTGGCAGCTCACAACAGGGGGGAGGGCACGAGTCAGGAGTGGCCACAACTCCATCGGGGAGCGAAGAAACGGTCAGACGGAAGGTGGAAGGTTGGGCGCGCGCGACAAGTTCAAATGCACAGGAAGGTGGCGCAGTAGGCAGCCCGGAAAGGGAGCCAGGTCCTAAAGCCCGCCGAAAGGAGGGAGAAGAGTCAGGGGGGTCAGCGTCAGCGTCAGAGGAATCCCGGAAAGAAGAGACCCCGGGGGGCAGAGGGACCCAGAGAAGAACAGTCAGGCGGAAAAGGTGGAGCAAGGCTAGGATATTAAGTTGGTGTACAAGGGGCGGAGACTCAGATGGAGCTTCGCCGATCTAACCATTAGACGTAGGGTTGCACGCAGCAGCTTGAGAATGGAAACTGTAACTCAATAAAGACTTTTATTTAATGATCGCTGGCTAGCGTGATCCTCTGTGAGCTAGGATCTGGAAGCAACTCTGACACACACGAATTGCATCAGATCAGGGAAACACTGCAGGGGCAGGCAGAGTTCAAAGCTGGTTGTATTTACTTTAAAAAAACACCACATGTTAGAGCTCCTGCTAATTGTGATGAATGCCTGCAACCACCTGAGAAGGTGTCATTTCATGGCAGAAAAGTCAAAGAAATTGTCTGGAACAGAGGAGAGTTTCCAGTATGGGAAGTGACTTCACAGAGCACATTGATGAAAGAGGATGGCAGGATGCTGGCTTTGAAATTTACAAAGGCATTGTGCCATCTTCAACAGATTCTGCTTCAACTGCCAAGAGAGGGCAAGATCCACATCAACTAAAACTGCTTTAAAGCATCCTGGATTACTTAAACCAAAAGGCTAAAACTGGCCTATCTAAGCTTCCCTTTAAGCTGCAAAGGGATGCACTCTGCTGAACTCACAAACATGAGGAAGGAAGAATAATATCTAATAAATATATCATCTCCTAGCATCTATACACATCCCTACAAGCCAGAAGGAGAACAGAAGAATATAAGAAGAGACTGCTGGATCTGTTGGATCTGTTGGTGCAAGGGAAAATAAGTATATTACGGAGAATTCCCTGGATGCCAAGATCCAGGTTTGGGGCAAGTACTCTTTGGTGAGAGATTTAAAATATGAAACATGCAGCAAAGCAAAGCATGGAAATATATACTTTTAACAGCATGCCCTTGTGAGTTCCAAAACTTTCCACTTCCCCTAGCATAGAAAAAGACCACACATTTGGTAAGTAAAAAATGATTTGCTAATAATAATAATAATTTCCAAAAAAAACCTTCCCAAAACAGGGTGCCCTTCAGATGTCTTCTAAAAGTCAGATAGTTGTTTATAGAAGTCCAGTTGCACCAGAAAGTGATCTGACCATGGCACTCTCAACGGTCAGATCCATGTGCTTTTCAGCATTCAGAAAAAGTTGAACAGGCAGTAAAACCGGGCATAGTTACAGTGCCTCACTAAGTCTGGCAGGACAGAGCTTACTCTATGGTCTTAACCTGTTAATGTACTGAGTTGAATAGGATCCAAAATGCAGCAGTCTGATTGGTCCTAGAACAATAGGATCCAAAATGCAGCAGTCTGATTGGTCTTAGAACAATAGGATCCAAAATGCAGCAGTCTGATTGGTCCTAGAACAATAGGATTCAGAATGCAGCAGTCTGATTGGTCCTAGAACAATGCAGCAGTGTGATTGGTCTGCAGGAGCCACCCAATCCAGCTCCAGATGGAAGTGAATCCACAACCTGATTGGCCTACAGGAGAATTCCGGAATTAGCCAATCACGTGCAGCCCATTGTGTAAATAATGTATATAAAGCAGATACTTTGGCGGAACTTTCAATCCTCCTCACCACTATGAGCTGAATAAAGAGCATGAAATCCACTCTCAACTCTGAGTATATTTCACTGGTGACGAAGGTCCTGCTGAGCTGACCGCCACACACAGCACCGCAGCACAGCCACCTGCCGCACTGCTGCCTCGCACTGTGTATCCAGGCTTCAGCTCCGGGACCCAAGGAACTCAGAATGGCAACCGACAGCAGCTTCTCGCCGTTTAACCCAGCCTCCGGAGACTGGGAAGCGTACGCCTCCCGTTTCACCTTCCTCCTAGAAGCCAAAGGGGTCACCGACGAAGAAGACGCCAAGAAGAGGGCAATATTCTTCAGCATCTGCGGAGAGGAGACATTTGAAATCGCCCGGGCTCTCCTTGTGCCTGAAGACGTCGCTACTGTTCCATACAAAACAATAATGGAACGGCTGAAGGGGCACTTTTCGCCGCAGCCCTCAGTGGTGGCTCGTCGAAATACCTTCTATGCAAAGTGGCAAGCCCCTGGGGAAACCATAACTGGGTTTGTGACCTCTCTCCACCAAGCCTCCCGGTTCTGCAACTTCTCAGAGTTGGAGAACATGCTTTATGACCGCCTCGTCGGTGGCCTGAAGGATGAGAAGCTGCAACGACGCCTCTATGCTAAGAAGGACCTAACGTTCCAGGTTGCTCTGGAGGAGGCCCTGGCAACGGAAGCTGCCAAGAGGTTGACGCAAGAGGCACGGCCGAGCCTGCCTTCCCAACCAAAGGTCCACCACAAAGACCTCACCAACGACTCAGGATCTGACAGGGAGGAGGTGCACCGAGTACAGCAGCGCACTCAAACAGCGCACAGACCACAGCTGCCTTGACGAGAAGGAGGGAACTGCGGAAGCTGTGGGGAGAGTCATGAGAGGAGGACCTGCCATTTCCGCAATGCAGAGTGCAGGCAGTACAGAAAATTGGGACACATCGCCCAGGTGTGTCGGGCTCGGCCCACCCGACTCCAGGCATCAGATGACCAATCCAAGAGCCCCAGGTCCCGGGGCCCAACACACCAAGGCAACTCGTCGGAGCTCATGGACTTCCAGGTATACCAACATAGAGAAAAATTATGTAGAAGTACAGATAGAGGGGGCCCCGTGCCACATGGAGCTTGACACGGGTTCAACACTGTCAGGGGTTCAGGAGCAGAGGCAAGGGCAAGGGAGGAAACAGAGAGCGAGGGAGAGGAGGCAGAAGAAAAGATGAGTGATGACGACGACCCGAGATCTCCGAGTCTTTCCAGTGAATCAGAAGATTCACAGAAAGGAGCACCAGTGGCCAGGGCAAGGGGGGAGCCTAGGGGGACACCCCAGGAAGATAGAGCCAGAGGGGACTCAGAGGGGAGCAGTTGGAAATCAGGACCAGCGTCACCGCCAGAGAGCAGGGAAGAGGAAGGGCGCCAGGGATCAAGCGCTGGCAGCTCACAACAGGGGGGAGGGCACGAGTCAGGAGTGGCCACACCTCCATCGGGGAGCGAAGAAACGGTCAGACGGAAGGTGGAAGGTTGGGCGCGCACGCCAAGTTCAAATGCACAGGAAGGTGGCGCAGTAGGCAGCCCGGAAAGGGAGCCAGGTCCTAAAGCCCGCCGAAAGGAGGGAGAAGAGTCAGGGGGGTCAGCGTCAGCGTCAGAGGAATCACGGAAGGAAGAGACCCCGGGGGGCAGAGGGACCCAGAGAAGAACAGTCAGGCGGAAAAGGTGGAGCAAGGCTAGGATATTAAGTTGGTGTACAAGGGGCGGAGACTCAGATGGAGCTTCGCCGATCTAACCATGAGACGTAGAGTTGCACGCAGCAGCTTGAGAATGGAAACTGTAACTCAATAAAGACTTTTATTTAATGATCGCTGGCTAGCGTGATCCTCTGTGAGCTAGGATCTGGAAGCAGCTCTGACAGTAAGCTCCATCCCTAGATTGTGGGCATCTACGTCCTCGCGGAGAGGAGAGAAAGCGGGTGCCTACTAGCGAGCTCACGAACGGCAGACAACATGACGGCCGAACAGCAGATAGTGGAACTCAGAGAAGCAGTGACACGACTGAATGCCGAGGCTCTTGCATCCAGGAAGAGAGAGGAGGACGCAGCTGCCGCCTACAGGGATCTCCAGGTCAGGTTGGAAGTGCTTACGAAGCAAGGGCAACTGACACCCAAACCGGAGGGGATTGGGTTGGGGAGACGAACAGGCGGTCTGGTCTCTCACTTCGATGGGAATTTGCAACAGTACCCCAACTTTAGAGCAGATGTAATGTGTGCACTGCAACTGCTGAACAAAGACTTTAGAGATGAGCAAGAGAAGGTGGGATTCATCATGTCCCATTTGCATGGAGATGCTAAAGCATGGCTGCGCAATTTGTGGAGAGATAAGGATCCGGCGCTCCAAAATGCGGATGCCTTTATTAAAGCGATGGATGGGTGCTTTTTATCAAGCATTGACGTGGATCTTGCTCGGCAGGAGATACATGGACTGAAGCAAGGGAGGGCCAGCGTAAGGCAGTACCATGCCCGCTTTTTCGCTTTGGTCAGTGCCCTGGAATGGGACAGAGATTCGGCTCCTGTAAGAGACCTGTTTTGGGAGGGATTGCACGGCTCGGTTAAAGATGAAATTGCGAGGGGGGAGAGACCCCGGACCACGCAGGAGATCGTTCAGAGGGCGCTGGCGGTGGGGGTGCGGCTGGAAGGACGTCCGTGGAGCAGGGACGAAGGGCGTGGAGGGCGCGAACCAGCCAGGGGCTCCTCCTTCCTTCCCAGAGAAGCAGCGCGTGCGCAATCCACGCCTCCGCCAGGAGGAGGAGCGGAACCTATGGAGGTTGGAGGTGCAAGGGCTCAGTCAGCAGCCAGAGCCCTAGCACCGGCAGCAGTGAAAGCGAAGCCTCCTAGAGGGAACAGGAAGTGTTACATCTGCGATGATCCACAGCATATGGCGAAAGAGTGTCCCCAGAGGCTCCACAAGCACACTGCAGCCTCAGCAATGGTAACTGCAGCAACGCAGCAAGGACAACCACAGCAGGGAAACGAAGGAGTCTGGTTGGAGGAAGAGGCACTGGGGCCCAGCCAGACGGGTCAGTGAAGCAGTCCCCAGAGATTTTACAGCCCATGGACCCCCTCCCGCCCAAACCGGTAGTGAAGCTCACCGCGTCGCTCCAGCTGCCCAATGGAATCACCATGGACGTGCCAATCACCATTGACTCCGGAAGCAATGCGGACTTTATAGGGCAGGACTTTGTCGACCGGCACGCTATACAGTTGCTGCCTGCCACGCTGCCCCTGCAGGTTGTCACGGTGGATGGCAGGGAGCTGCTAGGGGGGCAAGTGGTGAAGCAGACGCCACCAATGGTGATGCGACTTGGAAATCACAGGGAAATCATCAGCTTCAATGTCACTCAACTATCGGACACGCCCATTGTATTGGGCATGAGTTGGCTGGACAAGCACAGCCCGACGCTGGCTTGGTACCAGAGGCAGCTGACCTTCGGCTCTTCCTTTTGCGCTGAACACTGCATCGTGCCCAGGCAGGAAGGAGGGGAAGAGGAGTCACAGCTGCAGCTAGGCACGCTGCAAGCGGTTCCCCACAAGTACGCAGAATTTTTGGAGGTTTTCTGCGAGAAAGAGGCAGACAGGCTACCCCCCCACAGACCATATGACTGCAAAATTGACCTGCTGCCGGGGGCGGCGCTACCCAAAGGGAAGCTGTATTCCATGTCTGAGGACGAACTGCAGGAACTCAAAGAGTTCATAGATCATAATTTGGAGCGCGGTTTCATCCGAGAGTCCAAGGCAGCGGGGGGCAGTCCGGTATTCTTTGTTAAGAAGCGGGACACGCCCCAAAAAAGACTTGTAGTGGACTTTCGCATCTTGAACAGTGTGACCAAGCCATCGGACTTCCCCATGCCCCGAATCGACGACCTCCTCGCAAAGGTACGGAAGGGCAGAGTGTTCACCAAGTTGGACCTGCGAGGGGCATACAACCTCATTCGCATGCGGGAGGGAGATGAGTGGAAGACAGCCATGTTCACGCCCCTGGGCACCTACGAATATAGAGTTATGCCTTTTGGATTGCAAAATGGCTCCCACGTTTTTCAAGCTTTCATGCATCACGTGTTGGCGGGGCTCCTCTACAAGACGTGCGTCTGTTTCTTGGATGACATCCTGATCTTTTCGGAATCGCAGCAGGAGCATGACAGACACGTCAAGGAAGTGCTGAGCAGGCTACAGCAACATAGGCTTTACGCCAAGCTGGAGAAGTGCCAATTCGACGTGACCGAGGTGGATTTCCTGGGCTACAAGTTGTCTGATAAAGGGCTCGCCATGGACAGCGCCAAGGTCCGAGCAGTGTTGGATTGGAAAAGCCCACGCAACCGGAAGGAGGTCCAACGGTTTGTCGGCTTCGCGAACTTCTATCGCAAGTTTATCAAAGGCTTTGCGATGCAGACAGCGGCCATCACGGACACGCTCAGCTCCAAGAAAAAGAAGTTCATCTGGACAGAGCAGGCGGAGCAGTCCTTTCAGGCACTCAAGCGTCTCTTCGCGTCGGAAGAGCAGCTGCTTCATGTCAACCCCAGCAGGCCGATGAGGGTGGAGACAGACGCTTCGGACAGAGCCGTGGGAGCAGTCCTGCTGCAGAAAGACCCGCAGGGGGTTTGGAGGCCGGGAGCGTTTTACTCAAGGAAGCTCAGCAAGTCCGAACAGAACTACACCATCTGGGACAGGGAGTTGCTGGCCATTCATGCAGCGTTCAAAGCGTGGAGGCACTTCCTGATCGGCGCCAAGCACACGGTGCAGGTCTGCACGGACCACAAGAATCTAGAGCACTGGCGCATGGCACAGTTCCTGAACCAGAGGCAGATACGTTGGGCTGAGTTCTTTGCGAATTTCGACTTCCGAATAGAGTATGTCCCGGGGGACACCAACATCATGGCGGATGCTCTCTCCCGTAAGCCACAGTATCTGGAGGAGGCAACGCCAGCGGCCGCCATGCACATCTTCGCACCGACAGTGTGGGCGTGCGCGGCGGCGACAGTTGACCTGGATGCGGTGCGACGAGCGTTGCAGGATGACTCCTTCGCGCAAGCAAAGATGGCAGAGGTGCACAGGGGCACGGCAGCGACCGACGAGTTCCAGCTGCGAGATGGTTTGCTCATCCGTAAAGGGGCCATCTACGTGCCGGGAGACGAACTTCGCGCCAAGGTACTGCAGCAGCTGCACGACGCGCCCACTGCCGGGCACTTTGGCAAGGAGAAGACGGTGGAATTAGTAGCCAGAGACTTCTGGTGGCCCGGAATGAGAGGGGAAGTCGCGGACTACGTGGCGAGGTGTGACACCTGCCAGAGGTCCAAACCAGTGCACAGACCGCCGGCCGGACTGCTGGAACCGCTGCAAACTCCGTTCGAGCCATGGGAGAGAGTGGCCCTGGACTTTGTCACGGATCTGCCCAGCTCGAGGGGCAAGACGGCTGTGCTGGTGGTGGTGGATTTGTTCTCCAAGATGGCACATTTCATTCCGTGTGCGAAGGTGGCCACGGCGGAACAAACCGCCAAACTGTTCATAGACCACGTGTTCAAGGTTCACGGTCTGCCGCGGTCTATTCTGTCCGACCGAGGGCGACAGTTCATCTCAAACTTCTGGCAGAGGCTGATGGGCTTCCTGAACGTCAAGATCAACCTGGCGTCGGCTAGACACCCGCAGACCAACGGGCAAGCGGAGCGGGTCAATGCCATCATGCAGCAGTACCTGAGATGTTATGCGAATCAACAGCCTGCGACGTGGGTGGATTACCTGCCTCTCGCCGAGTTCGCCTACAACAACACGAAGCACGTGTCCACGGGGGTCACGCCGTTCTTCGCCAACAACGGGAGGCACCCTAAAACCTTCCCGGGACTGGAAAGAATGGGGGAGGGGGAGCCGCAGACAGCAGATGCGTTCGCGTCGGAGTTGCAGGAGGTCCACGATCAGCTGCGGCGGCACCTGGAGCTGGCTAAACACGCATACAAGGTACAAGCGGACAAACACAGAAGGGTTGGCGAAGAGATCCATGTGGGAGACTGGGTCTGGTTAGCAGCCCACGCAGTGCCGGCCAGGTCGTTGGCGAAGAAGAAACTAGGGCATAAACAACTGGGGCCCTACCAAGTCGACGAACAGGTCAACCCGGTGGCTTTCAGGCTGGCTCTTCCGGAGGGTTCCAGAATGCATCCGGTGTTCCACAGATCGGTGCTCACTCCCTACAAGGCACCTCACAGGTTTCAGGAACCAGGAACGGCACCGGGTCCGCTCCGAGAGAGAACCGGGCAAGGGGGAGTGGCACAGGAGGAGCGCATCAACGAAGTCACGGAGATTTTGGACTCCAGATGGGGGGAAGAGGGGGTAGAATACCTTCTCGCCAAGGAGGGCACCCCGGCCAGTGCCAACAGCTGGGTGCCGGGCTACGCTTTAGACGAACCTCTGCTCAAAGAAGAGTTTCATGCCCTCTTCCCACATAGGCCAATGCCAGCAGACTTTTTCGACGACTGGCTTTTCACGCCCACGCTTTCAGCCAGCACGTTCCGGGGGTTCGACTCGGACGAGGAACCGACACGAGACGCCCGTTCCCCAGAGGGGTCACCCTCGGGATCTGCTTCAGAACCCTCGTATTGGTGGGATGATCGACCAGAGGAGCAGTTCCGCAGAAGGTGGCTGGAGGGTCCAGGACGAGCAACGTCTCCTGAAGGCAACGAGGGAGAGACGGACATGGACGTTTTCGGGGACGACCCGGGTTTCGAGCACGGCGGCACAGAGATGGAAGCGGAGGTGACCGTCGTCAACGAGAGCAGGGAGGAAGAACCGGAAGACTTCGGATGGCGGCCCGCCACGGGAAGCGAACTGTATCCGACATTCGTCCCCCTGACACGGCAGCACCCAGATCCCGCACCGGAAGGAGGGGAGGGGGGAAGAGGGGGCTTCGAGGGGGGGATGGATGTCAGGGGTTCAGGAGCAGAGGCAAGGGCAAGGGAGGAAACAGAGAGCGAGGGAGAGGAGGCAGAAGAAAAGATGAGTGATGACGACGACCCGAGATCTCCGAGTCTTTCCAGTGAATCAGAAGATTCACAGAAAGGAGCACCAGTGGCCAGGGCAAGGGGGGAGCCTAGGGGGACACCCCAGGAAGATAGAGCCAGAGGGGACTCAGAGGGGAGCAGTTGGAAATCAGGACCAGCGTCACCGCCAGAGAGCAGGGAAGAGGAAGGGCGCCAGGGATCAAGCGCTGGCAGCTCACAACAGGGGGGAGGGCACGAGTCAGGAGTGGCCACACCTCCATCGGGGAGCGAAGAAACGGTCAGACGGAAGGTGGAAGGTTGGGCGCGCGTGCCAAGTTCAAATGCACAGGAAGGTGGCGCAGTAGGCAGCCCGGAAAGGGAGCCAGGTCCTAAAGCCCGCCGAAAGGAGGGAGAAGAGTCAGGGGGGTCAGCGTCAGCGTCAGAGGAATCCCGGAAGGAAGAGACCCCGGGGGGCAGAGGGAACCAGAGAAGAACAGTCAGGCGGAAAAGGTGGAGCAAGGCTAGGATATTAAGTTGGTGTACAAGGGGCGGAGACTCAGATGGAGCTTCGCCGATCTAACCATGAGACGTAGAGTTGCACGCAGCAGCTTGAGAATGGAAACTGTAACTCAATAAAGACTTTTATTTAATGATCGCTGGCTAGCGTGATCCTCTGTGAGCTAGGATCTGGAAGCAGCTCTGACAAACACTATCCATAATCTCGGCAAGGACCTTAAGGAAACTGTGTCCTAGTGGGGGTCCCAAACTCGGGCCGGCCCCATTCACCATCCGGGACTTCCAGAAACGTATTCAGGGTGCAATATTGAGGGCGGACACAGCAACTGGACTTGCTTGTGGTCAAGGGCCCCTACATTAGCTTACTGGGATTGGCATGGTTTGGATCACTGGGGCTAGCCATCACTGGGGTGAACTGCACTAGCTTACAAGTGGACGTGGACGCCATATGCAAGGAATTTCCGGGGGTTTTCGATGGGAAATTGGGACAGTATACGCCCCCCCATTGCTCTACAGCTTGACCCCGCAGTACGACCTGTCAGGCTCAAGGCCCGCCGGGTCCCGTTCGCCCTGAAACCCCGTATAGATGAGAAATTGGACTGGCTCATGGAGCCTGTGCCTAATGCCCCCCTGGGAAACCCCGATCGTCACACCCGTCAAGCCTAACCGGTCTGCATCTATGCAGACTACAAATGTACCATAAACAAGGCCCTCATGGCCCATGCATACCCAGTGCCAGTGGTCAGCCATGTCCTTGCCACCCTGGTTGGGTCAAAAAAAATTGGCAAGCTGAACTTGGCCCAAGCATATCAACAGATGCCGGTAGATGAGGCCACAGCAGAGGCACAGACGATTGTGATGCACAGAGGAGCGTTCAGGGTAAAGCTGCTGCAATTCGGTGTCAGCGTGGCACCAGGAATATTCCAGAATCTAATGGACTCCCTCCTTAAAGGGATTCCTGGCGTCACTCCCTTCTACGATGATGTGTTGATTGCTGGGTCCACACCAGAGGAGTTTGAGGACCGCCTCTGCACCGTTCTGCACTGTTTCCAGATGGCAGGTCTCAAGGTGAAGCGGGAAAAATGTCTACTAGGAGTGCCTCAGGTGGACTTTCTGGGATTTATGGTGGACGCAGAAGGGGTCCACCCGACTGGGGACAAGGTACGGGCCATTTGTGATGCCCTAGCACCCAAGAGCAAGACTGAACTTCAGGCCTTCTTAGGACTATTGAACTTTTACCATTCCTTCCTTCCCCACAGGGTGGCGGTAGCGGAGCCCCTACACAGACTCCTGGACAAGCGGGCCCCTTGGGTGTGGGCCAGCGCCAGGAGGCCGCATTCCAGGCAGTCAAGGACTTGCTCGTCTCAAACTCGGTCTTGGCACACTTCGACGAGAGGCTGCCAGTGGTGCTAGCATGCGACGCCTCGCCCTATGGCATCGGCGCTGTCCTGGGACACCAACTCCCGGATGGAAGAGAGGTGCCGGTGGCATACTTTTCCCAGACACTCAACGCAACCTACTCGCAAATCGAACTACTCGCAAATCGACAAGGAGGGTCTGGCAATCGTGAAGGGAGTAAAAAAATTCCATGATTTCTTGTACGGGCAGCCCTTTACCGTGGTGACTGACCACAAGCCATTGCTTGGCTTGTTTGCCACTGAAAAGCAGACCCCCCAAGTGCTGTCTCCTCACATCCTCAGGTGGTCAATTTTCCCTGCCAGCTACCAGTATGCACTGATTCACCGCCCTGGGAAGGCGATGGGCCACGTGGACGCCCTCAGCAGGCTACCACTACCAGAAACAGGCCCCAACCCAGCACCCGCTCAAGAGGTTATGAGCCTGGAGCTGCTTCCCGATCGCCCCATTCAGGCACAAGAAGTTGCACACCATTCCAAGAAAGATAGGGTCATCTCCCGGGTCCTGGACTGGGTGTGGAGGGGATGGCCCAGCAGCAGCCCCGGGCCAGAATTCGCGGGCTACACAACCTGCAAACATGAACTGTCAGCCCACAAGGGGTGCCTGTTATGGGGAAGCAGGGTCGTTGTTCCCCAGCCCCTCCGCAAAAGGGTCCTCACAGCCCTACACGAGACACACCCAGGGGTAGTGAGAATGAAGGCCCTTGCCAGGAGTTATGTGTGGTGGCCGGGGATTGACAGAGAGATAGAGGCCTGGGTCAAACACTGCCAGCCAAGAATCCTGCCCAGATCCCCCAAGGGCCCCAGTCCAGTCCTGGGAGTTCGCCCGAGCACCATGGTCACGCCTGCATGTGGACTTCGCTGGCACCTTTCAGGGGAAAACATTCTTCATAGTGGTGGACTCCTACACCAAATGGCTGGAAGTCGCACTGGTACCGTCCACTTCCACGTCCGCAGCCATCCGGGTACTACGCAGGCTGTTTGCAACCCACGGGCTCCCTGACACTCTTGTCTCAGATAACGGAACCACATTTATGTCAGAATTCCAAACCTTCACAGCGCAGAATGCCATCTGCCACATCTGCTCAGCGCTATTCCACCCTGCCACCAATGGCCAAGCAGAACGCATGGTGCGGACCACGAAGGACACCATCCGCCACATGACGCAAGAGGATTGGGAGTACTGCCTTGCCACATTCCTTCTAGCACAGCACCCCCAGCTCAACGACTGGCTGGAGCCCCGCTGAACTACTATTGGGTCGGCACCTTGCAATCAGACTGGACCACCTTCACCCCGATAAAGCTCAGGATGAGGTAGTGGTGGGGGAAAGCAGGAACCCCTGGACCTTTGTGGCCCAGGACCCAGTGTACGCAAATAATTTTGGGGCAGGCCCAGCATGGGTACCCGCCACAGTCACCAGGGTCACTGGCCCTGTGTCATACGAGGTGCTAACGGATGGGGGGCAATGCTGGCGCCGCCACTGTGACCAGACACGGCGACGATTCCCAGGAGAAAACCAGGAGGAGGACAGGTCAGAGGAGTCCCAACGGAACAGTGGGGAAGTGAGGCCTGTAGAGCAGGAGGGGCAAGCAGGAGAGGCAGAACCAGTAAATACAGAGAGGACCCGCGAGGCCGAAAGGACACTGGAATCAGAACCATGACTAAGCGAGCTGGTTGCGCCAGACCAAACAGCCCCATCACAGCCAGCATCCTTGGAACACGAGCCAGAACCTGAACCCCGGACCAGGGAACACCCCAGGCCGCAACGCACACGTAGGCCACCGGCGTACCTTGAGGACTATAAATGCGACCTCCCGGGCAGGACTGGAACTTAGAGGGGAGGGGTGTTATGTACTGAGTTGAATAGAATCCAAAATGCAGCAGTCTGATTGGTCCTAGAACAATAGGATCCAAAATGCAGCGGTCTGATTGGTCCTAGAACAATAGGATTCAGAATGCAGCAGTCTGATTGGTCCTAGAACAATGCAGCAGTATGATTGGTCTGCAGGAGCCACCCAATCCAGCTCCAGATGGAAGTGAATCCACAACCTGATTGGCCTACAGGAGAATTCTGGAATTAGCCAATCACGTTGTCACGTGCAGCCCATTGTGTAAATAATGTATATAAAGCAGATACTTTGGGGAAACTTTCATTCCTCCTCACCACTATGAGCTGAATAAAGAGCATGAAATCCACGCTCGACTCTGAGTATATTTCATAACCCCTTCATGCATTAGAGGAGGGCCTTAGATGGTGAATGAAGGGTACAGGCATGTTGACTGCAGCAAAGGTATTCTTTCAAATACTGGGGTCCCAATGCATAGGTTTATAAATTAGAACCAGCACTTTGAATTGAACCTGGAAACCTATAGGCAGCTAGAAGCAAGTAAGCAGAGCAGACAAAAGGTTCAAGGAGAGCTTTTAAAAGTACTTCTTCAGCTAAATGTACAAACACATTGCTTCTGTAAGAGATGGTGAGAATGGCTACTAGCATAATTAGCTTTAACATTAATTTGAGAGCCAGTGTGATGTAATGGCGAGAGTGTTGGATTAGGGCTAGCCATGAAGCTCACTGGGTGATCTCTCAGCTTAACCTACCTAACAGGATTGGTCTGAGGATAACAAGAAGAGGAGGAGAAAGATACACCCTTCAGCTCCTTATGTGGAAGGAATGCAGTGCATTTAATACCACTTTCAGGTGGATCCATGGAAAGCAAACACTAACGTGATATAACATATGGCTGGTTCACACCTTGATTTCTCTGTATGGCTCTGACTCCACGGAACACTGTTGTGTTTCGGACCAATCTGACTGTTCTACCTGTGGTTTTCATTTATTTCTTTAATGGCATGTTTGAACATGCAAATCAAGTTGTCACTGGATGATGCGCACATCAAGTGATGTGCATGTAGGTGCGAATCAACTCTGGGGTGGAATCTACACACACACAAAATGCTGTGAAAATGTTTTTTTAAAAAAACCTTTTGAAAAATACATTGAATTTGGCATAGCTCACTGTTGACATCCAGTGTCACATTTGTATACTGCACTTTACAACGCATATGTTTTATTTGCAGCTGTATAGCTGAGTCCTGGGTAAGAACAGCTTGCCATTTTTGAGGTCTAAGGATGGTTAACACCCCCCAAATGTTATATAATAAAATAAAAATAAGTTGTTCTTATATTAAACAAATCTAAATCCTACTGTTCAATCAAGGAGTTCAAGGTGGCTCTTTTCCCTGCCTTCAATCTTATCCTCACAATAGCCCTGTGAGGTAGGTAAGGTTGGGAAATGGTGAATAGCCCAAGATCACCCAGTGAGCTTTATGGTTAAGGGGGGATTAGTTTCTGTCAACTTGCATGCAAGTATCCAAATTAAAAATGGTTGCAAGACTACTCACAAATGTTAGGATTTAGACTGCTCAGTTGGCAAAGCAACACAGTTCCCACTATCATATATGAAATGGAATGCAAAAAGGGGAGAAATGAAATGATGAAACCACAGAAGCCATGTGATACAGTTTCTAGGCAGAATAACAAAGGCTGTTTATCATCTTAAAAACTAAACCAACATATTAGCATCCTCTTAAATGCCTGGGTGGGGAGCTAAAGCCCAGGGGCCAAGGGTGGCCCTCTGACCTTTTCTATGCGGCCCATCTTCTTTGGCGATCACTCATAGCTGAGTAAGATTGTCTTCCATAGACATGGCTTTAACAATGAGTCCGTAAGTGACTGTGGAAGCCAATTCTGGACCCACACATCCTTCAACAGTGAGGACATTGGTTTCCGGGCTGGAGTTGATCACGGTGTGGATTTGCCGAGCATGCCTTCCTCTTAGCATGTTTCTCCCTTGCGTCCTGAGTTTGAGTGTCTTCAAAGCCCATGACACCTTTGGTAAAGGCTGTTCTCCAACTGGAGTGCTCGCAGGCCAATGTTTCCCAGTTGTCACTGTTTATACTACATTTTTAAAGATTTGCCTTGAGACAGTCTTTAACTGTTTCTTTTGTTGACCACCAGCATTACACTTTCCATTTTAAAGTTCGGAATAGAGTAGTTGCTTTAGAAGACGATCAAAAAACCAAAACCATCTTAAAAACCAAACCAACATATTAGCCTCCTCTTAAATGCATGGGTGGGGAGCTCAAGCCCAGGGGCCAAGGGTGGCCCTCTGACCTTTTTCTATGTGACCCATAACACTCCCCAGCCCAACTAGCTAGCCACACCCTCTCTCTGGCCTTGTTTCACACCCTCCTAGGTGTCCTTGCCAGGCTGCAGTGCGTTCTTGAACTCTAATCATGCCTCATGTTTGTCTGGTTGGTGAATACAGATGTGGGTGTAGACACTGGCCTCTTTACCAAGTTAAATTTCTCACTTCAACCTTTGGTATAAGGCCCTTGAAGGTGGCCCATGAGGGTGTGTGGCCTTAGGTGGAGAAAAGTTCCTTACCCCTATCTTAATGGATAATCACAGTGACCATTTGCAACGTGAATGGAAATCACTGCCCTAAACAATGAAAAGTACACACAGAGACCAGAATAGCTCCCACTGTGAACCAAGACCAGCCCAGCAGAGTAATGGTTGAGTGGAACTGCACTGGATTAACTTGTCAGTACAGAGAACAGCCTTTGATTTAATTTGAAAAATTACAAAATTATATTTATCTTCTGATTTTCCAGGTGACAGGATTAACTGTGGAGCATTCTGCTTTCTCCCTATTCCTTCTAACATAATTTGACAGCAGTGGCTTTTAGTACAAGGCACTGTTCGATGGGCACCATGTCTTGGATAATGAAAATGTCTGGGGAATAGCACAGCATAATAGGGAGAGCTTGTTTTCTTCTCTCCAGAATGCACTCAATTGGTCAAGGCCAGACAATTGAATCTGCAGGATCTTGATGAGCTGCAGAAGCTGTTCATGCACCCCAGCGGGATGGTGCTTAGGGACTGATGAAATGCTTGCTGCAATTTCCAGAAGCATTTCTGCCAAAAAGTGGCATCATATTCTGAACATTCATCTGCAAAAGCAGATGTGCTGTTTTTGCAAGGGCATAATTTCCCCAATAGAACCATGTGCAACAAATGCATGCTGCCAGTATAAGGATTTTGGCTTGCACAACAAACCGTAGTCCCCTAAATCTCTTTGGAGCAGATTTGGGGAGGGTCTGTGGCAAACAGGGAGGAGAGGGGAGAAGGTTCTGTTGTTCCTTAGTTGAAGACTGCCCCCAGTTTGTATCTGATCATAGTTTCAGTCATTACTGTATTGGTCCAAATATAAGACACAACCGCAAATAAGCCACACCTTTAAAATTCAAGGCTTATTTGTGGGGGCAGCCCGGTTCCCAGCACTACTGCCCTGAATGGGGACAGGGGAGCACTTGGCGCGCGCCACCCCCCCCAAGCCGGTGCTGGCACTCAATTTTGAGCACACTATACGCAAGCCTCCTGGCAATACGGGGGCCGGGGGGCGGCCTGTGCTGGTGCTCGGCACTCCATTCCCCAAGCCGGTGCTGGCGCTCAGTTCTGAGCATGCTGCGCGCCTGCCTCCCGACACTACCACCTTCTGGCACTCCTGGCACTACCTCCCCAAGCCAGGGCTGGGGGAGGCTTGGGAGTGGCGGGCGGGCTGCAGGCTGTTGTCCCACGCTCTCGGGCTGCTTCCGGGGGGAGGAGGGAGCCATGCCGCTTTGCTGGCAGCCTCTTCCCCTTCCTTGACAGCTTGGAGGAGGCTTGGGAGTCGAGGGTGGGCAGTGCACCATTGCCTACGCTCCCAGGCTGCTTGTGGGGGGAGGGGGGAGCCATTGTCCTGCAACCCTGATGCCCCTCCTGGGCAACTGTTTCATCAGCAATGCCATAAGGCCACAAATATAAGCCGCACTTTAACTTTTCACAGCCGGAATTTGGAAAGGGAAAAAAATGTGACTTATACAAATTTATTTAAATTTATAAACCCCTTTGCTGTAGGAATAAAACTCCAAATGTGGGGAGCAAATGTGGTGTAGTGGTTAGTGTTGGACTAGGATATAGGAGACCAGGTTCACATCCCCATTCAGCCATGAAACTCCCCAGATGGCCTTGGGCCAGTCATCAGTTATAGGCCTAGCCTACCTCACTAGTTTGTACTGGGGGTAAAATGAGGGAGGGGAGAACTGTGTGCACTACCTTGAGCTCTTTGGGGGATAAGTGGAAACTGGATTGAAATGTGTGATGGGACGATGAGCTGCTTGTGTGTAAAATCCTAGTCCCTCAGAGTTTGGTCAAGTTTGCAAACCTCTGTCTGTAACGGAGCCCCTTAAACATGGCTCCGTCAGTCGCTGGCAGATTCCGACAGTGGTTGCTTTCGGAATCGCTTCCAACATAAAAGCTCCTTAACGGAAACACGTCTTCTGGACTCTCTGCGTGACAGTTTCCGGCGAGGAGTGGGTGTCCCTACAGGAGGTCCTGAAACCTCCCCACTGTTTTCGCTGGAAGTGTCTCTGAGCCATCCCTCCAGCTCCCTTTCCCTCAGCTCAGCTCCTCTCCCCCTACTGGTTCCCTCTTCAGCTGCTGAGTCTCTCCCAACCTGTGTGAGCCCTTTCACTTCCCTTCCTTCCGATGGCAGTTCCCTGACATCCACCTCCCCTCCAGGGCCCCCTTCATCCCCTCTCGCCCCCTCCTCTACGGGCGGTGAGGAGGCAAAACCCCGGAATGAACTTCCTTCATCTTCCGATGTCCCGAACACTTCTCTCCACCTGTTGCGGTTCCTGGTCTCGAAGTACTCCTCCTCCTCAGAGTCCATCTCCCCTTCCCCTTCCGATTCCGAGAATCCTTCCAACTCCTCCTCCTCATCGGTGGTCCCAAAGTATTCCCTCCGGAACCTCTCCACAGGCTGAGGTTTCCTTGGGAACCTTTGATGGAACGTTTCTATCAATACCTCGTCATTGATATCTTCTGCCATTACCCAAGTGTTTTCTGACTCCGGTTCTCCTTCCCACACTACCAAATACTCCACCTGATCCCCCTTCCATCTGGCGTCGAGGATTTCTGCCACATGGCTGCTGCATTCCCTTTCTTCTATGACCGGTCCCCGAGTGGCCATCCCTTCTCGTCCCCCCTCATACGGTGACAGTAACGACCTGTGAAATACTGGGTGCAGTTTCATGTGGTTGGGTAACCGGAGCCTGAAAGCCACTGGGTTGACCTGTTGAATGACCTCAAAGGGACCCAATCTCCTGGGTCTTAATTTCTTACAACCTCCTTTGAACGGCAACCCTTGGGTTGACAGCCACACCCTATCTCCCACCCTTATGGTTTCACCTTCCCTTCGGTTCTTGTCTGCCTGCCTCTTGTATTCTTCCTTCGCCCTTTCTAAGTTGAGTTGGAGCTGACGATGGATTGCTTCCATTTCTTCTACAAAATGCTCGGCTGCCGGGACACCCCATCTCTCCCCTTCTCCCCCTGGGAAAGCCCTGGGATGACACCCATAATTAGCCAAGAAGGGGCTCATCCCTGTGGACACATTCTCGGCATTGTTGTAGGCAAATTCCGCCAGCGCCAACTTTTCTACCCAGTCATTCTCTCTGTCATTGACATAACACCTCAGGTATTGCTGGAGGACCCCGTTTGCTCTTTCCGCCTGCCCGTTGGTTTCAGGGTGCCGGGCAGTCGAAAAGTTGACCTCCACCTGCAGTAAGCTCATGAGCTTCCTCCAGAACCTGGAAGTAAATTGTTTTCCTCGGTCTGAGACCACCCTCAATGGCACTCCGTGCAACCTAAAAATGTGTTCTACAAATAACTTCGCTGTCTCTTCCGCCGTGACTGCATGCGAGCAGGCTACAAAGTGGCACATCTTTGTTAGTAGGTCTACCACCACCATGATGGCTGTTTTCCCCTTGGACTTCGGCAGATCAGTCATAAAATCTATCGACACTGCCTCCCAAGGTCGTTCTGGGGTTGGTAAGGGTTCTAATAGCCCCGCCGGTGCCCGCCTCTCCCCTTTGGCTCGCTGGCATTGCTCACACCCTCTTACATACTCCCGTACATCTTCCCTCACCTTAGGCCACCAAAATTCCCTGGTGACCAACCACATGGTTTTGTGTTGTCCAAAATGCCCCGCCGTGGGGCTGTCGTGCAACTGCTTGAGTACCCTCCCCCTTAAGTCTCCTTCAGGGATATACAGTGCCCCTTTGTAATACAAAGCTCCATTTCTTTCCTCGAAACCCCCTGGTTCCTCTCCCTCACCCCTAAAACCTCTGAGCTTATTCTGGGCGTATTCATCATTCTCTGTTTCCTCTACCAGTTCTCTTTGTCCCACCAATGCCGCCCCACACACCCAGCGGTCCTCTGGAATGACATGTCTCTCTTCGGGTGCTCCCTCCCCCTCCAAATATTCAGGTTTGCGTGAGAGAGCGTCCGCCCTAATGTTCTCTGGGCCTGGCACGTAACAAATCTCAAAGTTAAATTTGGAGAACTCCTGGGCCCATCTCACTTGCCGTTGGTTGAGCACTCGTGCCGTCCTCCAATACTCTAGGTTCTTGTGGTCAGTGCACACTTGCACCTTATGTTGTGCGCCAATTAGCAGGTGCCTCCATCTCCGGAACGCCTCATGAATGGCTAGTAGTTCTCGGTCATACACCGTGTAGTTCCTCTCGGATTTGTTCAGCTTTCGCGAAAAAAAGGCACACGGTCTCCACTCTGACTCCTCCTTCCCTGGCTGCAGAAGCACCGCCCCAATAGCTCTGTCTGATGCGTCAGTTTCCACTCTCATCGGTTTTTGTAAATCCACATGCAGGAGTTGTTGTTCCGAGGCGAAGGCCCTTTTTAGTTCCTCAAATGCTCGCTCCGCCTCCTCAGTCCAAACGAACTTCTTCTTACTGCTGAGACAGTCCGTAATGGGCGCCGTCAGGTGGGCAAAGTTTCGGATGAACTTACGATAGAAGTTCCCAAATCCTAGGAACCTCTGCACATCCTTCCTTGTTTTGGGTGTTTTCCATTCCAGCACCGCCTGGACCTTGCCGGGATCCATGGCCAATCCCTTGTCTGACAGGCGATACCCCAGGAATTCCACCTCCTTGGTATGAAACTGACACTTCTCCAGTTTCACCCACAGCTGGTTGGCTTGCAGCCTGCTCAACACTTCTCTGACGTCTCTCACATGCTGCTCCTCATTCTCAGAATACACCAACACGTCGTCTAAGAAGGCCACACAATTCTTGTAAAGCAAAGGCCCCAGGACGTGGTTCATAAACGATTGAAAGCACGCGGAGCCTCCTTGTAGGCCGAAGGGCATAACTAAATATTCAAATGCCCCCAAAGGGGTGAACATGGTGGTTTTCCATTCATCCCCCTTCCTTATTCGTATCAGGTTGTACGCCCCCCTTAGGTCCAGTTTAGTAAAAATCTTTCCCTTCCTGACCCTTGTCAAAATGTCGTCAATCCTGGGCATAGGGAAAGCCACTGGTTCTGACACTGCATTTAAGGCCCTGAAGTCACACACAAGCCTCGGCTTGTTCGTGTTTTTTTTATCCACAAAAAACACTGGGCTGCCCCCCACCGCCCTGGACTCTCTGATGAACCCTCTCTTCAGGTTCTTGTCAATGAACTCTCTTAGCTCCTGCATCTCTCTGTCTGACATGGCGTACAGCTTGCCTACAGGGAGCTGTGCCCCAGGGAGTAAATTGATTTGACAGTCAAAGGGTCTATGCGGGGGTAGTTGGTCAGCTTCCCTTTCGCTGAAGACGTCGCGGAGATCTGCGTATTGTCGTGGTACCTTCACGTTCTCCGTTACTTCAGTCCCTGCTAGGGTGGCTTGGGCCCCTGCCAAACCCTTTCCCTCTTTGCAGTGTTCTAAGCAATGTGCT
Source organism: Podarcis pityusensis (assembly GCF_964106645.2). Classification (NCBI taxonomy): domain Eukaryota; kingdom Metazoa; phylum Chordata; class Lepidosauria; order Squamata; family Lacertidae; genus Podarcis; species Podarcis pityusensis. The sequence continues at coordinate 241,236 of NC_138045.1, read as the reverse complement.
GAACCAAAAGAAACCACTCTCTGATGCCAGCCCACCAGCGGATCATGTAACGCTAGCCAGCTCATCCCCAATATAATGGGAGCTCCTCCCAAGGTGGCCACATTAAACGCTATCAGTTCGGTGTGCCTTGCCACCTTCATTATCATTGGGACGGTCTGCAAGCTGACTTCTCCTCCCAACAGCTCCCTGCCATCGATCGTGGTCACCTGCAGGGGGTTGCTTAAAGGGATCGTCTGTATCTGGTGTTCAGCTGCAAACTCTTTGCTCATGAAATTGCAGGAGCTGCCTGAGTCCAACAGCGCCTTTATCTTTAGAGGGTGTCCGTTTGGCAGCTCTAGCGCCACTTCTATCACTAGGGCGGGTTTAGGAGGTTCTGGCGTGGGCACTTTCACTGCTCTTTGGCCTGGCTGCTGTGCCCCGACGGTGGCAGCCAGGCGTTGGCTTTTACTTGCTTCGGTATTTCTTCCTCTCTTCCCTCCACAGCTCCTACCATCCCTTGCCATTCCTTCCTCTGGGGGCAGACTCTGGCAAAGTGACCTGGCTGTTGGCAGAGATAGCATTTCCGGGCGCCTTTTCCCTCCTTCTTTCCCCCCTCACTGGGCTTTGAAACTGCGCGCGCGCGCGCTGTTCCGATTTCCATCGGCTCTGCCGGCGGGAAAGTTGGCTCTGGAATGTCTGGAATGCGGAACTCCTTCCAACGTTCCCCCTTCCCTTCCCGCCTCTCCAATGCTCTCGCCTCCTGGCGCGCTCCTATGCTCAGCGCTGATTTGGTCAGCTGGTCCATAGACTCCGCCCTGGGCGCCCGGGAAACTTCGTCTTTCACAGCCGAAGAAAGCCCTTCTTCAAAGAGCATTTGAATGGGTTCCGCCGATAGATCCCACCCCAATTTATGGATCAACATGGTGAACTCAGTCCAGTACTCACGGACAGATCGGCTCCCCTGTTTGCAAGCCATTAACTGTCTGCGGACCACTCCCTGTTCAATATCGCTGGAAAACATCAGATCCATGGCGCGAAAGAACTTCATCGTGTCCTTTAGGACGTCACTATTCGCTGCCATCAGGGGTCTAACCCAGTCTCTCGCCCCCTTTTCAAGATGCCCAATCACGAAAGCCACTCGTGATTCCTCGTCAGGGAATTCATCAAACTGCAGATTGAGGGCATATTGCATCTCTGTCCGAAAGCCATGATAGTCTTTGGGCTCCCCCCCAAACTTCTGCACCAATCCTGGTACCTTTCTGACGAGCTGGGTGTCTTTCCCCTTTTTGTCTGCATCCTGAGCCCTCCTCTCCTCAAGCCTCGCCGTCTGCAGCGCTAGCTGGACCTCCAACACCCGGTACCTTTCTTCCAGGCTTGGCCCCGCTCCAGCTCCTGCTTCTCCGGTTCCGGCTGGGTTGCTCATGATGCCTTCTCCTGCACAAGCTGCTCACGAAGACTGTCGGAATGCTGTGATGGGACGATGAGCTGCTTGTGTGTAAAATCCTAGTCCCTCAGAGTTTGGTCAAGTTTGCAAACCTCTGTCTGTAACGGAGCCCCTTAAACATGGCTCCGTCAGTCGCTGGCAGATTCCGACAGTGGTTGCTTTCGGAATCGCTTCCAACATAAAAGCTCCTTAACGGAAACACGTCTTCTGGACTCTCTGCGTGACAGTTTCCGGCGAGGAGTGGGTGTCCCTACAGGAGGTCCTGAAACCTCCCCACTGTTTTCGCTGGAAGTGTCTCTGAGCCATCCCTCCAGCTCCCTTTCCCTCAGCTCAGCTCCTCTCCCCCTACTGGTTCCCTCTTCAGCTGCTGAGTCTCTCCCAACCTGTGTGAGCCCTTTCACTTCCCTTCCTTCCGATGGCAGTTCCCTGACAAAATGTAAATTTGGTAAACTAAAAGCTTTTGCGGATGACCTTGTAATCACAGTGGAAGATCCTAAAAATACTCTACCGAAAGTTTTAAAAAAGATACAGAACTTTGGGCAGGTTGCAGGTTTTAAATTAAATTTAAATAAGTCTAAGTGTTAGGTAAAAAGTATGACAGAGCAAGGGGGGGAAAGGAATTACAACAGAAAACAGATTTGGTTATACATAAAAAAGTAAAATATCTAGGAGTTTGGTTAACAGCTAAAAATATTAATGTATTTAAAGACAATTATGCGAAAGTATGGAAAGAAATAATAAGAGATTTAGAGATATGGGGAAGAATGAACTTATCATTTTGGAGAAGAATATCAGCGATTTAAATGAATGTGCTTTTAATTTCAATCAGCCCTGGTAATAGGCAGTGCCAGATGCTTTGAGCAATGGCAAAAGACATATCCAGGTTTATCTGGCAGGGGGGAAAACCAAGGATAAAATAAAAATTATTAACAGACGCAAGAGAGAGAGGAGGTTTCACACTACCACATTTAAAACCTTATTATGAAGCATCCTTTACCTGCTGGATTCGGGACTGGATTATGCTGGAAAGGACATTTAGAAGGGCATGATAATAGATTTGAGTGGCATGCATACCTATGGTATGAAAAACCAAAGCTCCATAAAGCATTTCAGAATCATATAAGAAGAAAATCAATCTTTAGGGTAGAGGAAAATTATAAAAAATTATTTGAGCAAAAAACACCCTGGTGGCTTTCCTCTTTTGGAAGCAATATCTTTGAGAAAAGTGAACATGAGAAGTAATTGGCTGACATAGAGAGCTTCTAACTGAAGTGGAAAATCAGTTAAAACTAAAAGATTTTGAAGAGATAAGGGAAGTCAAATGGGCCTTAGAAAGCACTGCTAATAACAAGGCCAGTGGAAGTGATGATATTCCAGCTGAACTATTTAAAATTTTAAAAGATGATGCTGTTAAGGTGCTACACTCAATATGCCAGCAATTTTGGAAAACTCAGTAGTGGCCAGAGGATTGGAGAAGATCAGTCTACATCCCAATCCCAAAGAAGGGCAGTGCCAAAGAATGCCTCAACTACTGCACAATTGCACTCATTTCACACGCTAGCAAGGTTATGCTTAAAATTCTACAAGGCAGGCTTAAGCAGTATGTGGACGGAGAATTCCCAGAAGTCCAAGCTGGATTTTGAAGGGGCAGAGGAACCAGAGACCAAAATGCAAACATGCGCAGGATTATGGAGAAAGCTAGAGAGTTCCACAAAGACATCTACTTCTGCTTCATTGACTATGCAAAAGCCTTTGACTGTGTCAACCACAGCAAACTATGGCAAGTTCTTAAAGAAATGGGAGTGCCTGATCACCTCATCTGTCTTCTGAGAAATCTCTATGTGGGACAAGAAGCTACAGTTAGAACTGGATATGGAGCAACTGAATGGTTCAAAATTGGGAAAGAAGTACGGCAAGGCTGTATATTGTCTCCCTGCTTATTTAACTTATATGCAGAATTCATCATGCGAAAGGCTGGGCTGGATGAATCCCAAACCGGAATTAAGATTGCCAGAAGAAATATCAATAACCTCATAGAATCATAGAATCATTGAATCATAGAGTTGGAAGAGACCACAAGGGCCATCGAGTCCAACCCCCTGCCAAGCAGGAAACACCATCAGAGCACTCCTGACATATGGTTTGTCAAGCCTCTGCTTAAAGACCTCCAAAGAAGGAGACTCCACCACACTCCTTGGCAGCAAATTCCACTGTCGAACAGCTCTTACTGTCAGGAAGTTCTTCCTAATGTTTAGGTGGAATCTTCTTTCTTGTAGTTTGGATCCATTGCTCCGTGTCCGCTTCTCTGGAGCAGCAGAAAACAACCTTTCTCCCTCCTCTATGTGACATCCTTTTATATATTTGAACATGGCTATCATATCACCTCTTAACCTCCTCTTCTCCAGGCTAAACATGCCCAGCTCCCTTAGCCGTTCCTCATAAGGCATTGTTTCCAGGCCTTTGACCATTTTGGTTGCCCTCCTCTGGACACGTTCCAGTTTGTCAGTGTCCTTCTTGAATTGTGGTGCCCAGAACTGGACACAGTACTCCAGGTGAGGTCTGACCAGAGCAGAATACAGTGGCACTATTACTTCCCTTGATCTAGATGCTATACTCCTATTGATGCAGCCCAGAATTGCATTGGCTTTTTTAGCTGCCGCGTCACACCTCAGATATGCAGATGACACAACCTTGATGGCAGAAAGTGAGGAGGAATTAAAGAACCTTTTAATGAGGGTGAAAGAGGTGAGCGCAAAATATGGTCTGAAGCTCAACATCAAAAAAACTAAGATCATGGCCACTGAGCTCATCACCTCCTGGCAAATAGAAGGGGAAGAAATGGAGGCAGTGAGAGATTTTACTTTCTTGGGCTCCATGATCACTGCAGATGGTGACAGCAGTCACGAAATTAAAAGACGTCTGCTTCTTGGGAGAAAAGTAATGACAAACCTAGGCAGCATCTTAAAAAGCTGTGCTGGTCCGTGGGTTATCCATGAGGCGAGGTCTGAGTCCAGTCCAAGGTCGAAGGGTGCACCGGAGGCAGACCGTCAAAGCTGAAGCTGGGTCCAAGGCGGGTGAGGTCAGGAGCTCCGGCAGGACAGGGTGCAGGCAGGAACTGGCTAGCAACAATGTTGCTCCCGCAACTTGGGGCTGGGGCTGGTTAGCTTTTATCTGCCCTGAGGCATAGGGCGATCCTGGGCCACAGGTGACTTGCCTCTCCTGGCCTGGAGGCGAGCACTCCTCTTGCAGGAACTTAGTTCCCTCCGCCTCTCTGCCCTGAGCCTCTGCAGCTCAGGAGAGGCTGGAGGGTTACCGGACCCAGAGGCAACCTCAGCTTCCCCTGACGGGGCTGAGAGTGGAGCACCTGCAGGCAATGGGTCCTCCATCTCCTCAGGAGCCAGAGCAGACTCAGCTGGTGCCTGCACCTGAGGATCCAGCACAGGTGAGGACCCTTCAGGCTCAAGCCCCAGCCCCGGCTCAGCTGGTTCTGGAGGCGGGGAATCCTGTGCAGGCTGGGATTCCTCAGGTTCAGCCTCCGAGTCCGAATCCCAGGCCATCACAAAAGCTGAGATATCACCTTGCCAACAAAGGCCAGTATAGTTAAAGCCATGGTTTTCCCAGTAGTGATGTATGGAAGTGAGAGCTGGATCATAAAGAAGGCTGATCGTTGAAGAATTGATGCTTTTGAATTATGGTGCTGGAGGAGACTCTTGAGAGTCCCATGGACTGCAAGAAGATCAAACGTATCCATTCTTAAGGAAATCAGCCCTGAGTGCTCACTGGAAGGACAGATCCTGAAGCTTCAATACTTTGCCCACCTCATGAGAAGAGAAGACTCCCTGGAAAAGACCCTGATGTTGGGAAAGATTGAGGGCACAAGGAGAAGGGGATGACAGAGGGCGAGATGGTTGGACAGTGTTCTCGAAGCTACGAACATGAGTTTGACCAAACTGCGGGAGGCAGTGGAAGACAGGAGTGCCTGGCGTGCTCTGGTCCATGGGGTCACGAAGAGTCGGACACGAGTAAATAACAATAACAAGGGAACTAGTAACAGATTGATTACAGTATTTTCAATTGAATGATATCTTCAAGACTGACAAAAAGAGAAGTTTTAGTTATGAGATATCAAGATTCCAAAAAGAACTTCTAGAAAATAAATTTAAACTCTGTCAAAAATGTGTATCCTGCTCCTAGAATGGCATACAAAAGATGAACAGGTTAAATTTGCTCTGATAAACTGGGCAAAGGACTTAGGAGATAACATACAAATGGCAGATTGGGAGAGGCTATGGAGAACAGATCTGAAATGCACAGCATGTTGTACGCTGAAAGAAAATTATATGAAAATGATGTACCCGCGGTATCTGACTCCTACTAAGTTATCTAAAATGTACAGAACAAGCTCCAATATTTGTTGGAAGTGTAAAGAAAAGGAGGGTACCTTTTATTGTATGTGGTGGTCATGTAAGATAACAAAGTCTTTTTGGGAATTGATATACAATGAATTGAAAAGAAATGTTTAAAATGTTTTTTAAAAAGTTAAAAAACCAGAAGCTTGTCTATTAGGAACTACAGATTCTGATATCCCAAAAGACAAGAAAATACTGTTTATGTATGCGACAACAGCTGCAAGGATGCTACTAGCCCAAAGATGGAAAGAATCAACAGTCCTGACTAGTAAAGAATGGCAAGCCAAACTGCTGGACTACCGTATAACACGCAGATTTTTTCTCCTAAAAAGGAAGGGGAAATGTCTGTGCGTGTTATTCAGCGAATGTGTGGTCCCTGGAGCCGACTAGGGCGAGCGCAGGAATAAAAATCAGTCAAAAATCAAATTGCGTGTCGGAGAAGGGAAACCTGAAAAGAGGAAGTTGCTGCTTTCCTGCATTCTGCCTCAGGGTCTTACTGCCCACCCACTTGTGTTTCGTTGCTGTGTTTGCTCAAATGGAACAAAGAGCAGGCAAATCCCCTCCCCTCCAGGCAAGCAGAGGGGAAAGCAGAGCATCCTTCTTTCTAATTCCTCTCCCTGCTCCTCGCAGGCAGCCAGAAAACATGCAGGTGGGAGAGAGGGAGAGAGAGAGAGAGGGAGAGAGAGGGCTGGCTTGGGTGGGGTGGGGGGACTTTTGCCTTTCTTTCCTCCCTCCCGTTAAATCCCTCTCCTGCATTCTTATGCTCCTTGTCCCTTCTGTGTTTTTCCTTCCCTCCCCACTTAAAATGTAGTTACAAAGCATGGATCCACATGGATCCTCAGGATCTCTGCATTGGGTCACCCCAAATTCACCATCAGATCACATAGCATGTCCATGGCTACAGCCTGCCCCCCCCCCAAATCACGTACCCACTGTTGCTTGGGGCTGCAATGGTGCAAAAACGTGGTTACAAAGCATGGATCCACATGGATCCTCAGGATCTTTGCATTGGGTCACCCCAAATTCACCATCAGATCACATAGCATGTCCATGGCTACAGCCTGCACCAAAAAAATCACGCACCCACTGTTGCCTGGGGCCACAATGGTGCAAAAACGTGGTTACAAAGCATGAATCCACAGGGATTCTCAGGATTTTTGCATTGGGTCACCCCAAATTCACCATCAGATCACATGTCTGTGGCCACAGCATGAAGCACAAAAATGATCCACTGTTTCATTCAGAATTCCCCCCCTTGTTTTCCTCCTCTAAAAACGATGTGCGTGTTATGGTCAGGTGCGTGTTATAGAGCAAAAAATACGGTATGCTGAAATGGCAAAACTGACTGGGAGGAATCAAGAAGATAATGACTTTTTAAAAGAATGGGAAAAATTCATAACTTACTTAGGAGACCATTGTAAACAAATAAAAACATTAGCTGGACTTTAAAAATAACTTGTAAAGAAATGAAAGATATGGATAATTTAGAGAGATGAAAACTGTGGAGTCTGAGTTGCCGTATCTTTGTGCAAAACAGTTGTAGCCCTGAGGAAGGGAAGGAGTCTAACAGAACTTCACTAAATAAAGTATCTTTGTCTGCTGAAAAACAAATGTTTAGCCAGCATAAAAGAAAATTCGTCCAGGCAACTGTCTCTAGCTTATGTTGGCCTCCCTCTAAACACAGGGATGCATAAGTAAGCTACGCAGCGTGGGACAGCGAAAATCTCAAAGCTTAAGGCTATTATCTCCTCCAATTTTTTGTAATGAGCTGCCAATAGCCTGTCTGGGTCTGGAGATTTGCCCAACTTTGATTGTGAGAAGACCAGATGTATCTCCATCATAGTAATTGGAGAATTTAGTTGGTCAATTTTGTCTTCTGCTATTCTTGGGATATATGTCCCTTGAAGATACTTTAATGTGTCCTGTTCTTCCTCTATTCCTGCCTTACATAAATTTTGAAAATAACCCAAGAAGCAATTGATTATTCCTTCTTGGTTATCAATTACTTTCCCTTCTTGGACTATTTTATCCATTTGTTTTGCTCTGTTTATTTTTTAACTGCCATGCCACCAGTTTACCTGGTTTGTTTGCAAGCTCAAAATTTCTGTTTCATCCATTTGATGTTATTCTCTATCTCTTGAGTTAAGAGTGATGAAAACTGAGATTGTAATATTTTAATATTTTGATTTGCAATTTTGTTTTTTTGATTTTTCACCAATATATTCTCATTCAATGCTATTTCTTGCCTAATCTGATTTAATTTCTTTTCTCTATTTCTTTTTTGTATTATGTTTTGTTGAATGTAAAATCCTCTGATAAAGGCCTTTCCTGCATGCCAGATGACTCTTAATATCTGTCTCTTGAGCCATATTTATTTCAAAAAATTCTTTTATGCATCTTTGGCTTTTTGAAGTATTTTATCATCATTTAGAATTCTTTCATTCATTCTCCATCTTTTACATATCTTCTTATTACTTCTTAATTCTAACGTCATCAGATTATGATCTGATATTGATTTGGGTTGAATCTCAAATTTCTTAATTGATATCCTTAAGTTACTCAAAATCCATATTCCATCTATTTGGCCTGCAGATTTTCTGGCTTCTGAATAGTATGTGTCAGGGGTTCAGGGACAGAGGCACAGGGTAGGCAGGAGATGGAGAGCGATGGGGATGAGTCCCAGGACAGCGAGGAAGAGGATGACAATGACTCAAGAGATTCCATGAGTCTTTCCAGCGAATCAGAGGATTCCCAGAAGGGGGCGCCGGTGGTCAAGGCCAGGGGAGCCCCAGGGGGGACGTGTCAGGAGCAGGGGGCCAGCGGGGGATCCCAAAGTGGCAGCTGGGCGTCAGGACCAGCCTCCCCGCCAGAGTGCAGCGAAGGGGGTGGAGGTTCCAGTGTATCAGGGGAAGCAGCTCCGGCAGCAGAGAAGGGAGGGAGGTCAGAGCAAGCCACCCTCCCGGAAGGGGAGGGGAGTAGTGAAGGGAGTAGTGTAACTGTCAAAAGGAAGGTTAGAGGTTGGGCGCGCGCGCCAAGTTCAAATGTGGAGGCGCGCGGAAGTACAGGGAGCCCGGAGGAGGAGCCAGGTCCCAAAGCCCGCAGGAGGGGGGAAGAGCAATCTGGGGATTCCGCGTCAGGGGAATCCAGGAGGGGCGAAACCCCAGCGGGCAGGAAGACCCTGCGGAAAAGGAAAGAGAGGAAGAGGTGGAGCAGCGCAAGCCTCTTAAACTGGTGCAGGGGAGGGACTGACTCAGAGGGGACTTCAACGGTCTAAGCGTAACAGACGTGGGGCTGCGCGCCTCGGATGTGAAGCAAACGATGAACTCCAATAAACGCTTTTGTATATAAGAAGAACTTGGCGTTGGTCTTTTGTGAGCTGAGACCTGAGGCAGCCTTGACAGTATGCATATTGTCTCTCTTCTACATGTTTATCTCTCCAGGTGTCAATTAGATTCAAGTCTTCTTCATTTGGAAGAAGGATTTTGAAAGTTTCCCTTCTTTAGATGTTTCCTCCCTTTCCATTCTATCTTGTTCTACTGACGTCGAGGTCCCCCATAAGAATCATGTCCTCATTTTTATATTCCAATAGCTTTTCCTCCAGTGTTTTAAAGAATCTTGTTTTATTTCCATTTGGGAATACCACCAATATTAGTTTCTCTTTTCCTCTTGTTAACTGCACTCCTAGTGTCCTGCCATCCTCATCTTACCTTTCCCGCCCTGACCTGGCCACAGTGACCCACGTGACGGTCACCTCCAGGCTTGACTACTGTAATTTGCTCTACACGGGGCTGCCCTTGAAGCTGTCCCAGAAACTCCAGTGGGTGCAGAATACTGCAGCGAGGCTCCTCACAGGGTCTCTGCAATGGGAGCATATTCACCCAGTGCTTTTCCAGCTGCACTGGCTCCCGGTGGAGTACAGGGTCAGATTTAAGGTGCTGGTTTTGACCTTTAAAGCCCTTCACGGCCTAGGACCCTCGTACCTACGGGACCGCCTCTCCCAGTATGCCCCACGGAGAGCCTCAAGGTCCATAAATAGCAACACCCTAGTGGTCCCGGGCCTTAAGGAAGTTAGATTAGCTTCAACCAGAGCCAGGGCCTTTTCAACACTGGCTCCGGCCTGGTGGAACGCTCTGCCTCATGAGACCAGGGCCCTGCAGGATCTGATTTCTTTCCGCAGGGCCTGTAAGACAGAGTTGTTCCACCTCGCTTTTGGCTTGGAGCCAATTTGATTCCCTCCCCCTTTCTTTTTCCTTTTTCCTTTCTCCTCCTGTGATGAGGCTGCATTTTAATATTTTAATGTTTCAATATTTTAATGTTGTATTTTAATCTTGTTTTTAAGTTGTATTCATTCAACTTGTTTTTACTATTGCTTGTTAGCCGCCCTGAGCCCAGCCTTGGCTGGGGAGGGCGGGGTATATATAAAAAGTATTATTATTATTATTATTATTATTATTATTATTATTATATGGTGTTTCTGGTGGTGGGCTTGGACTCCAGGGCTGGCAATTTAAAATGTCTATATGAGGGTGGACACACCTTGCTTTGCTTCTCAATATCTCTGGTTGGCCTCTGTTCTTTCCTCCGACCAATGGAGAACCTACAAAGGACTCTATAAGGGCTCTTGTGTCCCCCATAAGAGAATAAGGGCAGATTTTTGTTTATTACAGGGGGAACGAGCGTATTTTGGCTGTTCCCAAAGTGAAGGAAAACCATTGCCTCTCTGTGGGGTGTAGCCAGAGTAGCTGACCTAATGCATTCAGTTGGCCATTTCCCAACACAGGAAAGCCTGTGAGGAGTTTCCTTCGCTGTCGTAAGGAGGTGCTTCTGCCCTGATGGAGAATTCCCACCATCCGAGAGACTTACACAACGGAGGGGCAGGGGGTTGGGCAGTGAGGTGGGCTGGGCAGTGTTAGGGGCTGAGGTTGGTGGAGCTTCCCAGTCCCGACCCCAAGCGAGGTCTGAGAGAGGCAGAGCTGGGCTGGGGCATGCAAAGGCTCCACCAGGCTGCCCAGCCAGCCAAGCCGCGGCGCCTGGCTGATAGGAGGGTCAAGGGGCACGGGTGCAGCCAGGGCTTTCCCGCGTCCTGCCTGGGCTACAGGCAGGGAGCGCTGGCCGGACAGGGCGCCTGGCGAAAGGTCTCAGCAGCCGATTTTGCAACCCCTACCTGTGCCCCGGCAGGCGCCCACCTTGCCACCCCCTGGCTACGGCCCTGACCTCTCTGGGCTCAGAACCATCTCCTTAGTTTGCTTCCCCTAAAAGGGACCAAAAGCTCCTGCCTGGGTGTTGCATCATGCTAATGTTGCTGTAGCTCAATGGGAGAGCATCTGCTTTGCATGCAATGATCACAGGTTCAATCCTTAACGTCTCCAGGTATAGCTGAGGAAGACTCCTTCCTATACCAGGCAGCTGTTTCCAATCGGTGTAGACAATACTGAGCTAGATAGATTTAGTGTAGGGCAGCTTCCTGTGTTCCTATGCTTCCCTCCCACCCCCAAACTTCAACTTTTCTTTTCTGGTTCTGACCTCCCTCAGGGAATGTGTGTAGAAACATTTCTGTTTACTGGAGTCTCTCACCGCAGGCCACAGTTGCAAACCACCATGAAGTGGTTTAGACCAGTTGGTCACACGCAGGCTATGCTGAGTCATAGGGGAAGGTGAGGGGAAGGGCTTTGTTTGTGTGACCTCATGGAGTGGCTGTACTGCTCTTGAGAAATGCAGGCGATAGATTCTGAAACTCTCTGTGAGCCATCCAAATCTTAGAAACCATTATATGAGCCTTACTTTCATGATAAGATCCCTTGAGGCTTGCCAATGTGACTTTGCTCAACAAATTAACACATTGCTTCCCAAGTGTTTGATCAGCTGAGGCGCATATCTCTCCCCCACATTTAAAATTTGAAGGACCCTTAGGGCTCATCCAGACTCCCTTTTGTGCCATGTTTCTAGGCACAGGTGCTGTCCAAGTACATTGCACTTTCCCCGTGAAAACCCTCTCTTTACTGCTGAATTGGAGCAGTGGAAAACCTGAATTGCCACTTGTTCCGATTCAGCAGTAAAGGAAAAAAGGAGCAATATGGCACTTTAAAGGGCAGAGCTAGAAAGTGCAGGGTGAAAGGTAAGTGTGGATGAGACTAAATAGGGCCAACAGTGTGAGTCCATTTATTTTAGGTCCACTTATTTACTTGTAAGTGATGCTGCGTAAGAGTAGTGGAACAGCAGACTGAGCAGGCACACAGATCACCTGGTCATAGCCTTCTTCACTATGGTGAGATGTTGCATTTGCATTTAAATTAAAGACATTCCTTCTAAATTGACTTCCATCTATATACATTAGCAAATGCAATTTTTATGCTAATTTTTAATGCAAGATTTCGCAGATCTTTTGTCCTCTTTTTTCCTTCTTCTTGACATGTGCAAGTGATCACCCTAGCAGGATTGCAGACTTCATCTCTCCCCCTGAAATCCCCCCAGAGTCGGCCACAACTGGACCTAATGGTCAGGGGTCCCTTTACCTTTAAACAAACATACAATCCATCTTATCTTGGAGAAGTATCACCAGGTCACACAGCTGTCCTGGGGCTGTTTGGTGGGCAGCTTTAGGGCACCTCCTGCATTCCGTTCTTACGGTTCTTTATCTTTAACCTGGACTTGAATCCTTCAGATAGGGAACTGTCATTTGCCACTCTAATTACAAAAGCCATTTCCTATCCCTACTAAGGCTTACAGACTGGAGCAAACTGGCTCTTCTCATTGAGGGGGGGCTTTACTGAGTTATGTGTGACACAGTTGGTCAGTTCATTTACTTGATTTAGGTAAGTTACTTGATTTCGGGGGCAGCTGCTCCCCCCCTCCTGGTCCCATGGTCCCATGAGTTCCTCTTTGCCTGCAGTTGCTCTGGAAATATCATTATGCAATTGCTCTTCTTAACCTTGTGCAACAAAGCTTTAGTTACTCCCCTAAATCAACATAAGGCTTAAAATGAAATATGTCATCTCCATGGAAAACAGGCATTCCTCACACAGCTCACGCCTTACAACCAGGCTTGTAAAAGGCCCCTGCGCAGCTGCTTGCCTGCAGGGACAGCTTCACCATTAAATGCAGTCACCTTGGGACCATTTAAAATAAAAAAGCCCTCCCTTAGCTGTGCTCTGTGAGCTGATTCCTTGAAGAACTGCGGGAAAGGCTGAGAAATAATACCTTAATGAGGGAAGCGGAGCAGTAAGGTGCAGGAGGCACCTGCTCACAGTCAGGCGATCGGATATAAAGGAAGGCAGGTGTTTCTGTACTTCTAAAACAGGGATGCAGAACTGTAGGCCCAGGTGCTGAATGTGATTGGCCCTTGAGACTCTTGCCAGGCCACATCCCCATTTTACGTGCAACAGTGCAGACCCTCCAAGTGTCCCTATTTTCCAGGGACTGTACTGGATTTACAGAAGCTGTCTCAGTTTATAATTTGATCCCAGAATGTCCTGCTTTTCCTAAGGACGTCCCTATTTTCACTGGAGAAATGTTGGAGGATATGGAGTTATGCAGTGGGTTTTTTCTGGGGGGGAAGCAGGGGTAGGCATACCCCTAAACATTTTGTGAATCTAAGTTTGGCCTCATTGAGGGGCAGTATTTCAATATGAGTAGGAAAATGAGAGTACACCTGTCAGAGCTGCTTCCAGATCCTAGCTCACAGAGGATCACGCTAGCCAGCGATCATTAAATAAAAGTCTTTATTGAGTTACAGTTTCCATTCTCAAGCTGCTGCGTGCAACTCTACGTCTCATGGTTAGATCGGCGAAGCTCCATCTGAGTCTCCGCCCCTTGTACACCAACTTAATATCCTAGCCTTGCTCCACCTTTTCCGCCTGACTGTTCTTCTCTGGGTCCCTCTGCCCCCCGGGGTCTCTTCCTTCCGGGATTCCTCTGACGCTGACGCTGACCCCCCTGACTCTTCTCCCTCCTTTCGGCGGGCTTTAGGACCTGGCTCCCTTTCCGGGCTGCCTACTGCGCCACCTTCCTGTGCATTTGAACTTGGCACGCGCGCCCAACCTTCCACCTTCCGTCTGACCGTTTCTTCGCTCCCCGATGGAGGTGTGGCCACTCCTGACTCGTGCCCTCCCCCCTGTTGTGAGCTGCCAGCGCTTGATCCCTGGCGCCCTTCCTCTTCCCTGCTCTCTGGCGGTGACGCTGGTCCTGATTTCCAACTGCTCCCCTCTGAGTCCCCTCTGGCTCTATCTTCCTGGGGTGTCCCCCTAGGCTCCCCCCTTGCCCTGGCCACTGGTGCTCCTTTCTGTGAATCTTCTGATTCACTGGAAAGACTCGGAGATCTCGGGTCGTCGTCATCACTCATCTTTTCTTCTGCCTCCTCTCCCTCGCTCTCTGTTTCCTCCCTTGCCCTTGCCTCTGCTCCTGAACCCCTGACATCCATCCCCCCCTCGAAGCCCCCTCTTCCCCCCTCCCCTCCTTCCGGTGCGGGATCTGGGTGCTGCCGTGTCAGGGGGACGAATGTCGGATACAGTTCGCTTCCCGTGGCGGGCCGCCATCCGAAGTCTTCCGGTTCTTCCTCCCTGCTCTCGTTGACGACGGTCACCTCCGCTTCCATCTCTGTGCCGCCGTGCTCGAAACCCGGGTCGTCCCCGAAAACGTCCATGTCCGTCTCTCCTTCGTTGCCTTCTGGAGACGTTGCTCGTCCTGGACCCTCCAGCCACCTTCTGCGGAACTGCTCCTCTGGTCGATCATCCCACCAATACGAGGGTTCTGAAGCAGATCCCGAGGGTGACCCCTCCGGGGAACGGGCGTCTCGTGTCGGTTCCTCGTCCGAGTCGAACCCCCGGAACGTGCTGGCTGAAAGCGTGGGCGTGAAAAGCCAGTCGTCGAAAAAGTCTGCTGGCATTGGCCTATGTGGGAAGAGGGCATGAAACTCTTCTTTGAGCAGAGGTTCGTCTAAAGCGTAGCCCGGCACCCAGCTGTTGGCACTGGCCGGGGTGCCCTCCTTGGCGAGAAGGTATTCTACCCCCTCTTCCCCCCATCTGGAGTCCAAAATCTCCGTGACTTCGTTGATGCGCTCCTCCTGTGCCACTCCCCCTTGCCCGGTTCTCTCTCGGAGCGGACCCGGTGCCGTTCCTGGTTCCTGAAACCTGTGAGGTGCCTTGTAGGGAGTGAGCACCGATCTGTGGAACACCGGATGCATTCTGGAACCCTCCGGAAGAGCCAGCCTGAAAGCCACCGGGTTGACCTGTTCGTCGACTTGGTAGGGCCCCAGTTGTTTATGCCCTAGTTTCTTCTTCGCCAACGACCTGGCCGGCACTGCGTGGGCTGCTAACCAGACCCAGTCTCCCACATGGATCTCTTCGCCAACCCTTCTGTGTTTGTCCGCTTGTACCTTGTATGCGTGTTTAGCCAGCTCCAGGTGCCGCCGCAGCTGATCGTGGACCTCCTGCAACTCCGACGCGAACGCATCTGCTGTCTGCGGCTCCCCCTCCCCCATTCTTTCCAGTCCCGGGAAGGTTCTAGGGTGCCTCCCGTTGTTGGCGAAGAACGGCGTGACCCCCGTGGACACGTGCTTCGTGTTGTTGTAGGCGAACTCGGCGAGAGGCAGGTAATCCACCCACGTCGCAGGCTGTTGATTCGCATAACATCTCAGGTACTGCTGCATGATGGCATTGACCCGCTCCGCTTGCCCGTTGGTCTGCGGGTGTCTAGCCGACGCCAGGTTGATCTTGACGTTCAGGAAGCCCATCAGCCTCTGCCAGAAGTTTGAGATGAACTGTCGCCCTCGGTCGGACAGAATAGACCGCGGCAGACCGTGAACCTTGAACACGTGGTCTATGAACAGTTTGGCGGTTTGTTCCGCCGTGGCCACCTTCGCACACGGAATGAAATGTGCCATCTTGGAGAACAAATCCACCACCACCAGCACAGCCGTCTTGCCCCTCGAGCTGGGCAGATCCGTGACAAAGTCCAGGGCCACTCTCTCCCATGGCTCGAACGGAGTTTGCAGCGGTTCCAGCAGTCCGGCCGGCGGTCTGTGCACTGGTTTGGACCTCTGGCAGGTGTCACACCTCGCCACGTAGTCCGCGACTTCCCCTCTCATTCCGGGCCACCAGAAGTCTCTGGCTACTAATTCCACCGTCTTCTCCTTGCCAAAGTGCCCGGCAGTGGGCGCGTCGTGCAGCTGCTGCAGTACCTTGGCGCGAAGTTCGTCTCCCGGCACGTAGATGGCCCCTTTACGGATGAGCAAACCATCTCGCAGCTGGAACTCGTCGGTCGCTGCCGTGCCCCTGTGCACCTCTGCCATCTTTGCTTGCGCGAAGGAGTCATCCTGCAACGCTCGTCGCACCGCATCCAGGTCAACTGTTGCCGCCGCGCACGCCCACACTGTCGGTGCGAAGATGTGCATGGCGGCCGCTGGCGTTGCCTCCTCCAGATACTGTGGCTTACGGGAGAGAGCATCCGCCATGATGTTGGTGTCCCCCGGGACATACTCTATTCGGAAGTCGAAATTCGCAAAGAACTCAGCCCAACGTATCTGCCTCTGGTTCAGGAACTGTGCCGTGCGCCAGTGCTCTAGATTCTTGTGGTCCGTGCAGACCTGCACCGTGTGCTTGGCGCCGATCAGGAAGTGCCTCCACGCTTTGAACGCTGCATGAATGGCCAGCAACTCCCTGTCCCAGATGGTGTAGTTCTGTTCGGACTTGCTGAGCTTCCTTGAGTAAAACGCTCCCGGCCTCCAAACCCCCTGCGGGTCTTTCTGCAGCAGGACTGCTCCCACGGCTCTGTCCGAAGCGTCTGTCTCCACCCTCATCGGCCTGCTGGGGTTGACATGAAGCAGCTGCTCTTCCGACGCGAAGAGACGCTTGAGTGCCTGAAAGGACTGCTCCGCCTGCTCTGTCCAGATGAACTTCTTTTTCTTGGAGCTGAGCGTGTCCGTGATGGCCGCTGTCTGCATCGCAAAGCCTTTGATAAACTTGCGATAGAAGTTCGCGAAGCCGACAAACCGTTGGACCTCCTTCCGGTTGCGTGGGCTTTTCCAATCCAACACTGCTCGGACCTTGGCGCTGTCCATGGCGAGCCCTTTATCAGACAACTTGTAGCCCAGGAAATCCACCTCGGTCACGTCGAATTGGCACTTCTCCAGCTTGGCGTAAAGCCTATGTTGCTGTAGCCTGCTCAGCACTTCCTTGACGTGTCTGTCATGCTCCTGCTGCGATTCCGAAAAGATCAGGATGTCATCCAAGAAACAGACGCACGTCTTGTAGAGGAGCCCCGCCAACACGTGATGCATGAAAGCTTGAAAAACGTGGGAGCCATTTTGCAATCCAAAAGGCATAACTCTATATTCGTAGGTGCCCAGGGGCGTGAACATGGCTGTCTTCCACTCATCTCCCTCCCGCATGCGAATGAGGTTGTATGCCCCTCGCAGGTCCAACTTGGTGAACACTCTGCCCTTCCGTACCTTTGCGAGGAGGTCGTCGATTCGGGGCATGGGGAAGTCCGATGGCTTGGTCACACTGTTCAAGATGCGAAAGTCCACTACAAGTCTTTTTTGGGGCGTGTCCCGCTTCTTAACAAAGAATACCGGACTGCCCCCCGCTGCCTTGGACTCTCGGATGAAACCGCGCTCCAAATTATGATCTATGAACTCTTTGAGTTCCTGCAGTTCGTCCTCAGACATGGAATACAGCTTCCCTTTGGGTAGCGCCGCCCCCGGCAGCAGGTCAATTTTGCAGTCATATGGTCTGTGGGGGGGTAGCCTGTCTGCCTCTTTCTCGCAGAAAACCTCCAAAAATTCTGCGTACTTGTGGGGGACCGCTTGCAGCGTGCCTAGCTGCAGCTGTGACTCCTCTTCCCCTCCTTCCTGCCTGGGCACGATGCAGTGTTCAGCGCAAAAGGAAGAGCCGAAGGTCAGCTGCCGCTGGTACCAAGCCAGCGTCGGGCTGTGCTTGTCCAGCCAACTCATGCCCAATACAATGGGCGTGTCCGATAGTTGAGTGACATTGAAGCTGATGATTTCCCTGTGATTCCCAAGTCGCATCACCATTGGTGGCGTCTGCTTCACCACTTGCCCCCCTAGCAGCTCCCTGCCATCCACCGTGACAACCTGCAGGGGCAGCGTGGCAGGCAGCAACTGTATAGCGTGCCGGTCGACAAAGTCCTGCCCTATAAAGTCCGCATTGCTTCCGGAGTCAATGGTGATTGGCACGTCCATGGTGATTCCATTGGGCAGCTGGAGCGACGCGGTGAGCTTCACTACCGGTTTGGGCGGGAGGGGGTCCATGGGCTGTAAAATCTCTGGGGACTGCTTCACTGACACGTCTGGTTGGGCCCCAGTGCCTCTTCCTCCAACCAGACTCCTTCGTTTCCCTGCTGTGGTTGTCCTTGCTGCGTTGCTGCAGTTACCATTGCTGAGGCTGCAGTGTGCTTGTGGAGCCTCTGGGGACACTCTTTCGCCATATGCTGTGGATCATCGCAGATGTAACACTTCCTGTTCCCTCTAGGAGGCTTCGCTTTCACTGCTGCCGGTGCTAGGGCTCTGGCTGCTGACTGAGCCCTTGCACCTCCAACCTCCATAGGTTCCGCTCCTCCTCCTGGCGGAGGCGTGGATTGCGCACGCGCTGCTTCTCTGGGAAGGAAGGAGGAGCCCCTGGCTGGTTCGCGCCCTCCACGCCCTTCGTCCCTGCTCCACGGACGTCCTTCCAGCCGCACCCCCACCGCCAGCGCCCTCTGAACGATCTCCTGCGTGGTCCGGGGTCTCTCCCCCCTCGCAATTTCATCTTTAACCGAGCCGTGCAATCCCTCCCAAAACAGGTCTCTTACAGGAGCCGAATCTCTGTCCCATTCCAGGGCACTGACCAAAGCGAAAAAGCGGGCATGGTACTGCCTTACGCTGGCCCTCCCTTGCTTCAGTCCATGTATCTCCTGCCGAGCAAGATCCACGTCAATGCTTGATAAAAAGCACCCATCCATCGCTTTAATAAAGGCATCCGCATTTTGGAGCGCCGGATCATTATCTCTCCACAAATTGCGCAGCCATGCTTTAGCATCTCCATGCAAATGGGACATGATGAATCCCACCTTCTCTTGCTCATCTCTAAAGTCTTTGTTCAGCAGTTGCAGTGCACACATTACATCTGCTCTAAAGTTGGGGTACTGTTGCAAATTCCCATCGAAGTGAGAGACCAGACCGCCTGTTCGTCTCCCCAACCCAATCCCCTCCGGTTTGGGTGTCAGTTGCCCTTGCTTCGTAAGCACTTCCAACCTGACCTGGAGATCCCTGTAGGCGGCAGCTGCGTCCTCCTCTCTCTTCCTGGATGCAAGAGCCTCGGCATTCAGTCGTGTCACTGCTTCTCTGAGTTCCACTATCTGCTGTTCAGCCGTCATGTTGTCTGCCGTTCGTGAGCTCGCTAGTAGGCACCCTCTTTCTCTCCTCTCCGCGAGGACGTAGATGCCCACAATCTAGGGATGGAGCTTACTGTCAGAGCTGCTTCCAGATCCTAGCTCACAGAGGATCACGCTAGCCAGCGATCATTAAATAAAAGTCTTTATTGAGTTACAGTTTCCATTCTCAAGCTGCTGCGTGCAACTCTACGTCTCATGGTTAGATCGGCGAAGCTCCATCTGAGTCTCCGCCCCTTGTACACCAACTTAATATCCTAGCCTTGCTCCACCTTTTCCGCCTGACTGTTCTTCTCTGGGTCCCTCTGCCCCCCGGGGTCTCTTCCTTCCGGGATTCCTCTGACGCTGACGCTGACCCCCCTGACTCTTCTCCCTCCTTTCGGCGGGCTTTAGGACCTGGCTCCCTTTCCGGGCTGCCTACTGCGCCACCTTCCTGTGCATTTGAACTTGGCACGCGCGCCCAACCTTCCACCTTCCGTCTGACCGTTTCTTCGCTCCCCGATGGAGGTGTGGCCACTCCTGACTCGTGCCCTCCCCCCTGTTGTGAGCTGCCAGCGCTTGATCCCTGGCGCCCTTCCTCTTCCCTGCTCTCTGGCGGTGACGCTGGTCCTGATTTCCAACTGCTCCCCTCTGAGTCCCCTCTGGCTCTATCTTCCTGGGGTGTCCCCCTAGGCTCCCCCCTTGCCCTGGCCACTGGTGCTCCTTTCTGTGAATCTTCTGATTCACTGGAAAGACTCGGAGATCTCGGGTCGTCGTCATCACTCATCTTTTCTTCTGCCTCCTCTCCCTCGCTCTCTGTTTCCTCCCTTGCCCTTGCCTCTGCTCCTGAACCCCTGACAACACCTAAACATTTTTTAAGAATAAAAGCACTGGAGTTATGCAACCCCCAAGCCAAGGAGACAAGTAACTATACAACCTTTAGAAGGCATCTGAAGGCAGCCCTGTATAGGGAAGTTTAAAAAAATATTTAATGTTTTATTATGTTTTTATATATGTGGTGGCTAGCACAACCCTGCTGGATGAGCAAGGTATAAATAATAAAATAATAAAATGATGATGGTGGTGATGGAATAGACGGTCCCTATTTTCATCAGTGAAATGTAGGAGAGCATGCCAGCATTTCTGCCTGCCTAGAATGTGTCCTTGAACTCTTATGGTGCTTCTTGGCTGCCTGGATGAGGATAGAAAGGGGAGTGTGAGTATGTATGGGAACTAGCTTAGTGTGTACAGAGGTAGTACAATGGTACCTCTAGTTACGAACTTAATTCGTTCTGGAGGTCTGTTCTTAACCTGAAACTGTTCTTAACTAGAGGCGTGCTTTCGCTAATGGGGCCTCTAACTGCTGCTGCGCCGCTGGCACACCATTTCTGTTCTCATCCTGGGGCAAAGTTCTCAACTCAAGGTAACTCTTCCAGGTTAGTGGAGTTTGTAACCTGAAGCATTTGTAACATGAGCCATTTGTAATTCGAGGTGTATTGTTTTCATATCCACTGCTCCATCATCTGACCCCCACAAACCACAGACCCATGGCCTAGAGGCTGCCTAGAAAGGAATGGCACCCTCAGGCTCTACAGGTTTCCTCATTCTAAATGACACTGCGTGGCACCCATGGCCCCAGGCACCCATGGTCGCAGGGCCAAGCTGGCACGCCTGCCTGTGGAACTTTCCACAGGTATACCAGGGGTCTTTAGGGCAGATGCCGGCCCAATGGCAGATCCTCTCTTGGTATCTTGGAGAACACTTCTGTGTCATCTGAAACCCCATCAGCCAGTTTTCAGCATGGTTTAGGCTTGTAGTGTAACATATCAATATGCATATTTGAAACAATGTAGACATAAACTACATATTAGAAAAGAAATATTGCAGGCATTAAATTTATGCATATCCTCACTCTGGTAATTATATTAAATAACAAACAGCCATTAATTCATTTATGCAGCAGCAAGTTCTTGTTAGGTTTTTTTAAGTTTAAACAATCAGCATTAATAACTCAGTAGGATAGATACTGTATCTGAATGTTTCATGAAATTGTTTATATTTATTTAAGAGGCATTTTAACTAGGGATGCGAGGAATTCATTTAGCCTGCTTTTTGGAGTGGACCAACCTGATCAGAAACTCCCAACTGTGTGTGTGAACACAACCTCTAGTTGGAATTCAACTTCTTCACTTTCTGCAGTCCTCAAAAACTGTGTAGAGAAATATATATTTTTATAAAGGATGCAAACAAAATGCATATTTTAATGGTGAATGCTTTGAAAGTGTATTTTACATACAAAACGTACGCAAAAAGTATACAAAACCTATGCCATGGGATAGAAGGGGACAATTGGACAGAATGGACCTATGATTTAGTATTATTATTATTTATTTATATATTACCCACCCTTCCCCAGCAGATTTAAGTGTGAATTACAACAATTTTAAAATCAGAAATAAAAACAGTTAAAACATATTACATTCACAAGGATATGGTGGGCCCTGAAAACACACAGGTGTCAAAGGTCAAGTAAAGAGGTGCATCTTCAGCATTGCCTAAATTTGTATCAGGAAGCAATTCATACACAAAATTAACAGCAACAACAGCAACATTCTACTTGTCTAGAAGAGCAGCCTAGACCCAAATTTTGGCCAGAGAAGGCCCCTTCCCAGACCTGCTAAAAGAGATGGTTATTAAACCGTTTCTTTAAAAAAACTTCTTTGGATCCGGCTAATATGGCCAAGAGAACAAGCTGGTCATCACAAACACTCTTTTCCAACAACACAAGAGATGACTCTACACATGGACATCACCAGATGGGCAGCATCGAAATCAGATTGATTATATTCTCTGCAGCCAACGATAGAGTAGCTCTATACAGTCAGCAAAAACAAGACCTGGAGCTGACTGTGGCTCAGATCATCAGCAACTTATAGCAAAATTCAAGCTTAAACTGAAGAAAGTAGGAAAAACCACTGGGCCAGTAAGATACAATCTAAATCAAATCCCTTGTGAATACACAGTGGAAGTGAGAAACAGGTTTAAAGATTTAGATTTAGACATAGTGCCTGAAGAAACTATGGATGGAGGCTTGTTACATTATACAGGAGGCAGCAATGAAAACCATCCCAATGAAAAGGAAATGCAAGAAGGCAAAGTGGCTGTCCAACGAGGCCTTACAAATAGCGGGGGAGAGAAGGCAAGCAAATTGTGAGGGAGATAGTGAAAGATACAGGAAATTGAATGCAGATTTCCAAAAAATAGCAAGGAGAGGCAAGGAGGCCTTCTTAAATGAGCAATGCAAAGAAATAGAGGAAAACAATAGAATGGGAAAAACCAGAGATTTGTTCAAGAAAATTGGAGATATGAAAGGAACATTTCGTACAAAGATTACCATAATAAAGGACAAAAGTGGTAAGGACCTAACAGAAGCAGAAGACATCAAGAAGAGGTGGCAAGAATACACAGAGGAATTATATCAGAAAGATATGGACGTCTCATACACCCCAGGTAGTGTGGTTGCTGACCTTGAGCCAGACATCCTGGAGAGTGAAGTCAAATGGGCCTTAGAAAGCACTGCAAATAACAAGGCCAGTGGAAGTGATGATATTCCAGCTGAACTATTTAAAATTTTAAAAGATGATGCTGTTAAGGTGCTACACTCAATATGCCAGCAAGTTTGGAAAACTCAGCAGTGGCCAGAGGATTGGAGAAGATCAGTATACATCCCAATCCCAAAGAAGGGCAATGCCAAAGAATGCTCCAACTACCACACAATTGCACTCATTTCACACGCTAGCAAGGTTATGCTTAAAATTCTACAAGGCAGGCTTAAGCAATATGTGGACGGAGAACTCCCAGAAGTCCAAGCTGGATTTTGAAGGGGCAGAGGAACCAGAGACCAAAATGCAAACATGTGCTGGATTATGGAGAAAGCTAGAGAGTTCCAGAAAGACATCTACTTCTGCTTCATTGACTATGCAAAAGCCTTTGACTGACCACAGCAAACTATGGCAAGTTGCTGGAAGAAATATCAATAACCTCAGATATGCAGATGACACAACCTTGATGGCAGAAAGTGAGGATGAATTAAAGAACCTTTTAATGAGGGTGAAAGAGGAGAGCGCAAAATATGGTCTGAAGCTCAACATCAAAAAAACGAAGATCATGGCCACTGGGTAGCCACCTCCTGGCTAATAGAAGGGGAAGAAATAGAGGCAGGGAGAGATTTTACTTTCTTGGGCTCCATGATCACTGCAGATGGTGACAGCAGTCACGAAATTAAAAGACGCCTGCTTCTTGGGAGAAAAGCGATGATAAACCTAGACAGCATCTTAAAAAGCTGAGACATCACCTTGCCAACAAAGGTCAGTATAGTTAAAGCTGGTTTTCCCAGTAGTGATGTATGGAAGTGAGAGCTGGACCATAAAGAAGGCTGATCGCCGAAGAATTGATGCTTTTGAATTATGGTGCTGGAGGAGACTCTTGAGAGTCCCATGGACTGCAAGTAGATCAAACCTCAGCCCTGAGTGCTCACTGGAAGGACAGATCCTGATCTCAGGCTCCAATACTTCGGCCACATCATGAGAAGAGAAGACTCCCTGGAAAAGATCCTGATGTTGGGAAAATTGAGGGCACAAGGAGATGAGATGGTTGGACAGTGTTCTCGAAGCTACAAGCATGAGTTTGACCAAGCTGCGGGAGGCAGTGAAAGACAGGAGTGACTGGCATGCTCTGGTCCATGGGGTCACGAAGAGTCGGACACGACTAAACAACAACAACAACAATATGGCCAACTATTGCCCAGTCTTAAATCTTCGATTCGTGGGCAAAGTGATTGAGTGGGTAGTTGCTGAACAACTCCAAGCACACCTGGAGGATATGGACCATTTGGATCCCTTCCAATTGGGATTCAGGCCTCACCATGGGACTGAAACTGCCTTGGTCGTGCTGGTCAATGATCTGTTGTTTAGCTGTTTGTCTAGCTGATCTGTTGTCTAGATGTTTCCTAGTTCTGCTGGATTTCTCGACCATGACATTCTTCTGGACTGGCTAGAGGAGCTGGGGCATTGTTATACAGTGGTTCCTCTCCTTCCTCCTGGGCCGTGTTCAAAAAGTGGTGGGGGGGGATGAGTGTTCAGACCCCTGGGCTCTCACTTGTGGGTTCCGTCCTCCCCTCCCCATGCTTTTTAACATCTATATGAAGCTGCTGGGAGAGATCATCTGGGGGTTTGGGCTGGGTGTTCATCAGTATGCGGATGGTACCCAGCTCTACCTCTCTTTTAAATCAGAACCAGTGAAGGTGGTGAAGGTCCTGTGTGAGTATCTGGAGGTGTTTGGAGGATGGATGGCGGCTAACAGATTGAGGTTGAATCCTGTTGAGACGGTGCAATAGCACTTTCTCACCCTGGCTCCATTCTTTTAATGTCACAAAAGGCTTTTCTACTTTGCTCTGCAGTTAAACAAAATTGCACTTTCACTCTTTCTTTGAATGTGAGGTAATCAGAGGTTTCATCTTCTCTTAAATATATTTCACTCAAAGTTCCACATATCTGTGGGCATAAATACAGCATCCAGTTTTCCTCAGGAATATTTAAGTCCTTACAGGTCCGTTCAAAACTAAACAGGAATGCCTGTCCATCATCACCTTTGACGTACTTAGGAAATCTCTTGACATTAGCTGAGGTAAAGTCTCCAACCCCCACCAATGGATGTGGCAGTTCTGCTCTCAGCTTCATTTCCTCCATTCTTAAAAGAAACATGTCTTTTTCATGGGTCATCTTTGCCTCCCTGTCTCTTTCTTCTTGGGCTAATCTGGTCTTTCGTTTTCCACATGAGCTAATCTGCTCTCTCTCTCTCTGCCATATTTCTCTCAAACTGTATCTGTGCTAACTGAATGTCAGCTGCGATTCTGGCCTGTTCAGCTGCTAATTTTGCCTTTGTCCTTTCTTTCTCTGCTTCAACGTTGTTGTTGTTTAGTCGTTTAGTCGTGTCCGACTCTTCGTTACCCCATGGACCAGAGCACGCCAGGCATTCCTATCTTCCACTGCCTCCCGCAGTTTGGTCAGACTCATATTGGTAGCTTTGAGAACGCTGTCTCGTCTTGTCCTCTGTCTTGTCCTCTGTCGTCCCCTTCTTCTTGTACCCTCAATCTTTCCCAACATTAGGGTCTTTTCCAGGGAGTCTTCTCTTCTCATGAGGTGGCCAAAGTATTGGAGCCTCAGCTTCAGGATCTGTCCTTCCAGTGAGCACTCAGGGCTGATTTCCTTAAGAATGGATACGTTTGATCTTCTTGCAGTCCATGGGACTCTCAAGAGTCTCCTCCAGCACCACAGTTCAAAAGCATCAATTCTTTGGCGATCAGCCTTCTTTATGGTCCAGCTCTCACTTCCATACATCACAACCATGGCTTTTACTATACTGACCTTTGTTGGCAAGGTGATGTCTCTGTTTTTTAAGATGTTGTCTAGGTTTGCCATCGCCTTTCTCCCAAGGAGCAGGCGTCTTTTAATTTCGTGACTGCTGTCACCATCTGCAGTGATCATGGAGCCCAAGAAAGTAAAATCTCTCACTGCCTCCATTTCTTCCCCTTCTATTTGCCAGGAGGTGATGGGCCCAGTGGCCATGATCTTCGTTTTTTTGATGTTGAGCTTCAGACCATATTTTGCGCTCTCCTCTTTCACCCTCATTAAAAGGTTCTTTAATTCCTCCTCACTTTCTGCCATCAAGGTCTTAGCCTCATCCTTTCTATTTCAGGGTTGCCCTCAGATGCTGCATCTCCCTGCATTGTGTCACCCCGAGTTTCTTTTGCTTGTAGATTGTTGGCCATTTTCTGACAGAAAAGTTTTCTTCTTTTAATAAAATAACCTCAATACTTTATGAAACTGGTTGTTCTGTATCTGTGGGTACGTTTCTGTGTGGGTTTTAACTTCATATCATGATGCTGCCACCAATTAATATGAGATGGTGCAAAGGCACTTTCTCACCCTGGCTCCTTTGGGCCAGCCCTCAATTAAATATAGTGTGACCACCTCACAGTACACCAATTACACAAATTTCTACAATTTACCCCAGATTATCTAGTGGGGAACTTGTGTGAGGAAAAACATAATGATTTAGAGTCCCAGGCAGGGGTGGATCAAACAAACATGAAAAGTTTTATTAAACAAAGGAAGTTTATGACAAAAAGTGGGTCAGGAAATGAGTTCTTTCAGGCAGAATTCAACCTAGTTACTTTTACTTTAAGATGTCTCAGGCTTAAACACAATATTATAGGTACAACTCTTCTTAAACTTCAGTTACTAAACATCAGTTGGCACACTTCAGGTAGATAAATATTCAGGTTTCCAGAAAAGAGGGTAAAATGTTCAAATCAGTGTCTGTCACTTAGATAATACAATTCTATACCACTTCCTTCACAGCTTAATACTTTGGTTCATGAGCGAGGGGCATTTTTCCTCTCTTAACAATCCCACACTTGAGGTATTATGAATGGTATTACAGACTGAGGAGATTCCCTCTCTCCTTGTTACTCGGTTGGGAATCTTCAGTATCTAGAATAATTCTCCCCTCCTGGCTAGACTGACACCCAGGGAGAAACCAGATCTGTCTCTCCTGGTTCAGACTCAGCCCTCCCATCACACCTCTGACTGGATACCTTCCCCAGACCCTCAGTCTGGTCTCCCTATCCCAGCTGCGAGGCTCTGTCCTCTCCCTATGGATAGTCTCCTCAGAATGTATCTCCTGAAACCTATCTAACCTCTCCAGACCAATCATATCTCTCCCCCAGAACTCTAGCCAATCAGACTGGCTGTTGCCAGTCAACCGTTTGCTGGCAGGGAAAAAACAATAACTTGGTGACCCAACCTGCCCAGCAAACAAACTTTTCCACCACACCTGACAAGTACTGTTTTTGGGGGACAGGGTGTGGGCAGGTGTGGGGGACTCCCTGGTCCTGAATGGGGTAACTGTGCTCCTGAAGGACCAGGTGGGAGTCATTTTGGATTCACAGCTGTCCATGGAGGCGCAGGTCAATTCTTTGTCCAGGGCAGCTGTCTATCAAAAGGTTACCAGATTTTTTTTCAATGAATCTGGGGACACTTTCCAACTTCCTACTAAATGGATGGATTTTGTCAGGGGAATGATGTGTAAATCCAGGGACTGTCCCCGGGAAATGGGGACATCTGGTAACCTTAGTCTATCAGCTCCATCTAGTACGCAGGCTGAGACCCTATCTGCCCGCAGACTGCCTTGCCAGAGTGGTGCATGCTCTAGTTATCTCCCGCTTGGACTTCTGCAATGCGCTCTGTGTAGGGCTACCTTTGAAGGTGACCCAGAAACTACAACTAATCCAGAATGCGGCAGCTTGACTTATATTACCAGACACACTTTATCTTCTGCAGGTAAGCTTTGCTGTTGGTTTATGCATTCATTCATCCATTCAGCCTTTTCAATGCATTATTGCATGTGGGAATCCTGTTCCAGCTGAATTCTAAAATATTGAGAGGTTTTGTTTTTTATAACTTTAACTTTGCTATTACAATTTTTACCAATAGCTGACAAAAAGGGAGGCATGCAGAGATTCAGAAAGCACCTTCCATTGCAATTTTTAAATACCAGGCCTATGCAGGCAATTAAGTATACATCTTTCCACAACAGTTAATTGATGTCCGATTTTATTTTTTAATGGTTTTTATCGTATGGTTTTAGGTATTATTGTAAACTGCTCTGACATTTTTCTATGAATCAGCAGTATATAAATATTTTTAATAAATAAATAAATAAATATGACAAAAGTATAAAAAGGAACACAAAATATACCCTGGAGGTTAGACTGACAAAATTACTAACACAATCCTACTTGTTTGCACATGCCTTAATCTGACTAAGTTCCAGGACGGAGGCTGAGGTAGGTTTGGTTTTTTCAGTGTTAGATAGGACTCTTAAAAAAAAAATCAGCTGTTTAAGGGCTAGTTCCCTTCCTTTCTTGTTCCCCTTACCTTGGGGAAGGTAGAGGAGTTCACAGGCAGCAGGAATACCTCATAGACACAAAAAAGAGTTCATGTCAAGACTCTCATTACCTAGAAATGAAGTATAAAGGTAAAGGTAAAGGGACCCCTGACCATCAGGTCCAGTCATGACCGACTCTGGGGTTGTGGCACTCATCTTGCTTTATTGGCCGAGGGAGCCAGTGTACAGCTTCCGGGTCATGTGGCCAGCATAGCTAAGCCGCTTTTGGCGAACCAGAGCAGCGCACGGAAACGCCATTTACCTTCCCGCCGTTTACCTATTTATCTACTTGCACTTTGACGTGCTTTTGAACTGCTAGGTTGGCAGGAGCAGGGACCGAGCAACGGGTGCTCACCCCGTCGCGGGGATTTGAACCACCCAGCTTCTGATTGGTAAGCCCTAGGCTCTGCAGTTTAGACCACAGCACCACCCGCGTAGATTGTTGGAATTCCATCAGGTCTTCTGATGTTCTACCTTTCCACCAAGTGATTGGAATGCTGTATTCTGAACTTTGCCATGAGTGGGCAGATTAATCTTTCAAGCTAATTCTAATCAGCACCAGGCCACTGTGCACCAGGCCACAGACTGAGTCAGAACTGGGAAGGTGGATAAATTAATTGCCAAGACGAAACGGACTATTCCTCAGCTGTTCCCTTGCCAATTGCTTTCTTTGAAATACCCAGACAGGGAAGGAGGAGAGAGAGCACAGCTTTGTGGCATTCCAGACCAAGACTTCATTACATACATGCAGTGTAACATGTAGTTTGCTAGAAGAAAAAAGCCAGAGAGAAGAGATAAGTGGAGGGGAATGCTACCATTTCGTGTCCCTGATGCGTGGCCATGGCCTGGAGTAAGCAACTGGAAAGGCAGAGAGAGGCCCATTTAGTCTCCTTATTGTTTCAGATATTTTTTTGCTCTGCCCTGTAGTTTTATTCCAGTTAGAAGAATTTCTAAAATGAATTCTGGAACTGGATCATTTGCCATTTGCTTCAGATTTCAACAAGCAAAAATAATCTTGCTGGAAACATAAAGATTATTGTTTGTTTGTTTGTTTGTTTATACATACTTATCATTATCATCATCATCTTTTGTCACTTTTTCATGCAAAGTGACTTGTAACATAATGCAGAGTACAAAACAGAGTACAAAACCCTGAAACAATATAAAAAATCTAAAAGCGCAAGTAGGGGGAAAAGACATAGAAGAAACTGAAAAGGAACTGAAAGCTGTTGCAAACTATGCATGCAAGATGCTCTGTAAAATATTTGGAAGCAAAATAAAAATAAAAATGATGGAAGATTCCTAGCAGATCTGTTTCATTTCAGAAGCAATTCTAGGTAATTCCAAATTCTGATGCCCAGAGAGATTCAGAGGAGCAAATTTTCCAAAACATCCATACTTAAAGACTCTTGCCCAGGAGCTTGAATATATTTGAAGTTGACCCTGAACATATGCCCAAGAATTCAAGGCAAGTTGAATATGATCCCAGGATCATACTTGGTGCATGTGAACATGCATCTATGTTTCAACATGAGACAGCTCAGGACTGGTTCACACATGCAAAGCTACCCCTTGATGACTACATAATGGACTCCATTCATTCATCCAATGGTTCAGCCAGGGCCAGCATACACATGAGGTGAGATAATGTGACTGCTTCAGGCAGCAGGATCCACAGGGGCAACAGATCCAAGGAATATATCACTTGCTGCTGCCGCCAGGGTGGCAGCAGCAGCTGTGGCATGCTCCTTATTCCTGATATCTTCATTCACCTCTTCTTCCCTGGCTGGGGGAGAGCCATTTATGGCTCAGGTGCCAAAATGTATTGGAGTGGCCCTAGATTCAGCCCTAAATTATTTCTCTCCAAAGGGGAAAAACTGTAGTGGTGATAAGGAATCTGTGGCCCTCCAGATGTTGCCTAGCAGTCAAGGATGGTTGGAGAAAGACTCTGGCAACATCTGGAGAGCTATAGGTTTCCCTGCTGGAAAAGGGAGGGTCCTTATGGCATTCAGTAAGAGATACTGGAAGGGGCTGGGTACTGGAATGTGCTATCAACACATGTAGAAAGGGTGAGTCAAGTTGCTTCAGCTCCAGGGAGAGCCAGACAGGAAATAGGCAGAGATTAGCAATGTAAGCAAGGCTTGTTTGTTCTCTAAACACTATTAAGTAAGAGTCCAGCATCAAGAATTCAGTACCCTGGGGCTGGACTAAGCTTCTTTCCATGATGCTGACTCCTCTGAGGAGGATAAAGAGCTGACTCCTCTGAGGACTCTGAGGAGTCTTCTGGCTTTATGTGGGAGAGGGCTGAGAGGCAAATGGGGAGGAAACATGTCTGACTCCAAAGGGCACCAAATATGGAACAAATACAAGGGCTATTGCTATCCCACAATATGGAATTGGATGTCTTTAAAAGAGATGAGATAAATTAATAAGGAATAAGGCCAGCAACAGCTACTAGTCACAACTATATTCTTCCACCACTGTCACAAGCAACATGTCAAGGAGATAAAGAACAACACAACTTTTAGAAGACATCTGAAGGCTTGGGTAGTTTTTTAATGTCTGATGTTTTATTATGTACTGGAAGCTGCCAAGAGTGGCTGGGGAAACCCAACCAGATGGGCAGGGTATACCTGTTGTTGTTGTTGTTGTTGGTGGTGGTGCAGAGTTAACTTTGAAGCTTAGCTCTTACACTTGCTTTCAGAATGTATGGAGCAAGTTGAATTGCAAATTCCTCTCCTGGCTCTACAGAGGAGCAGGACCCACACACAACTGGGAGAACAGGTTGTGAAGGATGGAGCAAGACCTGCATGAAAACCCCAGGAGGAGTCCTGTCTTCGGACAATGAATTTTTGAAGGGTGACTGCCCAACCTGGCCTTCAAGGACATCAACCTCAACTCCTGCAACACCTTCAAGGTGAGCCACTGCCTCAGCATCCCCGAGCAGCTGGGAGGCATCACCCGCTCCATCTTCGGCAAACTGTTCAGGAGGAACTGCCTTACCAAAAAGACAAAGGAAGTCAAACCTGCTGTCGACAGTGCTCCTGACTGGAAGTTGTTTGGCAAAGTCCCACCAAAAGAAAACCTACAGAAAGACTCTAAAGTAATTCAGCAGAGGTGTGAGGAAGTGCAAAGAAAGGGAAAGAGCCTTGCTTCCCTCCACCCTCAGCTGAGCAAGTAGCCTCTCCCAGGGCATGACTTTAAGAACAGCAGAAGCAGCTGGGAAGGGAGAAAAGAAGGGGGGAATAGTTTTATAAGTTGTGTGTTGTTTCTCAATTTGATCCTTTTACATGGTTTTGTATGTATTGTGGTATTTTATGCATTGTGACGCAGTTATTTCTATTGAATAATTTCTAGTAATTATTTATTGTACTTGTTAAGAGTGAATTTCTGTTCAATTATTATTTGCTGATGCTTTGAGAGTTAATTTTATTGTGTACTATTATATTCCAATAGATTGTTGAATATTACTTTCTTTGATATGTCATTCCACTTTAAAGTTATGTTTTATGATGACTTTCTGTATTATTATAAGGTGTGTGTTCTTTGCTATATATTTTGTTGCTGTGTAAGCCACCTTCTACACACTAATGCAGAAAGGCAGTATACAAAATAAACGTGAAATGGAAAAATGAAAGGGAAATGTCTCTGAATATCAGTTGCCAGGAATCACAAGTGGGGGAAGTTGCTGTCTAATTCCTGCTTGTGGGCTTCTTAGAAGCATCTGGTTAGCCACTGTGAGAACAGGATACTGGACTAGAAGGGTCTTTAGCTTAACCTAGCAGGCTCTTCTTGTGCCCTCACCAGTTTGTCCTCATCAGTTTATTGCTCACTGAGCAACAGTATGCTGTTGCTCAGCTGTCATTCCAATTGCACAAAGTGAACAAGAAATTGTCAGAAGTGTTGTCAATGATGAGTGTTATATTTGGACTGATACAGCAGGGCTCCTCTTACGTTCTTAATGTTTGAGGAAGGTGGACAAAAGCTTCAAACCAAAGTGCACTACATTGCTTTTTCCCTGTTTGAAAAGCCTTTTTCCCTGTTTAAAAAGAATCTCCATACTGCTCTTTAAATCTACAAGACCTGGACATTCAAAGAGCAGCTTGAGACTGTTTGCAAAAGTGCTTTTAAACAGCCCCATGCTGTTCTTTGAACCTCCAGCAAAGTAGCAGTTGGGACTTCACTTTAAGCTCCTGATTGTCCCTTTGAACACCCATGCTTACATGCTGCACACCTGATATCATGTATGCTGTCGGGTGTAATGTGGGTGGGCTTGACTTGCCCAAAATGGTCTTGTGGGCCTGGCAGACCAAGTTCAACAGGGAGGGGGCTTGGCTGACTGCAGCTGGAAGAGGGGTTCCTCAAAATTGGACTCACTAATGTGAATGGATATATGCCATGCATCTAAGCCATTGAAGACCACTAACAGAATTATGTAGTCCTAACCCTAGCCCCAACTCTGGAATCAAGTTGTTAAGGGCCTCATAAATGAATACAAGATCCTTGAACCTGGCCAGGTAATGTATGGGCAGACAGTATAAGCTTTTGAGCACCAGAGTTATGTGCTTGTGATAGTTTGCCCCATTTTGCACCAGCTGGAGTTGCCAGACCAGACCCAGGGGTAGCATACCCACCAACATTTCTTTGATGAAAATAGGGATGTCCTAGTCCATTATAATAATTTCATATGACTGGTTTGCCCAGCCACTCCAGGTGGCTTCCAACATATATAAATACATAGTAAAACTATACAGGGCTGCCTTCAGATGTCTTCTAATGGTTGTATTGTTACTTATCTCTTTGGCTCGGGAGTCACACAACTCCATATCTGCCAACATTTCTCTAATGAAAATAGGGACGTCCTAAGGAAAATTGGGACATTCCAGGATCAAATCAGAAACTGGGACAGCTTCAGTAAATCTGGGACTGTCCCTGGAAAATAGGGACACTTGGAGTAATTAAGTTCTTACCCCGAGGTACTACTGTATACAAAACAGTTGGCACTCTATTTCTGAGTTAGTGGAGTCTGTAAACTGAAGCGTCTGTAACCTGAAGCGTCTGTAACCCGAGGTACCACTGTACCTTCTTATCATTCTAGTTGAAGACACTGGAGAGTGGTACCTCGGGGTTAGGGTTAGGGTTAGGGATCATGTAAAAGGATCAAATTCTTACCCCAAGGTACCACTGTATACAAAACAGTTGGCACTCTTTAAAGCAGAGATAGTGAGCTCTGGCCCTCCAGATATTGCTGGATAATAACTCCCAAAATCCCTGACTATTAATGCTGACTGGGATAGATGTGAGTTGGAAGTCCAACATTTGGAGAGCCACAGGTTCCGCACACTTCATTCTTCCAAAACTAACAAGCCTGTCCCAGGAGAGCCACGTACTATCGTTTTGCAAAAACATTGCTGGCCAACTATTTATTTCTTGCGTCACTGATACAAGTGGGCTGTGTGCGCCCCTGCTTGTGATGTTTGCCAGCTCTGCCTACCCCCATCACTAACCTCCCAGAACCCCAGAAGCTTTCATTACCATTCACCCCCATTATATTTTATTAAAGTTTTTTCATAATACAATAAAAGAAAAAAAACCACTATGTCTGAGCCTGGAGACCTCTCAGAGACTTAATCTAAATCCATTCCAGACTGCACTGACCCTTAACTGTCTAGTGTCTGGTATGAAACAAATCAACTGTAGGAGGTGGCTGATTGCCCTCATCCAGTCCAGACCACAGATAGGGAGCCTGTAACCTTCCAAATATGGTTGGACTCCCAACTCCTTACAGCCCTAGCCTGAATAACCAATGGTCAAGAATGATGGGAGTTGGAGTCCAACAATTGTCTGAAGGACCAAAGGTTCTCCACCACTGGTCTAGACCTCTGAAGTTGATCTTCAAGTCAAATATACACAGCCTTAGTCATAGTCAGTTTAAAATGCTGCCACTCGCCCAGGACTCATCATGAAGTGGTATATCACAAAGGGCAAGGGAGGACGGATGCACTGTGCTCTTGAGCACTGACTCAGGATGGCCTATAACATGCTCTCTGAGGGGGAAGAAGAATCAAGGAAGTTTGGTTCATGGTTGCCTAGGAACCCCTCAAAAAACAAGCTTCAAGGCAGCAAACCAACCAGTTACACATTCCTCATCTTCTTTCTGTTAAGTTGTGGGTGAACATATCAGATGACACAGCGATTCTTCAAACAGCTCTTGTTTATTCACAGGCCAGAACTGAACTGAACTGAAGGGTTCAGCCAGCCTGCTTATATAGAGCTCCACTCCAACACAACAGTAACCACTTTCTGTAACTATCCAATCACTGAACGTCACTTTTAATCCCTTATTTGCATATGTGGACCTGAGTGAAAACTAACTACAGTATCCCCCTGCGGGCCCAGGTGAGAACTTCAGTACATAACACCCCTCCCCACCGAGATAAGGCGTTAGTTGCAATCGTAATGGTTTCCTTATATACAGCACTACACGTAATGGTTCAATTAGGCACAAAAGCATATCGTTTCCATTTCACTTACTTCCATTAGACCGACAGTGTTACATGTCCAACAACATAGTCCTTTAAATAAGTTGGGCCCTTGGAAACTCTGCCAGACCGCCGGGGTCCGGGGGGGCCGCCTGATTCTTGCTGAGGCTGTGGTGCGACCCTAGGTGGCGTTGAAACCAAGTCCCCTGGATCCACTGCTGTGGGTGGAACCTCCGCGAGTGGAGTTGGCGGAATGTCAGGCACAGCAGTGGTCTGAGTCTGTGGGAAGTCTGGCAGACCCTCTAAAGCAGCTTGGTTCGGCTCCATGCCCGCAGTTTGCAAGAGAGGTATAGGTGGAGCCTCGCCATCTGTAAGTGTCTGTTCCGGAGCCACGAGCACAGTTGGGGGTACCATAGTAGTGTCCAAGTCCCCAACCCTGCGCCTAAGCTGGTCTATGTGCCGGTGCCACAAAGGTCCGTTTTCCAGTGCCACCTGGTATGAGCAAGGTCCAGTGACTCCCACTACTGTGGCTGGCACCCAAGGAATGTCCCCCACAAAGTTCCAGGCGAAGACCTGGTTGCCTGGAACAAATGACCGTGGTGCATTGGCACAGCCTGAGGGTTCAGCCACAGCAAAGTCTGGGTGCAGCCGGTCGAGCGGGGACCTGAGGTGGCGGCCCATAAGCAGATGCGAAGGCCACAGTGGCAGCTGAAACAGGTGCTGCCAGAAGATCCTCAGTCAGGAGGAGCGATGAAGCAGGAGCCAGGTCTTCCACAAACACTGGAAGAGGGCAACGGCTGAGGGCGTCAGCATGGCCCATCGATTTTCCTGGGCGATGGACGAGCTGGTAGTGGTAGGCAGCCAGGAAAACAGTCCATCGCAGCAGAGGACCGATGCAGTTGGTCGATCACCAGCAAGGAGGCCCAGGAGAGGCTTGTGGTCGGTGATGAGGTCGAAAGTCCTGCCGTAGAGGTATTCATGGAACCTCTTCACTCCAGCCACAAGTGCCAGTGCCTCCTTGTCGAGCTGGCTGTAACTCCATTTGGTCGGAGATAGCGTCCTGGAAAAGTAGGTGAGTGGTGCTTCTCTTCCGTCTGGAAAACGGTGACTGAGGACAGCGCTGATGCCAAAAGGTGAGGCGTCGCAGGCAAGGACCAGTGGCCTGGCTTAACGGTACTGTACCAGCACACTGTCCAATGAAAGGAGAGCCTTGACCGTGTTGAAGGCCACCGTCTCCCAATGACCCCAGGACCAAGGTGTCTTCGTGCTGAGGAGTCTCCACTTCCATCGTTCTGCCCAGACACTGAGGTCCAGCGCTGAGGGCCTTCTGGCGGTTCCCTCACTGTGAGAAGCCAAGTTACAGGGAACCAGGCAGAGGGCCTTCTCGGTAGTGGTGCCCGCCCTGTGGAACGCCCTCCCACCAGATGTCAAAGAGAAAAATGACTACCAAACTTTTAGAACAGTTACAGATGGGTAGCCGTGTTGGTCTGCCATAGTCGAAATAAAATTTTTTTCCTTCCTGTAGCACCTTAAAGACCAACTAAGTTAGTTCTTGGTATAAACTTTCGTGTGCATGCACACTTCTTCAGATACACTGAAAAAAGTATCTGAAAGTATTCTTCAGATACACTGAAAAAAGTATACACTGAAAAGTTTTTTCAGTGTATCTGAAGAAGTGTGCATGCACACGAAAGCTTATACCAAGAACTAACTTAGTTGGTCTTTAAGGTGCTACAGGAAGGAAAAAATTTTTATTTAAACTTTTAGAAGACATCTAAAGGCAGCCCTGTTTAGGCAAGTTTTTAATGTTTAATAGGTTATTGTATTTTAGTGTTTTGTTGGAAGCCGCCCAACCTCAACCCACCCAGGTCGACTTGGCCTGCCACACCCACCCCTTCCCCCCCACACCCAGGCCTGTCACCCACTGCCTGCCACCTTACATTCAGCGCCCTGCCACTGCCACCACTGCAAGACTGCCTTGGCAAGGCTGCTGCCTCCTCCTCTGTGAAGGCCAAGGCTTTCTGCTCCATCTGCTTTGACAATCGCCAAAGTGATCCCAGAATGCACTCTGGCACCAGTCTGCCAGTCTTAAATGGGACATTCTGGGATCCAGAAGCCACACTTAAAATGAAACAGCAACCCCTCATTTATCTCAGCTGTTTTGTTTCCTCTGTGAAATGTGAGCTGGGGAGTTGGGCCAAGAGCCAAGTGTAAGCATAGCCCGAGGGTCCATTGCTCTTTCCCAGGATCAAATACTTGTGGCTTGTTTATGAGCTTCGATCCTGCTGGAACCAGAAACTGACATAGCAGAATGCCTACAAGCATCATTAACATTCAGTCTGTCTTGAAGTTAGACACGGGCCCTGTGTATCAACTCTTTGTGCCAGATCTCCCTAAGTAAAGGTAAAGGACCCCTGACAGTTAAGTCCAGTTGCGAACGACTCTGGGGTTGCGGTGCTCATCTCACTTTACAGGCCAAGGGAAACTTCCCTGAACAGGGCTGCCTTCAGATGTCTTTTAAAAATAGGATAGCTACTTATTTCCTTCACATCTGAAGGGAGGGTGTTCCACAGGGTGGGCGCCACTACCGCCACTGTCTCATTTTCTCTCCAGTTCCAAATGTCTAATGTTGCATGCTGTTTCAGTTTATCGTGCAAAGTTATTTATGGTGTAGCTGTCAACGCACCATCACCTTATTGAGGAAGCATGGATAAAATTAGCTGGCCATGTGCAGGCAGCCCACACCCAGATGCAAGGAGATGTCCAGTGGAAAATAATTAATGGAAGCGTGCAGCAACTGCAAGCAGGAAGTATCCTGGACAGGTCTTTTCCTCTTTTTATTACATGATGCACCCTGACAAAAGACCCTGCATTGTTTCTGAAGACTTTCTGCCCTGCTTGATGCACACCCTGACAGACACAGAGTCTGGCCTTGCAAGCACTCAGGAAGAAATCAGCACAATACACGTAACTTGCCATTAAACCACTGGCAGTATTAAATTCTAAACATCTGGTTTCTTGGAGTAAAATAGGGCTTTTGTAAAGCTCTACATTCTTTTACGGAGAGCCATGGTGCAGTGGCAGAG
This sequence comes from Podarcis pityusensis, assembly GCF_964106645.2. Lineage (NCBI taxonomy): Eukaryota > Metazoa > Chordata > Lepidosauria > Squamata > Lacertidae > Podarcis > Podarcis pityusensis. Next base: position 203,465 of record NC_138045.1, on the reverse strand, counting down.
CAAACATTTTATATGCAGAAGGTCTTGGGGTTTAAGCCAGAACATCTACATGTAGAGCTGAGAAATTTCTGGGCAGCCTCTGCCAATCAGTGTAGATGATGCTGAGATAGATGGACCACTTGTGTGGTTTGATACAACACAGTTTCTTATCTTCATCTTATTCCACAGTGTGGTTTTGTTTGTGGTTGCTGTTTTAGTTTCAATATTAATTGAAATAACTGCTGGTTCTATTTACATTTTGATACATTTCACTCCTATTTGTTTGTTTTTATTGGTATTTTTAATGAGTATTTTATAATGTTTAGGTTTTTATTGATTAAGTGGCATATAAATCTTGTCAAGTAATTACATTTTAAAAAGTTTTAAGTTGTTTAACTGTTGATGGGACACTACAATGAGAAGAGAAACCAAGAAACAGTTTATTCTGCAAATACAGTGGTACTTCAGGGTAAGTACTTAATTCGTTCCGGAGGTCCGTTCTTAACCTGAAACTGTTCTTAACCTGAAGCACCACTTTAGCTAATGGGACCTCCTGCTGCTGCCGTGCCGCCGGAGCATGATTTCTGTTCTCATCCTCAAGCAAAGTTCTTAACCCGAGGTAATATTTCTGGGTTAGTGGAGTCTGTAACCTGAAGCATATGTAACCTGAAGCGTATGTAACCCAAGGTACCACTGTAATTAGAACAAAATGAAAATGTACAAATGATTGGTCTCTACATGTGAAACCTTCTCTTTCAGCTGGTTTGTGCATACACATGGGGGGAAGGTATCTTTGTCACATTCTACCTTTACTACCAGAGGCAGGAAGCTTCTGAATGTCAGCTGCTGGGAATCACAGGAAAGGGGAGTGCTATTGCCCTCCAGTCCTCCTTGTGGTCTTCTTTCTTAGAGGCATCTGGTTGGCACTCTTGAGAACAGGATGGTAGAGTAGATGGGGGGTTGCCTTGATCCAGCAGGGCTCTTTTATGTCCTTATTTTCTAATGTCCGGCACAAGATCTCCAATATGTATGAGCTTATTAATTCAAAGAACCAATTCATGCAGAATCTTGGGTCTGTGTGCAGCACATTCACCATTAGGTTTATGGTAGAGATGGTACATATTTTCACCTTAACCATGCAAATTAAGTGCTTAGGTACCCAACATGTTGCCTCCATATACTGTGGACTACAACTCCCATCACTCCTGACCACTGACCTTGCTGACGTTGGAAGTCCATAACAAGTGAAGAACACTCTCATCTTATGCACATTTCAACCACGTTAAATGTGCATAAATAAAGTCCCAAGCAAGGCAAATAATTCAAAAGCCCTTTTCATGCTGGGTCCACTTGGGTTTACCTGTCAGGAAAAGAGCTTTGAAGCTCTTGGCCTTGCTTGTAGGCCAAGGCCTGCTCAGCACAGCAGCTCTGGGAGCTCTGGGGATGAAGCAGACGGAGAAGCCACTGCAGGGCACCCACTCCTGCCACCAGGGAAGCAGCAGCAGCTTCTGGCATGATCTCACTTGCTGCCACTATTGTCATTTCTCCTGTAGGGTTGCCACCCGTCCCTTAGAAAAATGGGACAGTCCTGTTTGGGGGGTAAGAGTCCCCTGTCCTGTTTGGCCCCAAATTTGCCCTGTTTTTTTAAGTCATACCAATAAAAAAAATTGTTTGGCACTCACCCAAACTTGCTTGTCTCATGCACGAGCAAATTTGTTAGATGCTTGAGCATTTAATTTGTTGAGCCCACCCTCTCCTCCAAAGCTGGCTGATTGACGCTCCAGGCTAGCCAATAGTAGAGCAGCAGCCTTTTCAAAGAGAAACAGCATGGCCAGCTGAAGCAGGGAGGCAGAGCAGTGCGGAGCTTCCGTAAGGAGTCTGCTGATTTGGTTTTGTTTGCAAGATGAAACACATGAAACGCATTTGTTTTGATGCACTACCTTTTTAATATTAGTGTTATTAATATTAGTGTTTTGTCCCAGAAGCTCTGGTGTGTGTGTGATCACTGATCAACTGTCCTCTATTAATCCTGCCAATTAATTGTTTTTTAAAGATTCTCTCCCCCCCACCCTTCTGACACACAAATGCATATCTATGATGGCACATGCCACCTGCAATTGTTAGAATTGGTTGTGGGTTTTTTAAAAAGTCATTTCCCCCCAGCACTTATTATACCCCTCTATTGCAGACCAACCTTGTTACCCCCTACATTATGCAGGGGGCGGAAGCAGAAAGTGGCAGAATTGTTAGAACTTAGTGACTTTCCTCTAGGCAAATGCTGAAACTCCCAATGGTGACCTGCTATGGGAAGCCGTTCCTGTTTGTTTAAATAGGCAGCACTGGGTTGGCCCAAGGCATTTTGCTACCTGAGAAAGAACAGTGGTATAACAATCAATCATCCATCCCAGAGGTCTCTGTGTATTATATCTCTGGGAAATGAATGTGGGGAGGGGGTATCCAAACAAACTAGGATTCTTTAGGAGACTCCATGACTATTAATGTGGTATAAGAGTGCTTTAAATGATACTTTAGTTAAAAGCCCTGCAGTGCAGGGGGTTGGACTAGATGACCCTCAGGGTTTCTTCCAACTCTACAATTCTATGATTCTATGAATGCCTATAGATAACAGATGAGGGTTTTTTTAAACACCAGGTGGTTGAACTTGACTGACTATAATGTGTGTGTGTGTGAGAGAGAGAGAGAGAGAGAATGAATGAATTGGCATTATCAGCTATATGGAAAGGGATGTTGGAGGCAAAGCCCTGTTTGCAAGAGAAACAGAATCTTTCTTTCTTTCTTTCTTTCTTTCTTTCTTTCTTTCTTTCTTTCTTTCTTTCGCTGGGTTTCTACATTTACCAGTATTTTTGGTCCCCCAATTCTCCCCTGACTCGTCCCATATTTTGCCTATCCCATCGCTTATTTTGCCCAACCAATGGTGGCAACCCTACCTGTGGCAGCCGGATGCCCACTGCCCACCCCACTACCACTGGAGAAGCAAGGAGAAGTGACTGTGACTTCTGAATGACCACAATATCTCGTGGACCTCTCATGAGATTTTGCTGGAAGACGCAGCCATGTGACCCCATAAGCAAGGCTGTTGCAGAGGAAGAATAGAGGGGGGTCAGCATCTTCACTCAGGTGGTGAAATGGGATGGGCAGCACGCCTGTGGTATATGTAAGATGGAGAATATTATTCCTGTTGTACAGAAATGAATCTATTTGCTGTTGATACTTGCAGCAGCAGCAGCCTTACAACTGGAAGAAGGTCTCTGGCCTTTTAGGGGCCATTGCCTGCAGATGGTCTGGCGCATGATTCAGTGACAGGGCTTTGCAGAATTACATGCTTATGTTACATCATGATTCACCATAAAGTTCAAAGCGGGCTTTTCCTTTACTGCTGGAATTTCACATTTAGACTAAGAAGTTCTAAGACAGAGGGCTGATATTTCAGCCAGCCTTGATGCTCTGCCGCTTCCCATTTAGCAAATGCATAGCCACCAGTTCCAGGCCTACCTCCTTTATGCTCTGTAAAGCAGAGAGTTGCCCAGTCTCCACGAAGATGCAGAGAGCTGGCCTGGTGTTTCTGCCGATCAGGAGGTGAAGCCTACTGGTGTGTAATTTTAGACATACAACATTCATCTAAAACTGGGCTCATCCAAGACTTGCTTTTGTGATACATTCCTAGGCACAGGTCTGTACTTCAAAGCTTCCTGTCCGCATGTACTGTTTTTTGCCCTGGCACTTTCTCCACAGAAACCTGTTCTCTATCACTGAATCAGAGCAAATGGCAATCCATGGAAAACACAAATCAGCGTTAAATAGCAAGTTTTCCTGGGGAAAGCAGATGGGCAAAGAAAAAAGCACTCAGACATGGACCAGGAAAGCATGGACCTGTGCCTAGAAAGTGCAGGTCAAAAGGTGAGTGTGGATGAACCCTCAGAGTTAGTTCTACAGTTAGACTATGGGGCAATACTTAGGGTTCCCACTCCACTCAGAGGGTCCAGCATCATTCAGGAGGGGAAGCAACCCCCATTTATTTTTTTTTAAAAGGCTTTGGCATCCACCTTACTTTAAATAGGAAGCGACTGAAGGTTGTTGCACCAGCTGCCACTGGTGCTGCTTAGGGATAGAAAGGAAATTTGATTCAGTTCACATTTAAAAACAAATCTAACTGATTTGCACTTTTTGGAACGATATGTGAACCGAAAAACAACCATTCTTAAAAATTCACATTTCTTAGAATTTTGCAATGCAGTTCTCCAGACAAGTAACGTGTTCTAAAATGCATCTACTAAGGTAACTTGTATGCATAGGTTAGTTTTTTTTAAGATTTTCACAAATATTAGAGAATAAATTTTATAGAAAATATGCTTTGCATACAAAATGTGTGAATTTGCACGAAAAGGTGTAAGCTACAGCTTAGGGTCAATTGGTATGTTATGTTGGGGGTTTTAGGTCTACACCTAATAATTGTCTATGTATACCTAAGAATGTGAAGTTTGAGTACAACCAATCAGTGTACACTCACCTGGAAGCCAGGATTGGGTATGACTCCCACACTGTACCTACTTTCTGGTCCCTGATAAATCACTTGCCTAATTTTTGCTTTTGTGGGGATCCTGATCATAATTCTGAATTTCAGTTGCTAGAGCTTTCATTTGCTAAGCTTTCTTTCTCCCCCAGCCCCAGTTAAATTTCAGAATTGGGGGAGTAGATGTATATTGTCTCTCAACATAAATGGATCTAGATGTATGTGTAAATGAATACCAAGGCACTATGCATTTTACAGTCTGCCATTACTGTCTGTGAACTGTCCTGAGACCTCCAGGAGTAGGGCAGTATATAAATTTAATAAATAATAATTACAATAATTACACCCAATGCAGTTGCTGAAATATGCTCAGAAATGGCCACCTGGAGCTCAATAGAGCTAATCTGAAAACAAAAGGTGAGCTTTAGCAAGCCCCAAAACTCTCAGGAGAATGCCCTTCTCTCTGCAGGGGCAGATTTGGAGAGTGGGAATAACTCCTGTGGGTCCTCATGATTCACCCTCTGCAGTCCATTTCTAACCTTCCCCATAGGTGAAACAACAGTAAAGAGCCTGCAGATGTATAATTAGGGAGTAGGAGCAGAAGGACAATTCTATGGGTCATCAGTGGAGAGGGGGTAGATTTCTGCTTTCACCTACCCAATTTTGCCCATCTCACCCCTTTGAAACTATGTTCCATGAGGGGGATGAATGAGACTGCTGAGATGAGCACAATTTTTCAAAGACCCTCCTTTGGCTCAGAGAAAAATTCTAAACGTTTCCAATTTACCTCTACTGTCAGAGGCAATATGCCTCTGGATATCAGTTGCTGGGAACCACAAGTGAGGAGGATGCTATTGAGCTTGAGTTCTGCTGCAGACTTCTCACACTTGGTTGGCCAGTGTGAGAACAGGAATTCTGGACTAAATTGGTTTTTAGCCTAATCCAGCAGGGTTATTTTTAGGATCTTTTTTGCTGTGGAAGAACTCAGGCAGTTTCCAACTTAATTTGAGGGAAGCATTGAGAATCTCACTCACTTCTTTAAACAAGAGCAAGACCAAAGTAATTGAGAAAAATCTGGATAATGAAGAAAGGAAACTACTACAAGAAAAACTGGGCCTAGATTTTGTGAAAAAAGTTAAATATTTGGGGGTGAACCTGTCTGGAAAAAAATTGAATTTATATAAAGATAACTGTCAGGGAACTGCCATCGGAAGGAAGGGAGGTGAAAGGGCTCACACAGGTTGGGAGAGACTCAGCAGCTGAAGAGGGAACCAGTAGGGGGAGAGGAGGTGAGCTGAGGGAAAGTAAGCTGGAGGGATGGCTCAGAGACACTTCCAGCGAAGACAGTGGGGAGGTTTCAGGACCTCCTGTAGGGACACCCACTCCTCGCCGGAAACTGTCACGCAGAGAGTCCAGAAGACGTGTTTCCGTTAAGGAGCTTTTATGTTGGAAGCGATTCCGAAAGCAACCACTGTCGGAATCTGCCAGCGACTGACGGAGCCATGTTTAAGGGGCTCCGTTACAGACAGAGGTTTGCAAACTTGACCAAACTCTGAGGGACTTGGATTTTACACACAAGCAGCTCATCGTCCCATCACAATAACTATGAGAAATTATGGAATGAAATTAAAAGAGAATTAGAGGTATGGTCAAACCTAAAATTGTCATTAATGGGCCGGATTTCTGTGATTAAGATGAATGTGCTGCCAAAGATGCTCTTCTTGTTTCAAGCCCTCCCAGTTATAGATAATGCGAAATGCTTTAAAGAATGGCAAAAAGCACTCTCTAGATTTATCTGGCAGGGGAGGAAACCCAGAATTAAACTTACGGATTCTAAAGAAAGAGGGGGATTCTCCCTGCCAGATTTAAAAATCTATTTTGAAGCTGCTGCACTTTGTTGGATTAAAGAATGGATGCAATTAGAACATACAGATCTATTAGATTTGGAGGGATTTGATAACGTGCTTGGTTGGCATGCATATTTATGGTATGACAAGGTAAAAGCCCATAAAGCATTTAAAAACCATGTAATTAGGAAATCGTTGTATAATGTTTGGATAAAATACAAAGATCTTTTAGAAAGAAAGACGCCCAGATGGCTCTCACCAATGGAGGCAAAGGCCCAGAAAAAATTAAATATGGATACCAAATGGTTGAGATATTATGATTTATTAATAGAGGAAGAAGAAGGTTACAAATTAAAACCATTTGAGCAAGTTAAAGATAAGCTAAATTGGCTACATTACCACCAGATTAACGAATTGTATAAACTGGATAAGAAAAATGGTTTTGCTTTTGAAAAATCCAAGTTGGAGACGGAGTTGTGGGATACTAAAGGTAAAAATTTATCTAAAATGCTTTTGTTGGAGTGGCATACAAAAGATGAACAAGTTAAATCTGTGATGGTAGATTGGGCAAGAGATGTAGGACATAATATAATGTTTGAAGACTGGGAAAGTTTGTGGAAGTAAGGGGTCAAGCTCACCGCATGTACTTTGTTAAAGGAAAATATAATGAAGATGATGTATAGATGGTATTTGACTCCTGTAAAATTAGCAAAGATATATCATAATTGTGACAATATATGTTGGAAATGTAAAGAAAAGGAAGGAACGTTTTATCATATGTGGTGGACCTTTCCCAAGGTGAAAGACTTCTGGGAAAAGATTTATAATGAATTGAAAAAAATGTTGAAATATACATTTATAAAGAAACCAGAGGGCTTTCTTCTTGAAATAACAGGCTTGGAATTGCCAAATAAAGATGTTAAATTATTTTTGTATGTCACAACTGCTGCTCGTATTTTGTTAGCTAAAAAGTGGAAAACCCAAGAATTACCAACAGTAGAAGAATGGCAGATGAAGATGATGGATTTTTCGGAGCTAGCCGACCTGACCGGAAGAGTCCGCGACCAGAAGGAGGAGGAATATCAGGAAGAATGGAATAAATTTAATGATTATTTAGTTAAATTTGTTAAGTTAAACTAACCGGAAATAGCTTGCAGATACTTAATGGGCTTAGGATTTTATTTATGTTAAGTGATAAATTAATATGTTTAACTCTATAAGGAGAAGATAATGTTTAAGTTAAATTTCAAAAAATTGGGATTTGGAAAACCGTTACAAGGACATGCAATGAAATTCAACCAAGGGGAAGCGAGGAAGTCATTTAACAAAGTTAATAACTGTAATTTTCAATAAGGCTATGATTTATGTTTGTTATTTTTGTTTGTCTTGTGTGTTTGTTTGTTTATAATCTTGTAAAAACCAAAAAAAAAATTTTAGGGGGGGGGAGAGAGAATCTCACTCACTTCTACTGATAATATACAGTACTGTAGGAAATCATCTCCCCTTAGCATATGTTTAACCTGAAGAACACCCATGCACTTATCTATTAAATCAGTGCGAGAAAGGCTCTTACAGCATACGTGGACTCAATATACAGCAGAGAAGATAGCAACAGGGGTGGGGGTGGGGTGATCCTTGGCATGAGAAGAGGGATGTCACAAGCATGTCCCTATTATGTTTGGAAATGTTGGAGGATATGGACTCCCAGTCAAGCATACATTTAACTTCCAAAGCTGGGTTTGCTGCCACGTAAAGTGTGAAAAATCTCTCTCTGTTTCAGGTATGATTAGTGGCAAAAACTAGTTATGTACACTGTTAAACGGTCCCCAAAAGAAAAAAGAATGAGAGATAGCTCAGTTGGTAGAACACAAGAATCTTAATCTCAGGATCATGGGTTTGAGCCCCACATGGGGCAAAAGATAACTGCATTACAGGGGGTTGGACTAGATGATCCTTGTGGTCCCTTCCAGCTCTATTATTCTATGAATTAGATTAAGTTTTGAGGGTAACTTCCTCAATAATAGTCCTTTGTAACCCAAAAGCTCACATATACAGGTTGGTCCTAATAAAAGCATTGTTGTGCATTGAGTGGGGGTCCTGGATCAAGTAAGGGTTAAAATCTAATCGAGGAGCTAGGCAGGCAGGTTTGTTTGTGAGATAAGGGTCGTAGTAGCCACCTAAGTACTCCCTAGGTATGGTGTATAGTGCATGGGTCGGCAAACTAAGGCCCGAGGGCCGGATCCAGCCCAATTGCCTTCTGGATCCAGCCCGCGGATGGTCCAGGATTCACCGTGTGGATTGGCTTGGGGATTCTGATCATTCGGGCTATGACACACACACACACACACACACACACACACACACACACACACACACGCGCCACGGCAGCGCCTCCTCCCTCCCTCCTCCTGGCTTCTTCCCGCCCTGCCTAGAGGAGGAAGGGGGCTGGGCTTTGTTGAGCCGTGGTTGGCTGAGCGCCATTTTAAGCAGCCCCTCTCTGGAGCTGGCCCTTTCGCACCACTCATCGTCCCTCTGCCGCCGCCAGCCCCTGCCGCTCGCAAGGCACAGGAGCCGAGGTTGGCTGAGCGCCATTTAAAGCACAGCAGCCCCTCTCCAGAGCCAGCCCTTTTGCGCCACTCATCATTCCTCCACCGCCACTACCGCCAGCCCCTGCTGCTCGCAAGGCACTAGTAAGCAGCCACTGGGGCTCATCCGGTGCTGTGGAGAAGGGAGGGGAGAGTCGGTGGGGGGTTGTTTTTTCAAAATATAGCCCGGCCCCCTGCAGAAAAAGTTTGCTGACCCCGGTATGGTGTATGGTCCTTAGTACAGTGGTATCTCGTTACAGATGCTTCAGGTTACAGACGCTTAAGGTTACAAACTCTGCTAACCCAGAAATAGGTTAAGAACTTTGCTTCAGGATGAGAACAGAAATCGTGTCTGATTACATTTGTAGGTTTGCAGGAAGTTTTGTAAGGGGAATAATTTGAATTATTGCCTTATTGAATGAAAAGGTTGATACTGGTTATGATTTTAAAAGGTAATATAAATTTAAGAAATGCAGGAGAAACTATAAAGACGGAAGAGGAGCTGATGGAAGTCCAAAAGATTGTATAAGAGATAGAAATTTGTAAAATGTATGACAATATAAATGTTTTTAAATGAATAAAAATTATTTTAAAAAAAGAGAGAACAGAAATCGTGCCGCGGCAGCAGGAGGCCCCATCAGCTAAAGTGGTGCTTCAGGTTAAGAACAGTTTCAGGTTAAGAACGGACCTCCAGAACAAATTAAGTTCTTAACCCGAAGTACCACTGTACAACAAAGGAGGTTGCTCTGTGCCAGAGGGCAAACGGGTGTGCCCCCTTCCTCGCCTGGCTGGGAATGAGAAATACAAAAAGCTAGAGTTGTGTGTGATAGCTGGAAACAGGCTGCAGGCAGAAGCCAGACAGTGAGAACCGTGCTTGATTTCTGTTTGAATCCTAGACTGTGGCTATGGGAGAAACAAGACCTTTAACACACCAGTTAATGCTGGTTAAAGCCCCTCCATTGTAGGCTCAAGTTGTACATATGTGCAAATAAACCATATATCCCAGAGACACTGAGGTCTCCCCTGTGCCTCATTCTAAGGGAACCAGGCCCTGAGTAAGTAGCTGGAACCTCTGGAAACCCTCAGCATTTAGAGATTGGGGTGGCAGGTAGATACTACATTAACTACGGTACTTTGTACAATAAAAGCTGAAAAGATCCACTGATAAAATTCTGCCTCTGGGGCCAATTACCTGAATGCATGGTCACCTGGAAGAGTCTGCAAACTAGAAACTTTTACCCCTAACCTCTGGTGCACTAAAGTTCCTGATGCTTCTCAATAGTAAACAGAATGTGCTTTGCACATGTTCAGAGGCACTCCTAGCTCTGTTCTACACAGTATTTCAGAGCTGAGCCCTAGCACTGTAAATAAATTCTAGGATTAAGCCCTGGTCCTAGATGGGAAACCTGTGACCCTCCAGATATTGTGAGACTTTAGCATTCATCACCCCTAGCAAGCATGGACAACAGTTGAGGGAGTAAGTAAAAAGGGGGCGGAGAATGTAGGTGCCATGGATATGCCATCCCTATTTTTGGTTGCAGTAAAGCATTTCAAGCCATGAGCACTTATACCAACTTTATAATTTATTTGCTCTGAATGTGCAATAAATCAATGGGAGCATTACTTACAGCATTATTATAAAATATCACCATAGCTGGTTGCCAGTTAAATTCTTTACAAAAAGTAAAAAAAGGTAAAAAATGCCATTGATGCAAAAAAAGAACTCAATGTTCCAAAGAGAATTTAAGTCTGTTCAATCAGTTCAGGACAAAACTTTACATTTAAACAAAAACAACAACAAAAACATATTTCGTGCAATTAGTTGAACAACCCACTTCTGCTTGTAAAACTCATTGTAAGACTAACAGAGTTGCTTCATGCATCCTGAAACAAAGTTTGCTCTGTGAACTGCACGTAAACAAAAGAAAGCACGTACTTTAAACACTAAGATGGTGTGTCTTTTCAACAAAAGCAAACGGGCAGTTACTGATCATTCCCCATTCCCTTTTCCCTGTTCCAGAAGAAAGCAGGGAGCTCTTCTGGCTTATGGAAGGCTTTGCACATTCAATAAAGAAGTGTCAGGACACATTGCCAAACAGACAGCTAAGAAGGAAAATAATCTAGTCTCTCATTAGCCAGGAAAAGTTGAGTCTGAACCAGTGACTGTTTCACCGCCTGCTCCATCCCCGTGACTTGTGGCTGGATTTCTCAGTTGTTCACAGGCCGATTCCCTTACTCACTCCAGCATGCAAGTTTGAGTCAACCAAGGAAGTCTTTTGCTGTGAACTTTGAAGTGTGCAAAAATGGGGCTGAATCCCCCTGACTGATGTTGCCAGCATCTCTTGCCACACCAGTTTCAAAGCAGCTGGAGGTGCTCTTGTTCAAAAGTGAGGAGTCTGGCTGAATAACTTTGCTCCTTTCATCCCGTCCTCTCTTTTAAAGGAGCTTCAGTGGACTTTGATGGTGTATTTCCCAAACTTCAGGAACTGGAAGAGTTTCTCTCTTGTCCTCTGCTTCAAAGCCATGAGCGACCTTGCTTTCTCATCCAGGTCCTGGTCGGTGGCCAGGATGATCTTGGCCCTTTCCTCTGCTTTCTGGTCCCCTGAGTCCCTGAAGAGCTTCTGCAGTGATTCTTGATCCAGGCTTTCAAAGATGTCGGCCACCGCTTTCTTGCGCAAGGCCGTGTCAAATCGATAGCCGTGGACAGAAGGACTCACCCGCAAGGAGCTGGACATGCTGCCCACCTGAGGGTTCCTCGTTGCTTTCGCAGATGTCAGAGGCAGCAACGGGATTTGCCTTGGAGTCTTTCCCTGGAGCTCCTGCAGAGAACTCTCAGTCTGGGCAGGGCTATTTAAAGGCAATTCTGAGCAAAACCTTAAAGCAACGCTGAAGGCTCAAGTTACAGCAATGACATCAGACTGTGAGCTCAACACCCAGTAACCACAGAGGCCAGATTAACAGTGAAATTGCCGGGGTCTCTTGTATTGTGACTGCTCCTTCTGCAATGAGGCATTGCTTATCAAATATAGGTACAGTATTTGGTCTGAAGGGTTTGGTCATTTTTTTTCAGAGTATTTAGTTAAGAGGCACTAAATCAAGGTAGGCTTGTGAAAGTGATTTAAAAAACAAATCTATTTGTCAGGGGTTCAGGAGCAGAGGCAAGGGCAAGGGAGGAAACAGAGAGCGAGGGAGAGGAGGCAGAAGAAAAGATGAGTGATGACGACGACCCGAGATCTCCGAGTCTTTCCAGTGAATCAGAAGATTCACAGAAAGGAGCACCAGTGGCCAGGGCAAGGGGGGAGCCTAGGGGGACACCCCAGGAAGATAGAGCCAGAGGGGAATCAGAGGGGAGCAGTTGGAAATCAGGACCAGCGTCACCGCCAGAGAGCAGGGAAGAGGAAGGGCGCCAGGGACCAAGCGCTGGCAGCTCACAACAGGGGGGAGGGCACGAGTCAGGAGTGGCCACACCTCCATCGGGGAGCGAAGAAACGGTCAGACGGAAGGTGGAAGGTTGGGCGCGCGTGCCAAGTTCAAATGCACAGGAAGGTGGCGCAGTAGGCAGCCCGGAAAGGGAGCCAGGTCCTAAAGCCCGCCGAAAGGAGGGAGAAGAGTCAGGGGGGTCAGCGTCAGCGTCAGAGGAATCCCGGAAGGAAGAGACCCCGGGGGGCAGAGGGACCCAGAGAAGAACAGTCAGGCGGAAAAGGTGGAGCAAGGCTAGGATATTAAGTTGGTGTACAAGGGGCGGAGACTCAGATGGGGCTTCGCCGATCTAACCATGAGACGTAGAGTTGCACGCAGCAGCTTGAGAATGGAAACTGTAACTCAATAAAGACTTTTATTTAATGATCGCTGGCTAGCGTGATCCTCTGTGAGCTAGGATCTGGAAGCAGCTCTGACAGTAAGCCCCATCTCAAGATTGTGGGCATCTACGTCCTCGAGGAGAGGAGAGAAAGCGGGTGCCTACTAGCGAGCTCACGAACGGCAGACAACATGACGGCCGAACAGCAGATAGTGGAACTCAGAGAAGCAGTGACACGACTGAATGCCGAGGCTCTTGCATCCAGGAAGAGAGAGGAGGACGCAGCTGCCGCCTACAGGGATCTCCAGGTCAGGTTGGAAGTGCTTACGAAGCAAGGGCAACTGACACCCAAACCGGAGGGGATTGGGTTGGGGAGACGAACAGGCGGTCTGGTCTCTCACTTCGATGGGAATTTGCAACAGTACCCCAACTTTAGAGCAGATGTAATGTGTGCACTGCAACTGCTGAACAAAGACTTTAGAGATGAGCAAGAGAAGGTGGGATTCATCATGTCCCATTTGCATGGAGATGCTAAAGCATGGCTGCGCAATTTGTGGAGAGATAATGATCCAGCGCTCCAAAATGCGGATGCCTTTATTAAAGCGATGGATGGGTGCTTTTTATCAAGCATTGACGTGGATCTTGCTCGGCAGGAGATACATGGACTGAAGCAAGGGAGGGCCAGCGTAAGGCAGTACCATGCCCGCTTTTTCGCTTTGGTCAGTGCCCTGGAATGGGACAGAGATTCGGCTCCTGTAAGAGACCTGTTTTGGGAGGGATTGCACGGCTCGGTTAAAGATGAAATTGCGAGGGGGGAGAGACCCCGGACCACGCAGGAGATCGTTCAGAGGGCGCTGGCGGTGGGGGTGCGGCTGGAAGGACGTCCGTGGAGCAGGGACAAAGGGCGTGGAGGGCGCGAACCAGCCAGGGGCTCCTCCTTCCTTCCCAGAGAAGCAGCGCGTGCGCAATCCACGCCTCCGCCAGGAGGAGGAGCGGAACCTATGGAGGTTGGAGGTGCAAGGGCTCAGTCAGCAGCCAGAGCCCTAGCACCGGCAGCAGTGAAAGCGAAGCCTCCTAGAGGGAACAGGAAGTGTTACATCTGCGATGATCCACAGCATATGGCGAAAGAGTGTCCCCAGAGGCTCCACAAGCACACTGCAGCCTCAGCAATGGTAACTGCAGCAACGCAGCAAGGACAACCACAGCAGGGAAACGAAGGAGTCTGGTTGGAGGAAGAGGCACTGGGGCCCAACCAGACGTGTCAGTGAAGCAGTCCCCAGAGATTTTACAGCCCATGGACCCCCTCCCGCCCAAACCGGTAGTGAAGCTCACCGCGTCGCTCCAGCTGCCCAATGGAATCACCATGGACGTGCCAATCACCATTGACTCCGGAAGCAATGCGGACTTTATAGGGCAGGACTTTGTCGACCGGCACGCTATACAGTTGCTGCCTGCCACGCTGCCCCTGCAGGTTGTCACGGTGGATGGCAGGGAGCTGCTAGGGGGGCAAGTGGTGAAGCAGACGCCACCAATGGTGATGCGACTTGGGAATCACAGGGAAATCATCAGCTTCAATGTCACTCAACTATCGGACACGCCCATTGTATTGGGCATGAGTTGGCTGGACAAGCACAGCCCGACGCTGGCTTGGTACCAGAGGCGGCTGACCTTCGGCTCTTCCTTTTGCGCTGAACACTGCATCGTGCCCAGGCAGGAAGGAGGGGAAGAGGAGTCACAGCTGCAGCTAGGCACGCTGCAAGCGGTCCCCCACAAGTACGCAGAATTTTTGGAGGTTTTCTGCAAGAAAGAGGCAGACAGGCTACCCCCCCACAGACCATATGACTGCAAAATTGACCTGCTGCCGGGGGCGGCGCTACCCAAAGGGAAGCTGTATTCCATGTCTGAGGACGAACTGCAGGAACTCAAAGAGTTCATAGATCATAATTTGGAGCGCGGTTTCATCCGAGAGTCCAAGGCAGCGGGGGGCAGTCCGGTATTCTTTGTTAAGAAGCGGGACACGCCCCAAAAAAGACTTGTAGTGGACTTTCGCATCTTGAACAGTGTGACCAAGCCATCGGACTTCCCCATGCCCCGAATCGACGACCTCCTCGCAAAGGTACGGAAGGGCAGAGTGTTCACCAAGTTGGACCTGCGAGGGGCATACAACCTCATTCGCATGCGGGAGGGAGATGAGTGGAAGACAGCCATGTTCACGCCCCTGGGCACCTACGAATATAGAGTTATGCCTTTTGGATTGCAAAATGGCTCCCACGTTTTTCAAGCTTTCATGCATCACGTGTTGGCGGGGCTCCTCTACAAGACGTGCGTCTGTTTCTTGGATGACATCCTGATCTTTTCGGAATCGCAGCAGGAGCATGACAGACACGTCAAGGAAGTGCTGAGCAGGCTACAGCAACATAGGCTTTACGCCAAGCTGGAGAAGTGCCAATTCGACGTGACCGAGGTGGATTTCCTGGGCTACAAGTTGTCTGATAAAGGGCTCGCCATGGACAGCGCCAAGGTCCGAGCAGTGTTGGATTGGAAAAGCCCACGCAACCGGAAGGAGGTCCAACGGTTTGTCGGCTTCGCGAACTTCTATCGCAAGTTTATCAAAGGCTTTGCGATGCAGACAGCGGCCATCACGGACACGCTCAGCTCCAAGAAAAAGAAGTTCATCTGGACAGAGCAGGCGGAGCAGTCCTTTCAGGCACTCAAGCGTCTCTTCGCGTCGGAAGAGCAGCTGCTTCATGTCAACCCCAGCAGGCCGATGAGGGTGGAGACAGACGCTTCGGACAGAGCCGTGGGAGCAGTCCTGCTGCAGAAAGACCCGCAGGGGGTTTGGAGGCCGGGAGCGTTTTACTCAAGGAAGCTCAGCAAGTCCGAACAGAACTACACCATCTGGGACAGGGAGTTGCTGGCCATTCATGCAGCGTTCAAAGCGTGGAGGCACTTCCTGATCGGCGCCAAGCACACGGTGCAGGTCTGCACGGACCACAAGAATCTAGAGCACTGGCGCACGGCACAGTTCCTGAACCAGAGGCAGATACGTTGGGCTGAGTTCTTTGCGAATTTCGACTTCCGAATAGAGTATGTCCCGGGGGACACCAACATCATGGCGGATGCTCTCTCCCGTAAGCCACAGTATCTGGAGGAGGCAACGCCAGCGGCCGCCATGCACATCTTCGCACCGACAGTGTGGGCGTGCGCGGCGGCAACAGTTGACCTGGAGGCGGTGCGACGAGCGTTGCAGGATGACTCCTTCGCGCAAGCAAAGATGGCAGAGGTGCACAGGGGCACGGCAGCGACCGACGAGTTCCAGCTGCGAGATGGTTTGCTCATCCGTAAAGGGGCCATCTACGTGCCGGGAGACGAACTTCGCGCCAAGGTACTGCAGCAGCTGCACGACGCGCCCACTGCCGGGCACTTTGGCAAGGAGAAGACGGTGGAATTAGTAGCCAGAGACTTCTGGTGGCCCGGAATGAGAGGGGAAGTCGCGGACTACGTGGCGAGGTGTGACACCTGCCAGAGGTCCAAACCAGTGCACAGACCGCCGGCCGGACTGCTGGAACCGCTGCAAACTCCGTTCGAGCCATGGGAGAGAGTGGCCCTGGACTTTGTCACGGATCTGCCCAGCTCGAGGGGCAAGACGGCTGTGCTGGTGGTGGTGGATTTGTTCTCCAAGATGGCACATTTCATTCCGTGTGCGAAGGTGGCCACGGCGGAACAAACCGCCAAACTGTTCATAGACCACGTGTTCAAGGTTCACGGTCTGCCGCGGTCTATTCTGTCCGACCGAGGGCGACAGTTCATCTCAAACTTCTGGCAGAGGCTGATGGGCTTCCTGAACGTCAAGATCAACCTGGCGTCGGCTAGACACCCGCAGACCAACGGGCAAGCGGAGCGGGTCAATGCCATCATGCAGCAGTACCTGAGATGTTATGCGAATCAACAGCCTGCGACGTGGGTGGATTACCTGCCTCTCGCCGAGTTCGCCTACAACAACACGAAGCACGTGTCCACGGGGGTCACGCCGTTCTTCGCCAACAACGGGAGGCACCCTAGAACCTTCCCGGGACTGGAAAGAATGGGGGAGGGGGAGCCGCAGACAGCAGATGCGTTCGCGTCGGAGTTGCAGGAGGTCCACGATCAGCTGCGGCGGCACCTGGAGCTGGCTAAACACGCATACAAGGTACAAGCGGACAAACACAGAAGGGTTGGCGAAGAGATCCATGTGGGAGACTGGGTCTGCTTAGCAGCCCACGCAGTGCCGGCCAGGTCGTTGGCGAAGAAGAAACTAGGGCATAAACAACTGGGGCCCTACCAAGTCGACGAACAGGTCAACCCGGTGGCTTTCAGGCTGGCTCTTCCGGAGGGTTCCAGAATGCATCCGGTGTTCCACAGATCGGTGCTCACTCCCTACAAGGCACCTCACAGGTTTCAGGAACCAGGAACGGCACCGGGTCCGCTCCGAGAGAGAACCGGGCAAGGGGGAGTGGCACAGGAGGAGCGCATCAACGAAGTCACGGAGATTTTGGACTCCAGATGGGGGGAAGAGGGGGTAGAATACCTTCTCGCCAAGGAGGGCACCCCGGCCAGTGCCAACAGCTGGGTGCCGGGCTACGCTTTAGACGAACCTCTGCTCAAAGAAGAGTTTCATGCCCTCTTCCCACATAGGCCAATGCCAGCAGACTTTTTCGACGACTGGCTTTTCACGCCCACGCTTTCAGCCAGCACGTTCCGGGGGTTCGACTCGGACGAGGAACCGACACGAGACGCCCGTTCCCCAGAGGGGTCACCCTCGGGATCTGCTTCAGAACCCTCGTATTGGTGGGATGATCGACCAGAGGAGCAGTTCCGCAGAAGGTGGCTGGAGGGTCCAGGACGAGCAACGTCTCCTGAAGGCAACGAAGGAGAGACGGACATGGACGTTTTCGGGGACGACCCGGGTTTCGAGCACGGCGGCACAGAGATGGAAGCGGAGGTGACCGTCGTCAACGAGAGCAGGGAGGAAGAACCGGAAGACTTCGGATGGCGGCCCGCCACGGGAAGCGAACTGTATCCGACATTCGTCCCCCTGACACGGCAGCACCCAGATCCCGCACCGGAAGGAGGGGAGGGGGGAAGAGGGGGCTTCGAGGGGGGGATGGATGTCAGGGGTTCAGGAGCAGAGGCAAGGGCAAGGGAGGAAACAGAGAGCGAGGGAGAGGAGGCAGAAGAAAAGATGAGTGATGACGACGACCCGAGATCTCCGAGTCTTTCCAGTGAATCAGAAGATTCACAGAAAGGAGCACCAGTGGCCAGGGCAAGGGGGGAGCCTAGGGGGACACCCCAGGAAGATAGAGCCAGAGGGGACTCAGAGGGGAGCAGTTGGAAATCAGGACCAGCGTCACCGCCAGAGAGCAGGGAAGAGGAAGGGCGCCAGGGATCAAGCGCTGGCAGCTCACAACAGGGGGGAGGGCACGAGTCAGGAGTGGCCACACCTCCATCGGGGAGCGAAGAAACGGTCAGACGGAAGGTGGAAGGTTGGGCGCGCGGGCCAAGTTCAAATGCACAGGAAGGTGGCGCAGTAGGCAGCCCGGAAAGGGAGCCAGGTCCTAAAGCCCGCCGAAAGGAGGGAGAAGAGTCAGGGGGGTCAGCGTCAGCGTCAGAGGAATCCCGGAAGGAAGAGACCCCGGGGGGCAGAGGGACCCAGAGAAGAACAGTCAGGCGGAAAAGGTGGAGCAAGGCTAGGATATTAAGTTGGTGTACAAGGGGCGGAGACTCAGATGGGGCTTCGCCGATCTAACCATGAGACGTAGAGTTGCACGCAGCAGCTTGAGAATGGAAACTGTAACTCAATAAAGACTTTTATTTAATGATCGCTGGCTAGCGTGATCCTCTGTGAGCTAGGATCTGGAAGCAGCTCTGACACTATTTTATCCAAATGTTAACATGAAACATGGGCATAGCCAGGGGGGCAGCTGCCCCATCAAGTAAATAAATAAAAATAACTAACTGACCATTTGCATTGAAGATAATTTGGTTCTGCCCCCCCCCCCCCCAATGCCTACCTCTCCTAAAATAAATCCTGGCTATGGCCATGACATGAAATGTGTTATCACCATGCCAAATGAAGACTAGGCATATGCATTTTAATCTGCATCACCCCCATGTCCTGTTCAAGCTGCATGAAGGTTTATAGTTAAACACAGATTTCATAATATATTTTATTTATAAATGTGCTTTTTAAAGAATGCTTTGATTATTTGTGTGTGCCAGTAACTGCATGAGAACCAGTGGTGGCACCAGAAAATATTTTTGTGCATTGGGGAGGCACAGAAGAGTCAAGGTAAATTTCTAGGTGCGTGAGATGTTCTCTGAAAGAAAAATATTAGTATGTGTCAGGGGTTCAGGAGCAGAGGCAAGGGCAAGGGAGGAAACAGAGAGCGAGGGAGAGGAGGCAGAAGAAAAGATGAGTGATGACGACGACCCGAGATCTCCGAGTCTTTCCAGTGAATCAGAAGATTCACAGAAAGGAGCACCAGTGGCCAGGGCAAGGGGGGAGCCTAGGGGGACACCCCAGGAAGATAGAGCCAGAGGGGACTCAGAGGGGAGCAGTTGGAAATCAGGACCAGCGTCACCGCCAGAGAGCAGGGAAGAGGAAGGGCGCCAGGGATCAAGCGCTGGCAGCTCACAACAGGGGGGAGGGCACGAGTCAGGAGTGGCCACACCTCCATCGGGGAGCGAAGAAACGGTCAGACGGAAGGTGGAAGGTTGGGCGCGCGGGCCAAGTTCAAATGCACAGGAAGGTGGCGCAGTAGGCAGCCCGGAAAGGGAGCCAGGTCCTAAAGCCCGCCGAAAGGAGGGAGAAGAGTCAGGGGGGTCAGCGTCAGCGTCAGAGGAATCCCGGAAGGAAGAGACCCCGGGGGGCAGAGGGACCCAGAGAAGAACAGTCAGGCGGAAAAGGTGGAGCAAGGCTAGGATATTAAGTTGGTGTACAAGGGGCGGAGACTCAGATGGGGCTTCGCCGATCTAACCATGAGACGTAGAGTTGCACGCAGCAGCTTGAGAATGGAAACTGTAACTCAATAAAGACTTTTATTTAATGATCGCTGGCTAGCGTGATCCTCTGTGAGCTAGGATCTGGAAGCAGCTCTGACAGTAAGCCCCATCCCAAGATTGTGGGCATCTACGTCCTCGAGGAGAGGAGAGAAAGCGGGTGCCTACTAGCGAGCTCACGAACGGCAGACAACATGACGGCCGAACAGCAGATAGTGGAACTCAGAGAAGCAGTGACACGACTGAATGCCGAGGCTCTTGCATCCAGGAAGAGAGAGGAGGACGCAGCTGCCGCCTACAGGGATCTCCAGGTCAGGTTGGAAGTGCTTACGAAGCAAGGGCAACTGACACCCAAACCGGAGGGGATTGGGTTGGGGAGACGAACAGGCGGTCTGGTCTCTCACTTCGATGGGAATTTGCAACAGTACCCCAACTTTAGAGCAGATGTAATGTGTGCACTGCAACTGCTGAACAAAGACTTTAGAGATGAGCAAGAGAAGGTGGGATTCATCATGTCCCATTTGCATGGAGATGCTAAAGCATGGCTGCGCAATTTGTGGAGAGATAATGATCCAGCGCTCCAAAATGCGGATGCCTTTATTAAAGCGATGGATGGGTGCTTTTTATCAAGCATTGACGTGGATCTTGCTCGGCAGGAGATACATGGACTGAAGCAAGGGAGGGCCAGCGTAAGGCAGTACCATGCCCGCTTTTTCGCTTTGGTCAGTGCCCTGGAATGGGACAGAGATTCGGCTCCTGTAAGAGACCTGTTTTGGGAGGGATTGCACGGCTCGGTTAAAGATGAAATTGCGAGGGGGGAGAGACCCCGGACCACGCAGGAGATCGTTCAGAGGGCGCTGGCGGTGGGGGTGCGGCTGGAAGGACGTCCGTGGAGCAGGGACGAAGGGCGTGGAGGGCGCGAACCAGCCAGGGGCTCCTCCTTCCTTCCCAGAGAAGCAGCGCGTGCGCAATCCACGCCTCCGCCAGGAGGAGGAGCGGAACCTATGGAGGTTGGAGGTGCAAGGGCTCAGTCAGCAGCCAGAGCCCTAGCACCGGCAGCAGTGAAAGCGAAGCCTCCTAGAGGGAACAGGAAGTGTTACATCTGCGATGATCCACAGCATATGGCGAAAGAGTGTCCCCAGAGGCTCCACAAGCACACTGCAGCCTCAGCAATGGTAACTGCAGCAACGCAGCAAGGACAACCACAGCAGGGAAACGAAGGAGTCTGGTTGGAGGAAGAGGCACTGGGGCCCAACCAGACGTGTCAGTGAAGCAGTCCCCAGAGATTTTACAGCCCATGGACCCCCTCCCGCCCAAACCGGTAGTGAAGCTCACCGCGTCGCTCCAGCTGCCCAATGGAATCACCATGGACGTGCCAATCACCATTGACTCCGGAAGCAATGCGGACTTTATAGGGCAGGACTTTGTCGACCGGCACGCTATACAGTTGCTGCCTGCCACGCTGCCCCTGCAGGTTGTCACGGTGGATGGCAGGGAGCTGCTAGGGGGGCAAGTGGTGAAGCAGACGCCACCAATGGTGATGCGACTTGGGAATCACAGGGAAATCATCAGCTTCAATGTCACTCAACTATCGGACACGCCCATTGTATTGGGCATGAGTTGGCTGGACAAGCACAGCCCGACGCTGGCTTGGTACCAGAGGCGGCTGACCTTCGGCTCTTCCTTTTGCGCTGAACACTGCATCGTGCCCAGGCAGGAAGGAGGGGAAGAGGAGTCACAGCTGCAGCTAGGCACGCTGCAAGCGGTCCCCCACAAGTACGCAGAATTTTTGGAGGTTTTCTGCGAGAAAGAGGCAGACAGGCTACCCCCCCACAGACCATATGACTGCAAAATTGACCTGCTGCCGGGGGCGGCGCTACCCAAAGGGAAGCTGTATTCCATGTCTGAGGACGAACTGCAGGAACTCAAAGAGTTCATAGATCATAATTTGGAGCGCGGTTTCATCCGAGAGTCCAAGGCAGCGGGGGGCAGTCCGGTATTCTTTGTTAAGAAGCGGGACACGCCCCAAAAAAGACTTGTAGTGGACTTTCGCATCTTGAACAGTGTGACCAAGCCATCGGACTTCCCCATGCCCCGAATCGACGACCTCCTCGCAAAGGTACGGAAGGGCAGAGTGTTCACCAAGTTGGACCTGCGAGGGGCATACAACCTCATTCGCATGCGGGAGGGAGATGAGTGGAAGACAGCCATGTTCACGCCCCTGGGCACCTACGAATATAGAGTTATGCCTTTTGGATTGCAAAATGGCTCCCACGTTTTTCAAGCTTTCATGCATCACGTGTTGGCGGGGCTCCTCTACAAGACGTGCGTCTGTTTCTTGGATGACATCCTGATCTTTTCGGAATCGCAGCAGGAGCATGACAGACACGTCAAGGAAGTGCTGAGCAGGCTACAGCAACATAGGCTTTACGCCAAGCTGGAGAAGTGCCAATTCGACGTGACGGAGGTGGATTTCCTGGGCTACAAGTTGTCTGATAAAGGGCTCGCCATGGACAGCGCCAAGGTCCGAGCAGTGTTGGATTGGAAAAGCCCACGCAACCGGAAGGAGGTCCAACGGTTTGTCGGCTTCGCGAACTTCTATCGCAAGTTTATCAAAGGCTTTGCGATGCAGACAGCGGCCATCACGGACACGCTCAGCTCCAAGAAAAAGAAGTTCATCTGGACAGAGCAGGCGGAGCAGTCCTTTCAGGCACTCAAGCGTCTCTTCGCGTCGGAAGAGCAGCTGCTTCATGTCAACCCCAGCAGGCCGATGAGGGTGGAGACAGACGCTTCGGACAGAGCCGTGGGAGCAGTCCTGCTGCAGAAAGACCCGCAGGGGGTTTGGAGGCCGGGAGCGTTTTACTCAAGGAAGCTCAGCAAGTCCGAACAGAACTACACCATCTGGGACAGGGAGTTGCTGGCCATTCATGCAGCGTTCAAAGCGTGGAGGCACTTCCTGATCGGCGCCAAGCACACGGTGCAGGTCTGCACGGACCACAAGAATCTAGAGCACTGGCGCACGGCACAGTTCCTGAACCAGAGGCAGATACGTTGGGCTGAGTTCTTTGCGAATTTCGACTTCCGAATAGAGTATGTCCCGGGGGACACCAACATCATGGCGGATGCTCTCTCCCGTAAGCCACAGTATCTGGAGGAGGCAACGCCAGCGGCCGCCATGCACATCTTCGCACCGACAGTGTGGGCGTGCGCGGCGGCGACAGTTGACCTGGATGCGGTGCGACGAGCGTTGCAGGATGACTCCTTCGCGCAAGCAAAGATGGCAGAGGTGCACAGGGGCACGGCAGCGACCGACGAGTTCCAGCTGCGAGATGGTTTGCTCATCCGTAAAGGGGCCATCTACGTGCCGGGAGACGAACTTCGCGCCAAGGTACTGCAGCAGCTGCACGACGCGCCCACTGCCGGGCACTTTGGCAAGGAGAAGACGGTGGAATTAGTAGCCAGAGACTTCTGGTGGCCCGGAATGAGAGGGGAAGTCGCGGACTACGTGGCGAGGTGTGACACCTGCCAGAGGTCCAAACCAGTGCACAGACCGCCGGCCGGACTGCTGGAACCGCTGCAAACTCCGTTCGAGCCATGGGAGAGAGTGGCCCTGGACTTTGTCACGGATCTGCCCAGCTCGAGGGGCAAGACGGCTGTGCTGGTGGTGGTGGATTTGTTCTCCAAGATGGCACATTTCATTCCGTGTGCGAAGGTGGCCACGGCGGAACAAACCGCCAAACTGTTCATAGACCACGTGTTCAAGGTTCACGGTCTGCCGCGGTCTATTCTGTCCGACCGAGGGCGACAGTTCATCTCAAACTTCTGGCAGAGGCTGATGGGCTTCCTGAACGTCAAGATCAACCTGGCGTCGGCTAGACACCCGCAGACCAACGGGCAAGCGGAGCGGGTCAATGCCATCATGCAGCAGTACCTGAGATGTTATGCGAATCAACAGCCTGCGACGTGGGTGGATTACCTGCCTCTCGCCGAGTTTGCCTACAACAACACGAAGCACGTGTCCACGGGGGTCACGCCGTTCTTCGCCAACAACGGGAGGCACCCTAGAACCTTCCCGGGACTGGAAAGAATGGGGGAGGGGGAGCCGCAGACAGCAGATGCGTTCGCGTCGGAGTTGCAGGAGGTCCACGATCAGCTGCGGCGGCACCTGGAGCTGGCTAAACACGCATACAAGGTACAAGCGGACAAACACAGAAGGGTTGGTGAAGAGATCCATGTGGGAGACTGGGTCTGGTTAGCAGCCCACACAGTGCCGGCCAGGTCGTTGGCGAAGAAGAAACTAGGGCATAAACAACTGGGGCCCTACCAAGTCGACGAACAGGTCAACCCGGTGGCTTTCAGGCTGGCTCTTCTGGAGGGTTCCAGAATGCATCCGGTGTTCCACAGATCGGTGCTCACTCCCTACAAGGCACCTCACAGGTTTCAGGAACCAGGAACGGCACCGGGTCCGCTCCGAGAGAGAACCGGGCAAGGGGGAGTGGCACAGGAGGAGCGCATCAACGAAGTCACGGAGATTTTGGACTCCAGATGGGGGGAAGAGGGGGTAGAATACCTTATCGCCAAGGAGGGCACCCCGGCCAGTGCCAACAGCTGGGTGCCGGGCTACGCTTTAGACGAACCTCTGCTCAAAGAAGAGTTTCATGCCCTCTTCCCACATAGGCCAATGCCAGCAGACTTTTTCGACGACTGGCTTTTCACGCCCACGCTTTCAGCCAGCACGTTCCGGGGGTTCGACTCGGACGAGGAACCGACACGAGACGCCCGTTCCCCAGAGGGGTCACCCTCGGGATCTGCTTCAGAACCCTCGTATTGGTGGGATGATCGACCAGAGGAGCAGTTCCGCAGAAGGTGGCTGGAGGGTCCAGGACGAGCAACGTCTCCTGAAGGCAACGAAGGAGAGACGGACATGGACGTTTTCGGGGACGACCCGGGTTTCGAGCACGGCGGCACAGAGATGGAAGCGGAGGTGACCGTCGTCAACGAGAGCAGGGAGGAAGGACCGGAAGACTTCGGATGGCGGCCCGCCACGGGAAGCGAACTGTATCCGACATTCGTCCCCCTGACACGGCAGCACCCAGATCCCGCACCGGAAGGAGGGGAGGGGGGAAGAGGGGGCTTCGAGGGGGGGATGGATGTCAGGGGTTCAGGAGCAGAGGCAAGGGCAAGGGAGGAAACAGAGAGCGAGGGAGAGGAGGCAGAAGAAAAGATGAGTGATGACGACGACCCGAGATCTCCGAGTCTTTCCAGTGAATCAGAAGATTCACAGAAAGGAGCACCAGTGGCCAGGGCAAGGGGGGAGCCTAGGGGGACACCCCAGGAAGATAGAGCCAGAGGGGACTCAGAGGGGAGCAGTTGGAAATCAGGACCAGCGTCACCGCCAGAGAGCAGGGAAGAGGAAGGGCGCCAGGGATCAAGCGCTGGCAGCTCACAACAGGGGGGAGGGCACGAGTCAGGAGTGGCCACACCTCCATCGGGGAGCGAAGAAACGGTCAGACGGAAGGTGGAAGGTTGGGCGCGCGGGCCAAGTTCAAATGCACAGGAAGGTGGCGCAGTAGGCAGCCCGGAAAGGGAGCCAGGTCCTAAAGCCCGCCGAAAGGAGGGAGAAGAGTCAGGGGGGTCAGCGTCAGCGTCAGAGGAATCCCGGAAGGAAGAGACCCCGGGGGGCAGAGGGACCCAGAGAAGAACAGTCAGGCGGAAAAGGTGGAGCAAGGCTAGGATATTAAGTTGGTGTACAAGGGGCGGAGACTCAGATGGAGCTTCGCCGATCTAACCATGAGACGTAGAGTTGCACGCAGCAGCTTGAGAATGGAAACTGTAACTCAATAAAGACTTTTATTTAATGATCGCTGGCTAGCGTGATCCTCTGTGAGCTAGGATCTGGAAGCAGCTCTGAAAGTATGACTTACCGTAAGTCTGGCAAGTGTGGGGGGAGAACTTGTCCCCTGCCTTCCCCCTGATGTTGCTCATAATAAGAACATTTAGGAAGTGTGAAAACCAGCTGATAATTGTGTTCCAATGTGCATATTATGAAGGATGCACACATCAGGTCATTTTATACAGTTAACGACCGATTTGCATGGGGATTACGTTCCTGACTCCCGTGCATGTCGGCAAACATGGGCATAGCCAGGATTTTTGTTGGGGGGGAGCAGAACCTCATATTTGTATTGATTTAGGGGGGACAGCTGCTTGGCTATGCTCATGTTGAAAGGGCCAGTGTAAGGCCGCCCCATCCTGCTCTTGTCCAACCCCTTTTTGTGATGTTTTGGGGTCATTTCCAGGTTCAGTGCAATGCAGTCGCTCACATATCAGATGCTCCCAAAACAGTTGCTGCCTGTATAGGAGTTCATGGTTAGTTGATACTTCAGCATCCAGGGACATATTTTGATTCTATATACATTAAATCCTGTTGGGATGAGCAGACATGCCCAGAGGATTGCCTGGTACACTGGGAATAACTGCTGCTTGTGCATATAAGGGACAAGGGAGAGAAGAATAACAGTGACCTCATTGTGGGAGTTTACTATAGATCCCAAGCCAAACGGAGGACATAGATGATGCCTTCCTGGAACAGATGGCCAAGCATGCAAAAGGAAGGGAGATAGTAGTAATGGGGGACTTCAGTTACCCGGATATTTGTTGGATGTCAAACTCAGCCAAGAGCATAAGGTCAAACAGATTCCTCACTGGCCTTGCAGACAACTTCATTGTCCAGTTACTTCATTGTCCAGTTACTTAATAACTAACAGCCCAGTGGTGACAAACAGCCCTGTGGGCAGGGAGAGAGACATGGAAAAAATAGGGGACATTGCATTTTTACCATTTTTTTCAGTAGGAAGGAAGCCTCATCTATTTAAAGGAAGGTATGCTGAGTATAACATACCAAGGCCAGCTGGTTGTGCTTTATACTTAGAGGCAGCACTCTTGGGGAGTGAATGAAACAATGTCGGCAAGGAGCAGTGCTGTGTGGGTTGCCAGTACCCAGGTTCAAATGGGGGGGGGGAGGGAAGCGGATGGCGTATGCATGCACATTCAACTACCTAACAGCATCCGTGTCACCCAGGAGATCGCAGACATGGAGATAAGAAAAGAAGGGTTATTCCATTGTCTGGAGAGATCACTTCTTGGTTTCACATGCAGAAGCCATTTTCAATGGAGCCCAGCAAGAGAAGCATGCAGCTGTATTGAGGCAGCACCAGGTGTTGAATTTTTGCATCCCTAACAATTTTGTGCCCAGGGCAGCTGCCCCTGCCCCCCACCTTACCCTCCAACATTTCTCTGATAGGGATTATTATTATTATTATTCCCCCCATATCTGACTGGGTTGCCCCGGCCACTCTGGGTGGCTTCCAACATAAGTAAAAACTTAATAAAACATTAAACATTCATAAACTTCCCTATACAGGGCTGCCTTCAGATGTCTTCTAAAGATAGTATAGTTACTTAGCCCCTTGGCTCGGGGACTGCATAACTCCATGATCGAAGAAAATAGGGATGTCCTACCATTTCCTCAATGAAAATAGGGATGTCCTAAGGAAAAGTGGGACATTCTGGGATCAAATCAGAAACCGGGACCGCTTATGTAAATCTGGGACTGTCCTTGGGGGGTCTGCAAGGAGAAAAATACTTACGCAAACATGCCTCAACTCCTCTTTTTCTTCTCCATGTCAGGATCAGTGAGGGAAAGGCTAAAGGGGGCAGGGATAATGTTTGCCTTACCTTACAGGACTGCCTCCTGATCCCACAACTATCCTCAGCAGCTGCTGCCCATGATCCTCACCCATATCCTAGCCAACCACCCATCACTGCACTGCACCACTGGTAGCAGCCTCTTGCTCTCTCCCTCCCTGCCCAGATTCAGGGCATGATTTAGGACAAGGAAGGAGTTCCCACCACCCTAGAACCTGCCTGGGTTGTCTAGTGGTGGTGGCTAGAGTGCCCTCAAACAAAATAAACCCTTATATGGCAAAGGGACCAGAGCTTATATGTCTACCTGCCCAACCTGGAGCTATATCACAGCTACATCTGAGGGAGTACAAGTTCCTCACCCCCCGGGCAAGGCTAGAAATTTGTTCTCTGTCAAGCCAAAAGCTTGGGATCCAGCTCCTGACTTAGAGTTCCAGCAATAAGCTATTTCAAGAAGAAATTCACAGTACTTGTGGCAACATGGGCATTTCCACTGACTCAGCACATCAGGGGTTTGCTATGCTTCCCCTACATTTCAACGAAACATCCCAAAATGATTTAACAGACCAAGACGCCACTCTGGCTGGCTCCTTTGCAAGGATACTAGAAGGACACACGGAGGGCCTGGCAGGCAGAGGGGTGGGTAATGCAGACTGGCGGTGGACCACTGTGACCGACATCTGTGTCTGCTTCCTGCTATTCATATTATGACGCTAGCAGAGAGCTGCTAACAATGAAAGCCAGGCAGTTGGATTCCCTGGCTCTGCCGCCAAGCATTTTGACTTCCTCCAACACCCAGGTTTGGCCTCTTTGTTTGTCTTTCTACCTCATGAAGAGGATCACGTTGTTTGCTCAATCAGAAGATGCTCTTTTACTATATCTTTTTATTTCTTTATGGAACACAGGAAGCCTCCTTATGCCAAGTCAGACCATGAGAAAGCCTCACCGGGGTTTCAGAAAGACTTTCTCCAGGCCCACCTAGATATGTCAGAGACTAAACTGGCTGCCAGAAACATTGTGCCCCACTCTTCCCAGATTTGCCTCCCTATATCATTATTTAATGTTTTTACATTCTGCTTTTCATCAAAGTGGTTTACATAAATAAATCATAGCACTGCAAATAACAAAACCCTCTTATTTTGGCATAAGAATCTGTAGATCTGGCTATTGCAGAGAAAATAACTCACAAATTATGTGTTTATAAGAAGACATTTCTATGCCATTTGGGGGGATTTCATTTCTTATGTGTCAGATACAAAAAACTCTATTCCCCCACCAAATCATGAGATATGACTTTCCTGATGTATCTTATTTATTTATTAAACTTTCATACTGCCCTATACCCGTAGATCTCAGGGTAGTTCACAACATAAAATTACAACATAAAATTGCATACTTTTATTTTTCTACATTATCTACTGTCTGTGAGTTCCAGCTGAAAAAAGCCCTGCCTTGTGTAATAATAATAATAATAATAATAATAATAATAATAATAATTTACCACTTATGCCCCACCAATCTGGCCGGGCCTCCCCAGCCACTATCGGCAGCTTCCAACAGAATATTAAAAACATGATAAAACATCAAACATTAAAAACTTCCCAAAACAGGGCTGCCTTCAGATATTTTCTAAAAGCCAGGTAGTTGCTTATTTCCTTGACATCTGATCGGAGGGTGTTCCACAGGAAAGACACCACTATCATGAAGGCCTTTTGCCTGGCTCCCTGCAACCTCACTTCTTGTAGTGAAGGAACCACCAGAAGACCCTTGGCGCTGGACCTCAGTGTCCGGGCTGAATGATGAGGGTGGAGACGTTCCTTCAGGTATACTGGGCCGAGGCCGTTTAGGGCTTTAAAGGTCAGCAGCACCAATATTTTAAATTGTGCTCGGAAATGTACTAGGAGCCAATGTAGGTCTTTCAGGACTGGTATTATATGGTCTCGGTGGCCACTCCCAGTCACCAGTCTAGCTGCCACATTCTGGATTAGTTGTAGTTTCCGGGTCACCTTCAAAGGTATCCCCACATAGAGCGCATTGCAGTAGTCCAAGCAGGAGATAACTAGAGCATGCACCACTCTGGTGAGACAGTCTGCAAGCAGGTAGGGTCTCAGCTGGTCTACCAGATGGAGCTGGTAGACAGCTGCCCTGGACACAGAAGTGACCTGTCCATAGGCAGCTGTGAGTCCAAAATGACTCCCAGGCTGCGCACCTGGTCTTTCAGGGGCACAGTTACCCCATACAGGACCAGGGAGTCCTCCATACCTGCCCACCCCCATCTCCCAAAAACAGTACTTCTGTCTTGTCAGGATTCAACCTCAATCTGTTAGCCACCATCCATCCTCCAACTGCCTCCAGGCACTCACACAGGACCTCCACCGCCTTCACTGGTTCCAATTTGAAAGAGTATTATCCGCATACTGGTGGACACCCAGCCCAAACCCCATGATGATGTCTCCCAGCGGATTCATGTAGATGTTAAAAAGCATGGAGGAGAGGACAGAACCTTGAGACACCCCACTAGTGAGAGCCCAGGGGTCTGAACACTCATCCCCCACCACCACTTTCTGGACACAGCCCAGGAGGAAGGAGAGGAACCACTGTATAACAGTGCCCCCAGCTCCTAGCTTCCCTAGAGTATGCCCCACGGAGTATGCCCCACGGAGGACCTTAAGGTCCATAAACAGCAACACCTTAGAGGTCCTGGGCCCTAAGGAAGTTAGATTAGCCTCAACCAGAGCCAGGGCTTTTTCAACACTGGCTCCGGCCTGGTGGAACGCTCCGTCTCATGAGACCAGGGCCCTGCAGGATCTGATTTCTTTCCGCAGGGCCTGTTCTTAGAGTTGTTCCGCCTGGCCTTTGGCTTGGAGTCAATTGGATTCCCTCCCCCCTCTTTCTTTGTTCCTTTCTCCTCCTGTGATGAGGCTGCATTTTAATGTTTTAATGTTGTATTTTAATTTTGTTTTTTAAGTTGTTGTCAGGGGTTCAGGGACAGAGGCACAGGGTAGGCAGGAGATGGAGAGCGATGGGGATGAATCCCAGGACAGCGAGGAAGAGAATGACAATGACTCTAGAGATTCCATGAGTCTTTCCAGCGAATCAGAGGATTCCCAGAAGGGGGCGCCGGTGGTCAAGGCCAGGGGAGCCCCAGGGGGGACTTGTCAGGAGCAGGGGGCCAGCGGGGGATCCCAAAGTGGCAGCTGGACGTCAGGACCAGCCTCCCCGCCAGAGTGCAGCGAAGGAGGTGGAGGTTCCAGTGTATCAGGGGAGGCGGCTCCGGCAGTAGAGAAAGGAGGGAGGTCGGAGCAAGCCACCCTCCCGGAAGGGGAGGGGAGTAGTGAAGGGAGTAGCGTAGCTGTCAAAAGGAAAGTTAGAGGTTGGGGGCGCGCGCCAAGTTCAAATGTAGAGGCGCGCGGAAGTACAGGGAGCCCGGAGGAGGGGCCAGGTCCCAAAGCCCGCAGGAGGGGGCAAGAGCAGTCTGATTCCGCGTCGGAGGAATCCAGGAGGGGCGAAACCCCAGTGGGCAGAAAGACCCTGCGGAAAAGGAAAGAGAGAAAGAGGTGGAGCAGCGCAAGCCTCTTAAACTGGTGCAGGGCGGGGACAGATTCAGAAGGGACTTCAGCGGTCTAAGCCTAGCAGACGT
This sequence comes from Podarcis pityusensis, assembly GCF_964106645.2. Lineage (NCBI taxonomy): Eukaryota > Metazoa > Chordata > Lepidosauria > Squamata > Lacertidae > Podarcis > Podarcis pityusensis. Next base: position 172,342 of record NC_138045.1, on the reverse strand, counting down.
AGGGCTGCGCGCTTCGGATCTGAAGCAAACAATGAACTGCAATAAACACTTTTGTATATAAGAAAAGAAAGGCGTTGGTCTTTTGTGAGCTGAGACTTGAGGCAGCCCTGACAGTAAGTCCCTTCTCCTAAAAAAAAGACTGCAAAAAATTTTTTTTGCAAAGCTCACGAAGTTTGGCAGACATGACTACTGAGGAGCAGATAACGACCCTGCAAAACGCAGTCGCTGAACTCTCCGTTGCAGTACGGGTCTCTCAGAAGACAGTTGCCGAAGCAGAAGCGCGATGCCAGGATCTGCAAGCCAGGTGGGATCAGGCGTGCAAACAGGGGTTCCCGGGGTCCAGATCAGAGGGAATCGCTCTCGGACGAAGGGGAGGCAATTTAGTAGCCCACTTCGATGGGAACCTGAAGCATTATCCCAATTTCAGAGCAGACGTCCTATACGCGCTGCATTTGCTTCGAAAAGACTTCAAAGATGAGGAGGAGAAAGTAGGCTTTATTGTGTCGCATTTGCATGGGGAAGCTAGAACCTGGTTACGCAATTTGTGGCGCGAAGATGGTCTTGCCCGCAGGGACTCTGACGAATTTATCAAAGCCATGGACGCTTGCTTCCAATCTACCGTTGACGTTGATGTGGCGCGCCAGGAGATGCATGGATTGCGGCAGGGCAAGGCTACAGTGCGTCAGTACCATTCTCGCTTTTTTGCATTGCTGAATGTGCTGGGCTGGGAAAAAGACTCCCTGGCAGTGAGAGACTTGTTTTGGGAGGGGCTTCATGGCTCAGTAAAAGATGAGCTGGCTAGGGGAGACAGACCTCAAACCCTAGCAGATGTCGTCCAGAGGGCACTCACGATAGGGGTGCGCCACGAAGAACGCCCTTGGCACAGTGAGGAGGGGCGTCACGTCCGCCCACCAGCTAGAGCGCCTCCTTTTCTTCTTCCCAGGGACCTGGGACGTACAAATCCCTCGCCTATGCTGAAGGGAGGGGAGGAGCCAATGGAGCTGGGTCGTGCAAAGGCTCAGTCAGCTGCCGGAGCCTCAGCGTCCGGAGCAGTCAAGGCGAAGCCTCCTAGAGGGACCAGGAAGTGTTACATCTGTGACAGCCCACAGCACATGGCTAAAGAGTGTCCCCAGAGGCTCCAGAAGCACACTGCAGCCTTAGCAACAGTAACAGGGGAAGAGTTCCAAGGAGAACAGTTTCAGGCAAACGAGAATGCCTGGATGGAAGCAGAGATGCTGGGGCTCCACCAGGCAAGTCAGTGAAGCAGTCCCCAGCGCTTTTGCAGCCTACAGACCCCTTACCACCCAAGCCAGTGGTGCAGCTCACTGCTACTCTCCAGCTACCTAATGGACTCACCCTGGAAGTCCCCATTACAATTGACTCAGGGAGCAACGCAGACTTCGTGGGGATGCAGTTCATCAAGCAGCATCGCATAGCGCTACTACCAGCCACGCTGCCTCTGAACGTCGTCACGGTAGATGGCAGAAAGTTGCTGGGTGGGCAAGTGGTACAACAGACGCCACCCATGCTGCTGAAAATTGGGAATCATCGCGAGGTCATCAGTTTCAATGTCACCCAACTGTCAGACACGCCTATAGTGTTAGGCATGAGTTGGCTGGATAGACACAGCCCATCATTAGCGTGGTACCAGCGGCAGCTCACCTTTGGCTCGTCCTACTGCGCACAACATTGCATCCAGACAGGCCAGGAGGAGGAGGGCCAGGAGGAAGGGCAGCAGTTGCATCTAGGCATGGTGCAGGCAGTGCCCCACAAGTACAAGGGGTTTTTGGAGGTCTTCTGTGAAAAGGAAGCTGACCAATTACCACCCCACCGGCCCTACGACTGTGCAATTGACCTCTTACCAGGGGCGACGCTGCCGACTGCGAAGCTGTATTCCATGTCTGAAGATGAAATGCAGGAACTCCGGGAGTTCATAGATCACAATTTGAAGCGGGGATTCATCCGAGAATCCAAGGCCGTGGGGGGCAGTCCTGTGTTTTTCGTGAAGAAGAAGGACACGCCCCAAAAAAGGCTCATTGTGGACTATAGGGCCATCAACTCGATGACAAAGCCCAAGGCCTTCCCCATGCCCAAGATTGACGACCTGCTCGCGACGGTGAGGAAGGGGAGGATCTTCACCAAGTTGGATCTACGCGGAGCATACAATCTAATACGCATGAGGGAAGGTGACGAGTGGAAGACGGCCATGTTCACGCCGCTGGGCACCTATGAATACAGAGTTATGCCGTTTGGTCTCCAAAATGGCTCCCACTGTTTCCAAGCATTCATGCACCACGTGCTAGCAGGACTCCTCTACAAGAAGTGCGTATGCTTCCTCGACGACATTCTGATCTTCTCAGAATCGCAGGAGACTCACGAGAGAGACGTAAAGGAGGTCCTGCAGAGGCTACGGGAGCACAGGCTCTACGCCAAACTGGAGAAGTGCCAGTTCGACGTGACGGAGGTGGATTTCCTGGGCTACCGGCTGTCAGACAAGGGACTAGCCATGGACAGCGCCAAAGTCCGCGCGGTGTTGGACTGGAATAGTCCGCGCAATCGGAAGGAGGTCCAGAGGTTCGTCGGTTTCGCCAACTTTTACCGCAAGTTCATCAGGGGTTTCGCGAAAGAGACGGCAGCTATCACGGACACCCTCAGTTCCAAGAAGAAAAAGTTCACCTGGACGGACCAGGCGGAGCAGTCCTTCAGGAGACTTAAGAGTCTCTTCGCGTCCGAAGACCAGCTGCTACACGTGAATCCCGGCAGGCCCATGCGGGTTGAGACTGACGCATCTGACAGAGCAGTGGGGGCCGTCCTCTTGCAGGAAGATCCGCAAGGGAACTGGAGGCCCTGCGCTTTCTATTCCCGGAAGCTCAGCAAGTCGGAACAGAACTACACCATCTGGGACAGGGAGTTGTTGGCCATCCACGCGGCTTTCAAGGCGTGGCGGCACTTCCTTATCGGAGCCAAGCACACCGTGCAGGTCCGCACGGACCACAAGAACCTAGAGTATTGGCGCACGGCGAAGCTCCAGAGCCAGAGGCACATGAGATGGGCGGAGTTCTTTGCGGATTTCGATTTCCGGATAGAGTATATCCCGGGAGACAACAACGTCATAGCGGATGCGCTCTCCAGGAAACCGCAGTATCTCGAGGAAGCGGCACCAGTGGCAGCCAGGCACATTTTCGCACCGCAAGCGTGGGCGTGCGCTTCCGCCGCCGTGGACCTGGATGCGGTACGACGCGCGCTGCAGACGGATCCGTTCGCACAATCCAAGATGGAGGAGGTGCGAAGAGGGACAGCAAAGGACGGCGAATTCCAGATACGCGACGGTCTGCTGACCCGCAAAGGTGCTCTCTACGTGCCGGGAGACGATCTCCGCGCGAAGGTTTTACAGCAGTTACACGACGCACCCAGCGCGGGTCACTTCGGCAAAGAAAAGACGGCGGACTTAGTAGCCAGAGACTTTTGGTGGCCCCAGATGCGGGGAGAGGTCGCAGATTACGTCGCCAGGTGTGACATTTGTCAGAGGTCCAAGCCAGTGCACAAGAAGCCAGCGGGATTGCTGGAACCGTTGGAGACGCCACTACAGCCGTGGGAACGGGTGGCGCTGGATTTTGTTACTGATCTGCCCAGTTCGCGGGGCAAGACGGCGGTGCTTGTGGTTGTAGACCTGTTCACCAAGATGGCGCACTTCATTCCTTGCGCGAAGGTGGCAACAGCGGAACAGACCGCCAAGCTGTTCATAGACCACGTGTTCCGGGTGCACGGCTTACCGCGGTCCATCCTGTCCGACCGGGGTCGCCAATTCATTTCCAGTTTCTGGCAGAAGCTCCTGGGCATCCTGAATGTCAAGATCAACTTAGCGTCGGCGAGACACCCACAAACCAACGGCCAAGCGGAGAGGGTCAACGCCATCATGCAGCAGTACCTGCGATGTTACGCCAATCAAAAGCCTGCAACTTGGGTGGACTACTTACCGATGGCCGAGTTTGCCTACAACAACACGAAGCACGCGTCAACGGGGGTGACACCGTTCTTCGCCAACAATGGGCGACATCCCAGAACCTTCCCGGCGTTGGAGACAACGACGCAGGGGGAGTCGCAGGGAGCTGAGCATTTAGCAGCAGAATTGCAGGAGGTCCACGAGGAGCTACGACGGCACTTGGAACTAGCTAAACACGCCTACAAAGTGCAGGCAGACAGGCACAGGAGGGCAGGAGAAGACATCCAGGTGGGGGACTGGGTATGGTTAGCAGCCCAGGCGGTGCCGGCCAAGTCGTTAGCTAAGAAGAAGCTAGGACACAAACAGCTAGGGCCATACCAAGTTGAGGGCAGGATCAATCCCGTAGCTTTTCGGTTGACCCTCCCAGAAGGTTCCCGAATGCACCCGGTCTTTCATAGGTCGGTGCTTACACCCTACAAGGCCCCACACAGATTTCAGGAGCCAGGGACGGCACCAGACCCACGTAGAGAATCACCAGGGGGGGGGAAGTCACCGAGGACCCCGACACTCAACGAGGTCACGGAAATTCTGGACTCGAGATGGGGGGAGGAGGGAGTGGAATACCTCCTCGCCAGGGAAGGTACCCCGGCCAGCGCCAACAGTTGGGTGCCAGATTATGCTCTGGAGGAACCTCTTCTTAAAGACGAGTTCCATGCACTCTTCCCACACAGGCCCATGCCAGAGGAGTATTTTGACGACTGGCTTTTTACGCCCACACTTTCAGGCAGCACCTTCCGGGGGTTCTCCTCCGCAGAGGAGACCACGCCGGAATCGAGCCCTCCAAGGGGATCGTGCTCGGGGGTGGACACGGACCGCTCTTATTGGTGGGACGATCAACCAGAAGTGGGGTGGCGAAGGGGGCCTTGGCAAGCAGCATCGCCTGAAGTAACAGGGGGAGGGAAGGGTTTGGATGTGTTGGGGGAGGACCCCGGTTTCGAGCACGCATACACTGAACTGGAAGCAGAGGAGATCGACGTCGATGAACTGTATCCAGCGTCTACCCCCGCTACAACGGAGCTCCCGGAACCTGCGCCCGAGCAGCGGGAGGGGGGAAGGGGGGGCTTCGAGGGGGGGATGGATGTCAGGGGTTCAGGGACAGAGGCACAGGGTAGGCAGGAGATGGAGAGCGATGGGGATGAATCCCAGGACAGCGAGGAAGAGAATGACAATGACTCTAGAGATTCCATGAGTCTTTCCAGCGAATCAGAGGATTCCCAGAAGGGGGCGCCGGTGGTCAAGGCCAGGGGAGCCCCAGGGGGGACTTGTCAGGAGCAGGGGGCCAGCGGGGGATCCCAAAGTGGCAGCTGGACGTCAGGACCAGCCTCCCCGCCAGAGTGCAGCGAAGGAGGTGGAGGTTCCAGTGTATCAGGGGAGGCGGCTCCGGCAGTAGAGAAAGGAGGGAGGTCGGAGCAAGCCACCCTCCCGGAAGGGGAGGGGAGTAGTGAAGGGAGTAGCGTAGCTGTCAAAAGGAAAGTTAGAGGTTGGGGGCGCGCGCCAAGTTCAAATGTAGAGGCGCGCGGAAGTACAGGGAGCCCGGAGGAGGGGCCAGGTCCCAAAGCCCGCAGGAGGGGGCAAGAGCAGTCTGATTCCGCGTCGGAGGAATCCAGGAGGGGCGAAACCCCAGTGGGCAGAAAGACCCTGCGGAAAAGGAAAGAGAGAAAGAGGTGGAGCAGCGCAAGCCTCTTAAACTGGTGCAGGGCGGGGACAGATTCAGAAGGGACTTCAGCGGTCTAAGCCTAGCAGACGTAGGGCTGCGCGCTTCGGATCTGAAGCAAACAATGAACTGCAATAAACACTTTTGTATATAAGAAAAGAAAGGCGTTGGTCTTTTGTGAGCTGAGACTTGAGGCAGCCCTGACAGTTGTATTCATTCAACTTGTTTTTATTATGGGTTGTTAGCCGCCCTGAGCCCGGCCTTGGCTGGGGAGGGCAGGGTATAAATAAAATTTATTTTTTAATTATTATTATTATTATTATTATTAGAGTCTAGACGGTCTAGAAGGATGGCATGGTCGATGGTATCAAAGGCCGCTGAGAGATCCAGCAGAACTAGGAAACAGCTTTCACCCTTGTCCCTAGCCTGCCAGACCAGTGCAATCAGGGCAGTCTCAGTCCCATTAGGAGGCCTGAATCTTGATTGGAAGGGATCCAAATGGTCCACACCTTCCAGGCATGCCTGGAGTTGTTCAGCAACCACTTTGTCCAAGAATGGAAGATTTAAGACTGGGCAATAGTTGGCCATATTGTAATCCACTGAGAGCAGTCAAGTACAGTGTTCTCGAAGCTACAAGCATGAGTTTGACCAAGCTGCGGGAGGCAGTGAAAGACAGGAGTGACTGGCATGCTCTGGTCCATGGGGTCACGAAGAGTCGGACACGACTAAACAACAACAACAACAATATGGCCAATAGAGTGAACGTACAAAGGAATGTTTGGTCCAGCCAGTTGAAACTTCCTGTTCCTCCTGGCCTGGAGCATCCTTCCTTGCATGTGACTAGTGGGTGGGTGTGACCTTTCCAGACCTGGTAAAAGGACAAGGCATGCTGTCACTCTCTCTCCTGTGGTGTCTTTATTCTTTTAGGAGGGATTTAAAAGGGGATCTTACCAGGAACATACAATTCAATCTGAGGCAGACTGAATTGCTTAATAGTTCTAACGAGCCTGCAACAAGTTTTCTACTGTGTAAAGGGGAATGCACTCTGCTAAGTAAAGGAACTTTCTAGCGCAAGTTAGGTAAAGGTAAAGGTACCCCTGCCCGTACGGGCCAGTCGTGTCCGACCAAATGGAGCAAACAGCATGCAGACCTAGTGGTGGGAGGAAAAAATCCTTAAATAAGAGACACGGGGGAATGATTAATGGACTTCAATGTCTGTACACTAATGCGCAAAGCATGGGAAATAAACAAGATGAGCTTGAGCTCTTGGTACAGCAAACTAAATATGACATAATAGGCATCACTGAAACCTGGTGGGCTAAGTCCCACGATTGGAATGTAATAATGGAGGGATACAATCTATTTCAGAGAAACAGACCAGACAAGAAAGGAGGAGGAGTGGCGTTATATGTCAGGGATGTGTATACCTGTGAAGAGATCCAAGATTTAGAACCTCAAAGCCAAAGTGAGAGCATTTGGGTCAAAATTAAGGGAGAGAAGAATAACAGTGACCTCAATCTATGATTCTATGATTCATTGTGGGAGTTTACTATAGATCCCCAAGCCAAACGGAGGACATAGATGATGCCTTCCTGGAACAGATGGCCAAGCATGCAAAAGGAAGGGAGATAGTAGTAATGGGGGACTTCAATTACCCGGATATTTGTTGGATGTCAAACTCAGCCAAGAGCATAAGGTCAAACAGATTCCTCACTGGCCTTGCAGACAACTTCATTGTCCAGAAAGTGGGAGAAGCAACAAGAGGAACAGCCATTTTAGATCTGGTCCTAACCAATGTTGATGACCTGGTTAGTGGGGTAGAAGTGGAAGGATCATTAGGCGCGAGTGATCATGCTCTTCTGAAGTTTACTACACAGCGGAAAGGAGCAGCCAAGCATACTAGGACTCAATTTCTTGACTTTAAGAAAGCCGACTTCATAAAACTTAGGGAAGTGCTGGGTGAGATCCCATGGACAGTAATACTAAAAGGAAAGGGAGTTCATGATGGCTGGGAGTTTGTTAAGAGGGAGATAGTAAAAGCACAACTTCAGACAATACCAATGAGACGGAAACATGGAAGGTGCCTAAAGAAGCCAGGGTGGCTATCTAAAGAACTTTTAACTGACTTAAGATTAAAAAAGGATGTGTACAAAAAATGGAAAAGGGGGGAAACCACCAAAGAGGAATTCAAACAAATAGCCAGCACGTGTAGACACAAAGTCAGAAAAGCTAAAGCACAGAATGAACTCAGGCTTGCTAGAGAGGTTAAAAGCAACAAAAAAGGCTTTTATGGGTATGTTCGTAGCAAAAGGAAGAACAAAGAAACAGTGGGGTCACTCAGAGGAGAAGATGGTGAAATGCAAACAGGGGACACAGAAAGGGCTGAACTCCTCAATGCCTTCTTTGCCTCAGTCTTCTCCGATAAAGAAAACAATGCCCGACCTGAAGAATTTGGAGCAAATGATTCAGCAAAGGAAACACAGCCCAGAATAACTAAGGAGATAGTACAAGAATACTTGGCTAGTTTAGATGTATTCAAGTCTCCAGGGCCAGATGAACTGCATCCAAGAGTATTAAAAGAACTGGCAGATGTGATCACAGAACCACTGGCAGTCATCTTTGAGAATTCCTGGAGAACAGGCGAAGTCCCGGCAGACTGGAGGAGGGCAAATGTTGTCCCTATTTTCAAAAAGGGGAAAAGAGAGGACCCAAATAATTACCGCCCAGTCAGTCTGACATCAATACCAGGGAAGATTCTGGAGCAGATCATTAAGCAAACAGTCTGTGAGCACCTTGAAAGGAATGCTGTGATCACCAATAGTCAGCATGGATTTCTGAAAAATAAGTCATGACCTGATCTCATTTTTTGACAGAATTACAAGCCAGGTAGATGAAGGGAACGCAGTGGATGTAGCCTACCTTGATTTCAGCAATGCATTTGAGTTTTTGTTTCGTTTTGTTAGTTTAATTGTTCGTTTTGTTAGTATTGTATTGTCCTTTTAGTGTTTAAATTTTTGGAAAAGTAATAAATATTATTTAAAAAACACCAATGATTGTAGAATTCTGTCAAAAATGTATAAGATATTGTTGGAATGGCATACGAAAGATGAAGAAGTGAAATCGGTAATGATACAATGGGCCAGAGATTTCGGTTATAATATACAATTTGATGATTGGGAAAAACTATGGAAAGAAAACTTAAAATTTACTGCATGCACGGTGTTAAAGGAAAATGTGATGAAAATGTTTTATAGATGGTATATAACACCAGTAAAATTGGCAAAAATGTTTAAGACGTGTAATAAGTGTTGGAAATGTAAAGAAAAAGAAGGAACGTTTTATCATATGTGGTGGGATTGTAAGAAAGTGAAAAGTTTCCGGGAGATGATATATAATGAATTGAAAAAGATGTTAAAATATACTGTCAGGGCTGCCTCAAGTCTCAGCTCACAAAAGACCAACGCCTTTCTTTTCTTATATACAAAAGTGTTTATTGCAGTTCATTGTTTGCTTCAGATCCGAGGCGCGCAGCTCTACGTCTGCTAGGCTTAGACCGCTGAAGTCCCTTCTGAATCTGTCCCTGCCCTGCACCAGTTTAAGAGGCTTGCGCTGCTCCACCTCTTTCTCTCTTTCCTTTTCCGCAGGGTCTTTCTGCCCGCTGGGGTTTCGCCCCTCCTGGATTCCTCCGACGCGGAATCAGACTGCTCTTGCCCCCTCCTGCGGGCTTTGGGACCTGGCCCCTCCTCCGGGCTCCCTGTACTTCCGCGCGCCTCTACATTTGAACTTGGCGCGCGCCCCCAACCTCTAACTTTCCTTTTGACAGCTACGCTACTCCCTTCACTACTCCCCTCCCCTTCCGGGAGGGTGGCTTGCTCCGACCTCCCTCCTTTCTCTACTGCCGGAGCCGCCTCCCCTGATACACTGGAAACTCCACCCCCTTCGCTGCACTCTGGCGGGGAGGCTGGTCCTGACGCCCAGCTGCCACTTTGGGATCCCCCGCTGGCCCCCTGCTCCTGACAAGTCCCCCCTGGGGCTCCCCTGGCCTTGACCACCGGCGCCCCCTTCTGGGAATCCTCTGATTCGCTGGAAAGACTCATGGAATCTCTAGAGTCATTGTCATCCTCTTCCTCGCTGTCCTGGGATTCATCCCCATCGCTCTCCATCTCCTGCCTACCCTGTGCCTCTGTCCCTGAACCCCTGACATATACGTTTGTAAAGAAACCAGAGGCTTTTCTTTTAGGGATTACAGGAAACGAGATAAGAAGAAAAGACTGTAAACTCTTCCAATATGCAGTTACAGCTGCAAGGATTTTACTGGCCCAGAAATGGAAACAAGAGGAAATGCCGACGATTGAAGATTGGAGACTGAAACTGACAGACTATGCAGAATTGGACAAGCTAACTGGGGAAATTAGATATCTTAAGGACCAAAAGTTCATCAAAGACTGGGGGAAATTTGTAGAATATCTGAAAAATACATGTGATGTGCAAACAACGTTAGTGGGATTTCAAGAAGCACTGTGAAATTTGAGATGTATTGTTATAAAAAATGATAGAAGTGGGAGGGAAGACTAATGACAATACTAAGGAGAAGGAATGCGTAATTAAGAGGTAAAGATGGATGATTGTCAGAGAAGCTGAAGGAAGTCTAAAAAGAAAGAATTTATTTGTTAAAAATTGGATAAAATTGTATATCTGTGTTGTAAATCAATAAAAATTATTATAAAAAAACCACAAGTGAACAGCAGAGAACCGGCACGAGTAACGCTGACACCAAACACTACATACATTAAGCAAAATAGAAACAGGTTCACCACACTTTCTCATCCTGGTCTTCTTTTATCTTCTTCCAGCTGCCTATGGTTGTGAAGGAGATTTACAACCATCTCCACTGGATCCCCGACACCCGCACTAAGGAAGAGACGCTTTCGGCTATTGTCAGCCTAGCCACCAAGCGCCTACAGCCGGTCATAGACAGCCTGTTGGACTGCTCAAAGGAGTGTGATGAGTAAGTTTTTGTGATGTGAAAATGGGGAGGGCTAGATTTAAGGGGTTTCTTAATTTATATTTATTTATATTGAATTTCGTACTTGCAAAAAATTGTGCTCCAAGTTGTGGTTTCTTTCTTCGCTAATGTATGTGCAATATAAAGAAAATATCAAAGGCCTGACTTTTTTTAAGAAAAGGAAAAATGAAAAATTCTGTTTTGAAAAAATGCAGAAGTGCCGCAGCGATCTAGAAGGCGTTGGTCACCGATCCGTATTCCAGCGTCAAGCTGCTGAGACCCCTCCTGAAAAGGCTGCAGGATGAAGACCCCAAAGCGGAAGTCACTTCCAGGCGACGCAGCACTTCTCAAATGCCAATGGCGGTACGAAACCACTCAGTTTCTCTCTCCTGGATTGTTTTGAATGGGAGCTGGATGGGGCTGGGGGTTTCTTGCTGGGAGGGGGGTGCATCTTAATAAGTGGTCCATCCTGTGAGCACCTGCTTTGTATGCAGAAGGGCCCCAGCATCTCCATGTCGGGGAGTCCCTCGCCTGAAACCCTGGACAGCCACTGCTAGTCACTGTAGACAACACTGAGTGAGATGGACCGGGGCTCTGAGCCGTGTCTGAGTCTGAGATCTTGATCTGATGATGACCTCTGCTGAATGCCGTTCTCCTCTCCTTGTCCCTCCAGGCTACCAACGCTCTGTGTCATATCCTGTCGTTCCCTGAGGCTGCAGGTATCATGAAGAGCAAGTTCCCTCAGCTGCTGTTTGCACTTAGCACTCAGATCTGTTTTGTCCATGAGGCGAGAAGAAGAGGTTTGAGGGCGACAAGTCTAATCCCGGAGCCCTCTTCGCATCTCGATCGTCTGACGTGAGGGACCTGCTAATGCATTTGGGGGGGCCCTCCCTTCTCTCTCTGACCCATAGCGGTGATGGCTCAGCCCTCCCCCAAGAGATAGGCTTCATTTGGACATGGAGGTTCTGCTTAGGTTAGATAGCTAGGAGACCCAGGCTTCCCCAACCCCTGTGCTCTTCAGTCGCTTTGGACCACAACTCCCACCAGCCCCAGCCAGCACAACGGGGCTGAAGATGGGAGTTATTGTAGCCCAAAACATCTGAAGGACACTAGGATGGGAGAGGATGTTGGAGACTCTCCCGCACGATGGGCTGATTTGGGTGTGGTGGGACTCACGTGTCATGAAACCTTAAGTCTCCATCACAGCCGAAAGGTTGCCGCTTGTGCTGGAAACATGGGGGAGGCTGCAGGGGGTGATGGTTGGGGTTGGACTGCAAGATGTCAAGGACCTAAAACTCCCCAGATGAACCTACCCAGACCTTGTGCTCATCATCGGAAGCCCCTCTTCATGTGCCTCCTCCACACAAGAAGGGGCCTTTTCTGTGGTGGCTCCCCATTAGTGGGTTGCTCTCCCCAGGTAGGCTTGCCTGGTGCCTTTAGATGCCAGGCAAAAATGGTCCTCTTCAATCAGGCCATTGGCTGATTAACTTCCTATGCCCTTTCAACTGTGTTTGTTGGAGGGAGAGGAATTATTGGTTTGCTTTGGTTCTTGTTTTTATTCTGTATTTTGCGCTTTTTAACTTGCATTTTTATGTTGTGAACTGCCTGGAGATCTACGGGTGAAGGGCAGTATACAAATTTTAAAAATATAATATTATTAATTCCTTCACTTGACTCACGACCACTGTGCAGGCCCTGAAACAACTGATTGGGCGTGTTGAATACCTTGACGAACTTGAGGTTTTGGGGTTGCAAAGCTGCTGGGATATGCTGTCAAGTCCAGAAAGCTTTTTCAAAGGCATTCGTCTTCTGGCAAGGTAAGAAGGTGAAAAGGACTGGCAGGTGAGGCATGAAGAGCAAGGCCTGCTTTCTGGGGAAATGGGGATAAAGTTCTTATTTATTTCAGAAAATGTACCATATTGTTCACTGTCAGGGGTTCAGGGACAGAGGCACAGGGTAGGCAGGAGATGGAGAGCGATGGGGTTGAATCCCAGGACGGCGAGGAAGAGGATGACAATGACTCAAGAGATTCCATGAGTCTTTCCAGCGAATCAGAGGATTCCCAGAAGGGGGCGCCGGTGGTCAAGGCCAGGGGAGCCCCAGGGGGGACGTGTCAGGAGCAGGGGGCCAGCGGGGGATCCCAAAGTGGCAGCTGGGCATCAGGACCAGCCTCCCCGCCAGAGTGCAGCGAAGGGGGTGGAGGTTTCAGTGTATCAGGGGAAGCGGCTCCGGCAGCAGAGAAAGGAGGGAGGTCGGAGCAAGCCACCCTCCCGGAAGGGGAGGGGAGTAGTGAAGGGAGTAGTGTAGCTGTTAAAAGGAAGGTTAGAGGTTGGGCGCGCGCGCCAAGTTCAAATGTAGAGGCGCGCGGAAGTACAGGGAGCCCGGAGGAGGGGCCAGGTCCCAAAGCCCGCAGGAGGGGGCAAGAGCAGTCTGATTCCGCGTCAGAGGAATCCAGGAGGGGCGAAACCCCAGCGGGCAGAAAGACCCTGCGGAAAAGGAAAGAGAGAAAGAGGTGGAGCAGCGCAAGCCTCTTAAACTGGTGCAGGGGAGGGACGGATTCAGAGGGGACTTCAGCGGTCTAAGCCTAGCAGACGTAGGGCTGCGCGCCTCGGATGTGAAGCAAACAATGAACTGCAATAAACACTTTTGTATATAAGAAGAGATAGGCGTTGGTCTTTTGTGAGCTGAGACTTGAGGCAGCCTTGACAGTAAGTCCCCTCTCACAAACCGCAAAAATTTTTTTTTGCAAAGCTCACATGACTACTGAGGAGCAGATAACGACCCTGCAAAACGCAGTCGCTGAACTCTCCGTTGCAGTACGGGTCTCTCAGAAGACAGTTGCCGAAGCAGAAGCGCGATGCCAGGATCTGCAAGCCACGTGGGATCAGGCGTGCAAACAGGGGTTCCCGGGGTCCAGATCAGAGGGAATCGGACTCGGACGGAGGGGGGGGCAATTTAGTAGCCCACTTCGATGGGAACCTGAAGCATTATCCCAATTTCAGAGCAGACGTCGTATACGCGCTGCATTTGCTTCGAAAAGACTTCAAAGATGAGGAGGAGAAAGTAGGCTTTATTGTGTCCCATTTGCATGGGGAAGCTAGAACCTGGTTACGCAATTTGTGGCGCGAAGATGGTCTTGCCCGCAGGGACTCTGACGAATTTATCAAAGCCATGGACGCTTGCTTCCAATCTACCGTTGACGTTGATGTGGCGCGCCAGGAGATGCATGGATTGCGGCAGGGCAAGGCTACAGTGCGTCAGTACCATTCTCGCTTTTTTGCATTGCTGAATGTGCTGGGCTGGGAAAAGGACTCCCTGGCAGTGAGAGACTTGTTCTGGGAGGGGCTTCATGGCTCAGTAAAAGATGAGCTGGCTAGGGGAGACAGACCTCAAACCCTAGCAGACATCGTGCAGAGGGCACTCACGATAGGGGTGCGCCACGAAGAATGCCCTTGGCACAGTGAGGAGGGGCGTCACGTCCGCCCACCAGCTAGAGCGCCTCCTTTTCTTCCCAGGGACCTGGGACGTACAAATCCCTCGCCTATGCTGAAGGGAGGGGAGGAACCAATGGAGCTGGGTGGTGCAAAGGCTCAGACAGCTGCCGGAGCCTCAGCGTCCGGAGCAGTCAAGGCGAAGCCTCCTAGAGGGACCAGGAAGTGTTACATCTGTGACAGTGCACAGCACATGGCTAAAGAGTGTCCTCAGAGGCTTCAGAAGCACACTGCAGCCTTAGCAACAGTAACAGGGGAAGCGTTCCAAGGAGAACAGTTTCAGGGAAACGAGAATGCCTGGCTGGAAGCAGAGATGCTGGGGCTCCGCCAGGCAAGTCAGTGAAGCAGTCCCCAGCGCTTTTGCAGCCTACAGACCCCTTGCCACCCAAGCCAGTGGTGCAGCTCACTGCTACTCTCCAGCTACCTAATGGACTCACCCTGGAAGTCCCCATTACGATTGACTCAGGGAGCAACGCAGACTTCGTGGGGATGCAGTTCATCAAGCAGCATCGCATAGCGCTACTACCAGCCACGCTGCCTCTGAACGTCGTCACGGTAGATGGCAGGAAGTTGCTGGGTGGGCAAGTGGTACAACAGACGCCACCCATGCTGCTGAAAATTGGGAATCATCGCGAGGTCATCAGTTTCAATGTCACCCAACTGTCAGACACGCCTATAGTGTTAGGCATGAGTTGGCTGGATAGACACAGCCCATCATTAGCGTGGTACCAGCGGCAGCTCACCTTTGGCTCGTCCTACTGCGCACAACATTGCATCCAGACAGGCCAGGAGGAGGAGGGCCAGGAGGAAGGGCAACAGTTGCATCTAGGCATGGTGCAGGCAGTGCCCCACAAGTACAAGGGGTTTTTGGAGGTCTTCTGCGAAAAGGAAGCTGACCAATTACCACCCCACCGGCCCTACGACTGTGCAATTGACCTCTTACCAGGGGCGACGCTACCGACTGCGAAGCTGTATTCCATGTCTGAAGATGAGATGCAGGAACTCAGGGAGTTCATAGATCACAATTTGAAGCGGGGATTCATCCGAGAATCCAAGGCAGTGGGGGACAGTCCTGTGTTTTTCGTGAAGAAGAAAGACACGCCCCAAAAACGGCTCATTGTGGACTATAGGGCCATAAACTCGATGACAAAGCCCAAGGCCTTCCCCATGCTCAAGATTGACGACCTGCTCGCGACGGTGAGGAAGGGGAGGATCTTCACCAAGTTGGATCTACGCGGAGCATACAATCTAATACGCATGAGGGAAGGTGACGAGTGGAAGACGGCCATGTTCACGCCGCTGGGCACCTATGAATACAGAGTTATGCCGTTTGGTCTCCAAAATGGCTCCCACTGTTTCCAAGCATTCATGCACCACGTGCTAGCAGGACTCCTCTACAAGAAGTGCGTATGCTTCCTCGACGACATTCTGATCTTCTCAGAATCGCAGGAGACTCACGAGAGAGACGTAAAGGAGGTCCTGCAGAGGCTACGGGAGCACAGACTCTACGCCAAACTGGAGAAGTGCCAGTTCGACGTGACGGAGGTGGATTTCCTGGGCTACCGGCTGTCCGACAAGGGATTAGCCATAGACAGCGCCAAAGTCCGCGCGGTGTTGGACTGGAATAGCCCGCGCAATCGGAAGGAGGTCCAGAGGTTCGTCAGTTTCGCCAACTTTTACCGCAAGCTCATCAGGGGTTTCGCGAAAGAGACGGCAGCTATCACGGACACCCTCAGTTCCAAGAAGAAAAAGTTCACCTGGACGGACCAGGCGGAGCAGTCCTTCAGGAGACTTAAGAGTCTCTTCGCGTCCGAAGACCAGCTGCTACACGTGAATCCCGGCAGGCCCATGCGGGTTGAGACTGACGCATCTGACAGAGCAGTGGGGGCCGTCCTCTTGCAGGAAGATCCGCAAGGGAACTGGAGGCCCTGCGCTTTCTATTCCCGGAAGCTCAGCAAGTCGGAACAGAACTACACCATCTGGGACAGGGAGTTGTTGGCCATCCACGCGGCTTTCAAGGCGTGGCGGCACTTCCTCATCGGAGCCAAGCACACCGTGCAGGTCCGCACGGACCACAAGAACCTAGAGTATTGGCGCACGGCGAAGCTCCAGAGCCAGAGGCACATGAGATGGGCGGAGTTCTTTGCGGATTTCGATTTCCGGATAGAGTATATCCCGGGAGACAACAACGTCATAGCGGATGCGCTCTCCAGGAAACCGCAGTATCTCGAGGAAGCGGCACCAGTGGCAGCCAGGCACATTTTTGCACCGCAAGCGTGGGCGTGCGCTTCCGCCGCTGTGGACCTGGACGCGGTACGACGCGCGCTACAGACGGATCCGTTCGCACAATCCAAGATGGAGGAGGTGCGAAGAGGGACAGCAAAGGACGGCGAATTCCAGATACGCGACGGCCTGCTGACCCGCAAAGGTGCTCTCTACGTGCCGGGAGACGATCTCCGCGTGAAGGTTTTACAGCAGTTACACGACGCACCCAGCGCGGGTCACTTCGGCAAAGAAAAGACGGCGGACTTAGTAGCCAGAGACTTTTGGTGGCCCCAGATGCGGGGAGAGGTCGCGGATTACGTCGCCAGGTGTGACACTTGTCAGAGGTCCAAGCCAGTGCACAAGAAGCCAGCGGGATTGCTGGAACCGCTGGAGACGCCACTACAGCCGTGGGAAAGGGTGGCGCTGGACTTTGTTACTGATCTGCCCAGTTCGCGGGGCAAGACGGCGGTGCTTGTGGTTGTAGATCTGTTCACCAAGATGGTGCACTTCATTCCTTGCGCAAAGGTGGCAACAGCGGAACAGACCGCCAAGCTGTTCATAGACCACGTGTTCCGGGTGAACGGCTTACCGCGGTCCATCCTGTCCGACCGGGGTCGCCAATTCATTTCCAGTTTCTGGCAGAAGCTCCTGGGCATCCTGAATGTCAAGATCAACTTAGCGTCGGCGAGACACCCGCAAACCAACGGCCAAGCGGAGAGGGTCAACGCCATCATGCAGCAGTACCTGCGATGTTACGCCAATCAAAAGCCTGCAACTTGGGTGGACTACTTACCGATGGCCGAGTTTGCCTACAACAACACGAAGCACGCGTCAACGGGGGTGACACCGTTCTTCGCCAACAATGGGCGACATCCCAGAACCTTCCCGGCGTTGGAGACAACGACGCAGGGGGAGTCGCAGGGAGCTGAGCATTTAGCAGCAGAATTGCAGGAGGTCCACGAGGAGCTACGACGGCACTTGGAACTAGCTAAACACGCCTACAAAGTGCAGGCAGACAGGCACAGGAGGGCAGGAGAGGACATCCAGGTGGGGGACTGGGTATGGTTAGCAGCCCAGGCGGTGCCGGCCAAGTCGTTAGCTAAGAAGAAGCTAGGACACAAACAGCTAGGGCCATACCAAGTTGAGGGCAGGATCAATCCCGTAGCTTTTCGGTTGACCCTCCCAGAAGATTCCCGAATGCACCCGGTCTTTCATAGGTCGGTGCTTACACCCTACAAGGCCCCACACAGATTTCAGGAGCCAGGGACGGCACCAGACCCACGTAGAAAGTCACCAGGGGGGGGGGAAGTCACCAAGGACCCCGACACTCAACGAGGTCACGGAAATTCTGGACTCGAGATGGGGGGAGGAGGGAGTGGAATACCTCCTCGCCAGGGAAGGTACCCCGGCCAGCGCCAACAGTTGGGTGCCAGATTATGCTCTGGAGGAACCTCTTCTTAAAGACGAGTTCCATGCACTCTTCCCACACAGGCCCATGCCAGCGGAGTATTTTGACGACTGGCTTTTTACGCCCACACTTTCAGGCAGCACCTTCCGGGGGTTCTCCTCCGCAGAGGAGACCACGCCGGAATCGAGCCCTCCAAGGGGATCGTGCTCGGGGGTGGACACGGACCGCTCTTATTGGTGGGACGATCAACCAGAAGTGGGGTGGCGAAGGGGGCCTTGGCAAGCAGCATCGCCTGAAGTAACAGGGGGAGGGAAGGGTTTGGATGTGTTGGGGGAGGACCCCGGTTTCGAGCACTCATACACTGAACTGGAAGCAGAGGAGATCGACGTTGACGAACTGTATCCAGCATCTACCCCCGCTACAACGGAGCTCCCGGAACCTGCGCCCGAGCAGCGGGAGGGGGGAAGGGGGGGCTTTGAGGGGGGGATGGATGTCAGGGGTTCAGGGACAGAGGCACAGGGTAGGCAGGAGATGGAGAGCGATGGGGATGAATCCCAGGACAGCGAGGAAGAGGATGACAATGACTCAAGAGATTCCATGAGTCTTTCCAGCGAATCAGAGGATTCCCAGAAGGGGGCGCCGGTGGTCAAGGCCAGGGGAGCCCCAGGGGGGACGTGTCAGGAGCAGGGGGCCAGCGGGGGATCCCAAAGTGGCAGCTGGGCGTCAGGACCAGCCTCCCCGCCAGAGTGCAGCGAAGGGGGTGGAGGTTTCAGTGTATCAGGGGAAGCGGCTCCGGCAGCAGAGAAAGGAGGGAGGTCAGAGCAAGCCAACCTCCCGGAAGGGGAGGGGAGTAGTGAAGGGAGTAGTGTAGCTGTTAAAAGGAAGGTTAGAGGTTGGGCACGCGCGCCAAGTTCAAATGTAGAGGCGCGCGGAAGTACAGGGAGCCCGGAGGAGGGGCCAGGTCCCAAAGCCCGCAGGAGGGGGCAAGAGCAGTCTGATTCCGCGTCAGAGGAATCCAGGAGGGGCGAAACCCCAGCGGGCAGAAAGACCCTGCGGAAAAGGAAAGAGAGAAAGAGGTGGAGCAGCGCAAGCCTCTTAAACTGGTGCAGGGGAGGGACGGATTCAGAGGGGACTTCAGCGGTCTAAGCCTAGCAGACGTAGGGCTGCGCGCCTCGGATGTGAAGCAAACAATGAACTGCAATAAACACTTTTGTATATAAGAAGAGATAGGCGTTGGTCTTTTGTGAGCTGAGACTTGAGGCAGCCTTGACATTCACTCTATAAGATGCAATTTTCCCCTCCTAAAAAGTAAGGGGAAATGTGTATGCGTCTTATGGAGCAAATGCAGGCGGGAGGCGCTGCTCAGCGTTCAAGTAACCTG